>NC_079331.1:17285730-17606026 GCF_029931775.1 Euleptes europaea | reverse complement strand
CGCAGAGAATGGCGTTGCTGCACCTGTTTTTTTTTCTTTTCTTTCAGGAGCAGCCTCGCTATTCTCTATGGGGATTTTAACCCCCTTTTACACACAAAATATCCGGTTAAGGGCTTTTTTCGTGCTTTCGGCATGCGGGGAACTTCTTAGGAGGCACCACGGCAGTGCCTCCTCCCTGCCGTCCCCGCACGCCGAAACCTCAGGAATGGGCTGTAAGGCACCCTTTGGAAGTGGATCAGAAAACCATGCCAGAGCTTCTCATTAAAAAACAAAGAAAAGAAAACCTTGAATCAGAAGAAATCAAGTTGCTGCTTTACATTCTGAGGAGAAAAGATGTGTTGGTGTGGCTCGAGAAGAAGAGTTGTTTTTTATATGCCGACTTTCTCTACCACTTAAGGGAGACTTAAACCGGCTTACAATCACCTTCCCTTCCCCTCCCCATAACAGACGCCCTGCGAGGTAGGTGGGGCTGAGAGAGTGTGACTAGCCCAAGGTCACCCAGCTGGCTTCGTGTGGAAGAATGGGGAAACAAATCCAGGTCACCAGATTAGCCTCCGCCGCTCATGTGGAGGAGTGGGGAATCCAACCTGGTTCTCCAGATTAGACTCCACCACTCCAAACCACCGCTCTTAACCACTACACCACTGTGGCTCTCGAGGGAAAAGGGATTCCCAGTGTTATGCTTTACAATATGTTGGGTGAATGGGCTTTCCATCCCGGCCAGAATAATTACTGGATTACCTTTTTTCTATAATTGACCATTGAGCCCAACTTTCTCCGTTCCAAAACCCCTCGAATGCTTTAACAAACTGGAATGCAAACAAATGTGATAGTGCCATATTTGTATTTTTTTATTAAGCTACTCAGACTTAGTTGTTTCGTGCATGGAATTAATTGCAACATCTAAAACTTTTGTCTCTGTCTTTATGCGTAGTTATGGCCCCCAAACACCTTATGTAGTCTGAGCCTTTGAGGTTTTTTAGGATGCCTCCAAAGGAGAAGATGAGGTTCTGCTATAGTCGGAAGGACGGTGAAATGTAGATCTGTCCTGAAAGTAAGTTCAAAACTGCCATGGTAGTATAAAGGGGATTTATTTATTTATTTGCTTTTTCATTTACTGCCATGTGAGTGTGTATGTTGATTTGTAAGTACCCATTTTAGTGTTTTTAACCTGTTTACATTGTACAGCTGTAATAAAAAAAAAAAATAAGTTGCTGCTTTACATGAACTGGTCTTTCCGTATGGATCGTCCTCTGCTGAATTTCTAGCCCTGTACTTCTGTCGTGATCGATTGCCATTCAATATCTTGGCTGCCCGACCTGTTCCTCATCAGTATGCTGCTCTTCCTTTTCCGGCACTTCAGCTTGTCACGGCCTTCTTCATCAGGGGCTTCTCAAATACGAAAATAAAACTGCCACCCATCGATTCCCCGTCTCAAGAAAATAGCCACCCCAGCGTCGCATCAAGTCGATGTATTATGCTCCTATATTTTTTCAACCCTTAAACAGTTGACATCGTTTTTTTGTTAAAAATAAAAATAAAAATGCTTAGGTAAATCTTGGAGAACGTGTTCAACAACTAGGGTTGCCCGCTCCGGTATGGGAAATACCTGGAGATTTGGGGGATGGAGCCTGAGGACGGCAGAGTTTGGGGAGGGGAGGGACTTCGATACTATAGAGTCCAATTGCCAAAGTGGGCATTATCTACAGGTGAACTGATCTCGGCTGGAGATCAGTTGTAATAGCAGGAGATCTCCAGCCACCACCTGGAGGTTGGCAATCTTATCAATAACAAACAAAAAAGCCCCTTCGATTGTGTTACTGTCATCATGAAACAAAGAGTAAAGCTGCCAACGTTCATTAACATTCATTAATATCTGGGTCTTTTCATTATTCTCGTACCAGGCTGTCTGGTTTAGAGCTCGTCCAAGGTCGGGAGTGTGGGAATGTAAGGCTCAAACTGCGTGCAGAGAGTTGCATTCTTCCCAGTGGATTTGGAAGGGCATAATCAGCATGGTGTAGTGGTTAAGAGCGGTGGACTCTAATCAGGAGACCCGGGTTCCATTCCCCACTCCTCCACATGAATCCTGCTGGGTGACCGTGGGCCAGTCACAGTTATCTCTGAACTCTCTCAGCCCCGCCTACCTCACAAGTAGGGTTGCCCACCTCCAGGTGATGGCTGGAGATCTCCTGCTATTACAACTGATCTCCAGCCAATCGAGATCAGTTCCCTTGGAGAAAATGGCCGCTTTGGCAATTGGACTCTATGGCATTGAAGCTCCTTCCCTCTCCAAACTTTGCCTTCCTCAGGCTCCAGACCAAAATCTCCAGTATTTCCTAATTCAAAGCTGGCAACCCTAGTCACAAGGTACCTGTTTGCCGGGGGAGGAGATTTTAAGCTGCTTTGAGATTCTTTGCAGTAGAGAAAAGTGGGGTTGGGGGAAAAAGTAGGGAGCTCCTTCTCCTCTTCCTTGGCATTTTTACTTAAGAAGACCCAGATATCAGACATGCAGAAACCACTTTCTGTGGTGGAGATTCTGGGAAGCTGCTGCCAGTCAGAGTAGAAAATACTGAACCTGATGGCCAAGGCCCACTTTTCACGGAAGATTTTGATGCTCTCTTGCCGAGGAGCAAAAAAAAAAAAAAGCGATTTAAATTGGTTTTCATGGGAACAAAGCAAGCAGTATTCTACAACGGTTTGGTCTGTCCCCTTCTGAAAAGCTCATGGTTTATGCCCGCCCCCAACTCCGCCCCAACTCCACCCAGCGGATTACCCAGTGCAGTTCACCTCTGTGGACACAGCCCCAGCCAAAAAAAGCACCAGTCCCTCTGGTTTCCTTATATAACTTTTCTATTTACCATGCTCCCTGTCCCCCCCTCATACTTGGCCACCACCCCCCTTTCCCAGACTTTGACAGATGGTCATCATTGTGCCCCCCCACCCCATAGAGCTCCGGCCATCCATTGCCAGGAACTTCCATCCAGATAGAGAAGGGAGACCCAGAGCAGACTGGCTGCCCCTCTTCAGAAGGGTGACGGGAGTTTTGGCTTGGATTTGCAGGAGGGAGATCTGTCCTGCCTTGGAGGAAGGCTGTCCCCCGGGCTTGAAACTCTCCCAGCCAATCGCCATTCACAGGGGAGGAGAAATTAGCCGACATGGGCGGGGACAATTGGTCCGAACCAAGGAACATTTTTCATGGGGCAAAAAAAACGCGTAGCAACCACAAAGAATGGACCAACACCGGTTTGAGAAGATGTGGAGTTGACATGGTTTTTCTGCTAAAGCTCAAAGCGTTCATGAAAAATCAAAAATTTGAAGCGGGCCAAATCAAAGGCAAAACCATGCCAAACCTCTGTGAAAAAATGACCCAAGACTCAGGATGTCATGTGTGTACTTCCATTCCTTCTCATACACAGAGAAACACAGAGAAAGACAAGTCATATTGTATCAGTAGGATAAATCAGGTCTTGCTGCTTCCTCGCAGGCATGGGACTATCAAGGAACCATCAAGGTACTAGCAGAATGTTATTGGTGTACACATGCACCATTAATAGGGTTACCAGGTCCCCCCTGGCAACTGGTGGGAGATGTTGGGAGGTGGGTACAGGGGCAACGATTTGAGTCCGTGCAAGATGGCCTCACTTCAGGTGCATACCCCCCCATGGTGTGATGCCGGCACTTCCATATCATGCCAGAAGTGACATTGTCACACCCGGGCACCGTTCGCTTCCCCACTCTTTGGGCCAGCCTGCTTCCGCCAGCCAAACAGCTGAGCGTTGGCGGGCAGCAGCAGGAATCTCCGGAAGATTGCCCATCACTAGCAAGTACCTGGGAACCCTGGCCATTAATTTTAGAAGATGGGAACCACAAACGAACCTGAGGAAGTGAAAATCGAACCCACAGTATTCTGTCCAAATGTTGGAAGTGAAACGAACATGGAACCGTGGCCTCCTGCTTTAGTTCAGCTTCTAAACCAAGTCTATATAATTCAGATCTCCAAACTCTCAGGAGGCATTCTAATGAAGAAAAATTCAGATGTATCCCTACTCTAAAATGTGCTATTATTTGAGAAAGGGGGGATGCTTGAAACATAGTTTGTTATTAAGGTACCATTTTATGCTTGTTGGTTGGCAGCCCCCACTGTTCCTGGCACTTCACTGGGGCAGGAAAATCATCAAATAGCTCTTTTTTTTCACAGTATCAATATTTCTCTCTCTCTCTTTTTACAAAATCAAATCGCACATTCTTTGCACTTAATTTCCTTTGAAAACACAAAGCGTTGGAAAAGTTTAGCGGCAGGAGGGCTCGCGGCAAAGAGGGAGTGTATAAACATCCCTCTTATGAAGAATAATGATAATAAGAAGAATAATGAAGTTTCTCTTTTTAAAAAGCTTAAAGTAAAATCGAGTCTTATTTTCTGCCAAGACGGCAAGGACCTCTTCATTGATCTTTTCAAAGAAGCAACAACAATAAGCAAACAAAAGGATTTTTTAAAAAAAGAATTGGGGTAAGGGGGGGAAGGGATATTACAAGAAGAGATGCACAGAGCAGTAATTTAGATCTAGCGGCTGCTGATCAGGATTGCAAATGGACCACAGGGATCGAAACAGCTCTTGCCGAGACGGGAGGGCCTGATCCAGAACCACAGGTAAGCCTGTAATCCTCATGTTGGACAAATGCACTTATTCTGCTTGCAGGGCTAATCTCCGTTGTCTCGCGCCCCATATGCTTGTATCCAGAACTGGTTTGCAATACTTACTTTAATGATATTGTTCTTATGGCCAGTTCTGCCCTGAACAACATCACACTGATATCAAAATAAAAAGGAAGAAAAAAGCAACTATCTATATAGCCCATAAGGAAATTAGTATTGTTTAATCATAATTGACAGGGAAAGAAATTTGGCAACTGCCAGTGTAATGTTAAAGTCCACCCCTGCTAAAAGAACCCTCAGATTACCCAGTTTAGAGACAGAGTCCCAAATAAAAGGCTTTATCCATCTGTCTCTAGCCTCGTTGAGCAAGTCACAGCTAAACAAGGAATGCTGAAGAGTGTCTATTTGGCCAGACCCACAGTGACTGGTTTGCAATGTAAACTTATCATTTCCCTGATAAGTTGTAGGCCTCTGAAGGTTGTGAATCAGAAGGAGGAGGGGGAGAGGAAGAATAGGAAGAGGAGGAGGAGGAGGAAGAAGAAGATGCCAACTTTCTCTACAACTTAAGGGAGAATCAAACTGGCTTACAATCACCTTCCATTCCACTCCCAATAACAGACACCCTGTGAGGTAAATGGGGCTGAGAGTGCTCGAAGAGAGCTGTGACTAGCCCAAGGTCACCCAGCTGGCTTCATGTTTAGGAGGGGAAACAAATTCAGTTCACCAGATTAGCATCTGCCGCTCATGTGGAGGAGTGGGGGATCCAACCTGGTTCTCCAGATCAGAGTCCACAGCTCCAAACCACTGCTCTTAACCACTATACCATGCTGGCTCTCCAGGGTCTTGGACAGACAAAATTCTTATGTGGCTCCTTTTAATGGGCGGTGCCCATGATGCTTGGGATTCTTTCCTGATACTTAGTCACCTGCCAGGCTTGAAGCAGAGACATCAGGTAAGCTGAGCCAGTTCCATTCAGCATTGCTGTCCTTCTTCTGCCATCTGCGCAGTTTCTTTCAGCACCAAGGCCAGCGGAGTCCAAGAAATCAGAAATATAGGGGGCTTTTCACACATACCAAATAACACACTTTCAATCCGCTTTCAATGCACTTTGCAGCTGGATTTTACTGTGGGCACTGTCGCACATGCCCTTCCGACTCTGGGCGCTTTCGCGCATGCTGAATAATGCATTTTCATTCCACTTTCAATGCACTTTAACAGTTGTTTGCAAGTGGATTTTGCTGTTTCCCTTTCACACATGCCGAATAATGCAATTCCACTTCCAATGCACTTTAACAATAATTTACAAGTGGATGTTGTCATTTCACACAGTAAAATCCAGCTGCAAAGTGCATTGAAAATGGATTGAAAGTGGCTCATTCGGCATGTGTGAAAGTGAAGCGGCAAAATCCACTTGCAAACAATTGTTAAAGTGCATTGAAAGTGGAATGAAAGTGCATTATTCAGCATGTGTGAAAGTACCCATAGAGTTAGAAGGGGCCTCCAGGGTCATCTAGTCCAACCCCCTGCACAATGTCCTCTTTCCATGTGCCCCGTAGTTTGAGGAAGGTTCTGCAGCAGGGGTGGGGCAGGAGAAGAGTGAGCCAGCGTGGTGTGGTGGTTTGGAGTGGTAGGCTCTAATCTGGAGAACCAGGTTTGATTCCCCACTTCTCTACATGAATCCTGCTGGGTGACCTTGGGCTAGTCACAGTTCTCTCAGAACTATCTCAGCCCTACCAACCTCACAAGGTGTGCATTGTGGGGAGAGGAAGGGAAGGCAATTGTAAGCGGCTTTGAGACTCCTTAAAGGTAGAGAAAAGTGGGATATAAAAACCAACTCTTCTTCATAACTGAAAAGGACATCACCCTCTTATGGGTTGTTCTGTTGTGGGGAGAGGAAGGGAACTGTTAGCCGGTTTGAGTCTCTGTAAAAGGTAGAGAAAATCAGAGTATAAAAACCAACTCTTCTTCAATGCAATGCAATGCCTAAAACAAGAAATAAAGCATGAAATTCCATTCACTTCACCAAGGGGGTTACCGCACTTTTTATTCCCAGTGATGTATTAAGAGTTTGAAAATGTTATAAAAAACATCGCTTTAAAAGGGTTTTTGGATACCACGGCTTATAAATGGTTGGAAGACGTCTTCACAGCTAAAGGGGCCAAACAAAGTGCGAACAGTATTTTTTATACCATTTTCAAACTCTTAATACATCGGTGGGAATACATAGAAAGTGCGAACAGTATTTTTTATAACATTTTCAAACTCTTAATACATCGCTGGGAATACAAGTACGGTAACCCCCCAAGACTACATAAAACGAATGGAAGTATATTCAGACCCCTCAAAGAGTTTTCAGGAGTCTGTAAGAAATACTTTCTATGTTTCTGGTGAAGGCACCTTCGGTTACCCTCCAGCCCAAACAAAGATTTTCTTCAATTGCCACTTACATGTGGTATCCAAAGCATCGCAGAAAGGAAAAATGCAAACTGTTTAGACAGAATCTATAAGGCAAAATAGACCAGCATCGGTACATTCGCAACAGGGGGGCTGAATGCATGAAAAGGGCTGGCAGGGAAAATCTATTAAAAATGAAAATAACAAAGTCTTTTAATGTCTAAGGGGAAAATAAAGGCTTATTTTGTGCAAAGGAAAAAAAAACAGGGGAAAAACACCACCACGGTGAGACGTGTTCATTGATCTTTTTTTCAGAGACAAGAAGAAATTGGCCAGTGACTGAATACAAGAAAATGAAGTTCTATTAATATAATCTGTCGAAAGACAACTTGCGCAAATTGATCAATGCGGCACAAGCCGTTCCTAACCCTTTCCCCTCATTTGAAGAGGATATTGGACGTTTGTGTGTGCGAGAAAGAGAGAGACAGACAGAGAGAGAGAGGTTTTCGCCCCATGAGGGTAAACAATACACACAAACAATTTCAGGTGCTTTTTAGATAGCTTTTCCAGCAATGCTAGAAGTTAAGAATTTCTGGAATGCAGCATGGCAATAGATTTTTCTCCCCTGCATGGGTCTGTCGAACCAAAGTTCGAAGGGGCTGCTTTTGAAAGGAATGGCATAATTGACTTTCTCTGTTCCTTCTCCTCTGGATTTCTTTTAGAGCTGTGACTAGGGGTCGGTCCCACACTGGGGCCATTGTCTGCGGATCAGTCAATGCCGCGACGGCATGAGCAGCTCATGGAATTACAACAGCAGATCGCCACTTTGGTGCATGTTGGGCCACCGAAAATCATTTTACCTTTAGGGTTGCCAGCCTCCAGGTAGTAGCTGGAGATCTCCTGCTATTACAACTGATCTCCAGGCAACAGGGATCAGTTCCCCTGGAGAAAATGGCCAGTTTGGCAATTGGACTTTTGGCAATTGAAAAATGGCCACTTTGGCATCCTCCAGTGCATTCCCAGGGTTGCCAACTTCCAGGTACTGTAAATTTAGGTAGTATTCAAATAACACAGTTGTAGGATTGTTATAGTTGATGAGAACTATATTATAATATATTTACTTCATATATTATAACTCATATAGCATTAATATTACACATTATTGATTCATAATGTAATAGTTGTAATGCCTTTTGGAAAATAAAATTAAGATGCAACAGAGTGCCTACTTCTCTTATACAATAACTTAAATAAAGAATAACTTTTCAACAGCAAAGTCCTTAATTAGTTGCCTTGTTGTCTTCTTTGGTGTAGAGATAATTTCTCTTTGAATGTCCTTGTTGATTAAGGGTAGAACAGGATGCCGGTTACTTTTGCCTGTTTCCAATCTTCTTCAGCCACCCAAAGGACATATATTCCAATAACCCACAATAATCCAATTGTCTGGGTATATTCCAACAGTCAAAGTGTCTGGGGGTATTCCCAAATAACACTTTACTGTTGAAGTAAATATAGCTATTAATATACACACTTTAAAAAAAAACATATAGCTTATATAAGAAATTATACTGACATCATATAATACAATTTCTGACACAGCAACTTGTGAGGTATGGACCTGACAAGAGTCTTTCTTGTTCTTCAGTCAAATTATTATTAAGCAACTCATACTTAAATACATAGAAGTGAAGAAGTATTCCATGTGCACAGAATTATCTCACAGAAAAGCAGAGAAGTCATTACACAAATTTAACCCTTTAGGTGCAATGCAATCCAAAAGTTGCATGAATCGGGCTTCTTGCTGACACAAGATCCTATGAAAATCAGTTTTTTTGGTATTTTGGGGGGATGATTTGCCAAACTGCAAAGAATTTTATATCATCTTCAGAGTGCTTATTTTTTATCCAATGTTCAACGATCGGCGCGTCCATCACATGATTTTTTATCCTCGACTTATGTTCTTCAATTCTTAATTTAAGTGGGCATGTTGTTTTCCCCACATAAATTAAATGGTACGGGCAAATAATTAAATAAATTACATTTGATGAATTGCAATTGGTAAATTGCCGTAAATTAAGTAAGTATGTAAGTATAATTTCTTATATAAGCTATATGTTTTTTTTTTAAAAGTGTGTATATTAATAGCTATATTTACTTCAACAGTAAAGTGTTATTTGGGAATACCCCCAGACACTTTGACTGCTGGAATATACCCAGACAACTGGATTATTGTGGATTATTGGAATATATGTCCTTTGGATGGCTGAAGAAGATTGGAAACAGGCAAAAGTAACCAGCATCCTGTTCTACCCTTAATCAACAAGGACATTCAAAGAGAAATTATCTCTACACCAAAGAAGACAACAAGGCAACTAATTAAGGACTTTGCTGTTGAAAAGTTATTCTTTATTTAAGTTATTGTATAAGAGAAGAATTCAGGCACTCTGTTGCATCTTAATTTTATTTTCCAAAAGGCATTACAACTATTACATTATGAATCAATAATGTGTATTATTAATGCTATATGAGTTATAATATATGAAGTAAATATATTATAATATAGTTCTTATCAACTATAACAAGCCTACAACTGTGTTATTTGAAAACTTCCAGGTACTAGCTGGAGATCTCCTGCTACTACAACTGATCTCCAGCCAATAGATATCGGTTCCCCTGGAGAAAATGGCCACTTTGGCAATTGGACCCTATGGCGTTGAAGTCCCTCCCCTCCCCAAACCCCTCCCACCTCAGGCTCCTCCCCAAAAATTTCCAGGTATTTCCCAACCCAGAGCTGGCAACCCTATTTACCTTCCAGATTGTCCTGGTTACACAGGGGGTGGTTCTGTTGTATTCTCCTGCTAGCATTGCCAAGTCCCTCTTCACCACGGGTGGGAGGTTTTTGGAGCAGACCCTGAGGAGGGTGGGGTTTGAGGAGAAGAGGAACTTCAATGCCATAGAGTCCAATTGCCACATCGGCCATTTTCTCCAGGGGAACTGATCTCTGTCAGCTGGAGATCAGTTGTAATAGCAGGAGATCTCCAGCTAGTACCTGGAGGCTGGCAACCCTATTTCCCTCTGCTCACCAACATCCTTGTTGGTTTGTTCTTTTTTTATGTAAACCAATTTGTGCTCTTACTTCATGGCCCACGTCACACACACATGTGCGAAGCTGCCTTATACTGAGTCAGACCACTGGTCTGTCAAGATCGATATTGTCACCTCTGATCAGCAGCAGCTCTCCAAGGTTTCAGGCAGAGGTCTTTGACGTCACGTACGACCTGACTCTTTGAACTGGAGATGCCAGGGATTGAACCTGGGACCTTCTGCCTGCCAAGGAGATGCTCTAGCAGTGAGCCACAGCCAGCGTGGTATAGTGGTTAAGAGTGGTGGGCTCTAAACTGGAGAACCAGGTTTAATTCCCCACTCCTACACGAGCAGCAGACTCCGCGGTAGCAAAAGGATCTCTGCGCTGTGTTACCGAAGTTAAGCCATGGCAACCATTTTGTGGTTGGCTCCGCCTTTTGGGGCAGCCCTTTTGTTGCTGCATTCACAATGGTGTGTCAGAGTTCAAAAAGGTTGGGTACCCCTGACCTTGGGACTAAATGACATGATACAAGAAGTCAGGTCCAAATCCCCCCGTTTCAGTGTTCTGTGTTTGTACAGTACCAAAACGGGGCAAATGAGCCCCTTCCCCAGCCATTTTAGTTGGGGGAAATGGCTTGGGGTGAAGCAGGTCCCTCCTCCCTCTGTGCCATGACCCCAATCCAAATTGGGTTCCTGCTAGGGTTGCCAGCTCCAGGTTGGGAAATACCTGGAGATTTTTGGGGCGGAGTCTGAGGAGGGTGGGGTTTGGGAAAGGGAGAGACTTCAATGCCATAGAATCCAATTGCAAAAGTGGCCATTTTCTCCAGGCGAACTGATCTCTATCAGCTGGAGATCAGTTGAAATAGCAGGAGATCTCCAGCCACTACCTGGTGGTTGACAACCCTAGTCCCTGCAGATTTTTACTCCCTGCAGCTGTTGTGGACAGTGAGCTGTGACTAGTGAACCTGTCTCATTAACAGGGTTGCCAGCTCTGCATTGGGAAATATCTGGAGATTTTGGGGGGGTGGAGCCTGAGGAAGGTGGGGTTTGGGAAGGGGAGGGACCTCAACAAGGTATAATGCCATAGATTCCCCCCTGTAAAGCAGCCATTTCCTCCAGGAGAACTGATCTCAATCATCCGGAGATGAACTGTAACAGCAGGAGATCTCCAGGTGCTACCTGGAGGTTGGCAACCCTACTAATTAGGAATCACTCCACCAAGTCTGCTCTCCGGCTACAACTGGAACAATCGATGGGAGTTCAAGTGATGCACATTACACACTTGCATGCTGAAAATCTATTCTATTGATTTTAATAGGACTACCTTAGAGTAATCAAGAGGAGCATTTCTACTGAAGGCAGAGTGTACCTACACAGCAGAAAACAGAGGAAGCAGAATAGGACCAGCTCACTTTGGACTGTCAGTGGGGGTGGGGGGATGCCATGTTTTGACCACTCTTTCACTTAAGAACTCCCTGCAATTAGAAATGTAGCAGATCAGGTCAAAAAAAATTCTAGCCCAGCCCTTTGCCTGTGTTGGCTTTCTGTGTGCTGGTAGCATCAAGGGGTGCTTTAAAACGTGGCTGCCTGGCCTATTCTATCCAGGCTAGCCCAGCCCAGATCTGCATCTTGGAAGCTAAGCAGGGTCGTCCCTGGTTTGGATTTGAATGGGAGACCACTGAGGAATTCCAGGGTCACTATGCAGAGGTAGGCAAAGGCAGACCACCTCTATTAGTCTATTGCCTTGGAAACTCCATAAGGGATCGCCATAACAACAGATTTTTATTACTGCATTGCCATTCTAAGAATACCTGATAAAACTGTCCACAGTTCACAATTGTACATTAATTTAAAACACAAAAATACAAAACCATCAAGTTGGATTTTACTTATCCCCCTAATTTAAAATTAGACCCATCCTTGAGGAAAGGGGGTCACCATAAGTCGGCTGCAACTTGACGGCACTTTACACATTACACTCTAGCTTGGAGACACATGCCCCAGTACACTGGACCAGAATCCACCACTCTTAGTGTTGCCAACCTCCAGGTGGTGGCTGGAGATCTCCCGCTATTGCTACTGATCTCAGGGCGACAGAGATCAGTTCATCTGGAGAAAAGGGCCGCTTTGGCAATTGGACTCTATGCCATTACAACCCATTGAAGTCCCTCCCCTCCCCAAACCCTGCCCTCCTCAGGCTCCACCCCCAAAACCTCCAGGCAATTCCCAACCCAGAGCTGGCAACCCTAACCACTCTCTTGCCTACACAGAGGGACAGACTTACACAATATTCCCCCAGCTCTTCTTATTCATGTCACCAATTTACCGTTCCTTGACATGGGCGGGCAATATTCTCTCCCCCCCTTCCCCTCCCCAGAGTTTAATTTAATTTAATACCCAAATCCAATTATTATGTAAAATACAAGCCCAGTTATAATTGCCACCAAACAAGTTAGCATAACAATTGTGAGCGCGGGACTTCCTGAAGGAACGGGCAGCTCTGATTTATGGCTGTCTTTCAACTATGATTGATAAAAACCGGTTCTGAAAGCGAAAAGATGGCGTCTTCTGCAGCGTGTTCCTTCCGAATGTTTCCCCAAAGTGCTTTTGCAAATGGAAAGTTTCTTTGGAAGACAAAACTTCCCCGTAAAATTCATTGTCCTGGGTTCTCCCCCCACCCTACGTGTTTGTTTGCTTTTAAGGCAACCCCCCTTCTTCAAAGTCATTATTTAAAGCGTCTTTGTTGGCTTCTCCCTTCCCTCAAATGTTTCTAGCAGATGTTTATGCGGAGAATGATCTGGATGCCTCTCGCTAGACACAGAAGTGACATTTCTTGAGGGTTTTAGCTGGAGAATTTGTCTTCCCCATCGTGTCTTTAAACATCTGTAAAAGGCAGCGGAATCTTTATTATCCTGCTAACGTGAAGCAAAAAAGAAAGAGAGAGAGAGAGAAAAGAAAAGGGGGGAAGCAACTCCTGGCCGCCAAATCCTTAAGAAACTGTATTTAATGGGACTGACAGATGAGAAAGCTCTATCTTGAATATCTAGCTTCAGTAGAAACTCGCCCTGTGACCTCCTGACTCTAGAGTTCGGCTGCAGCTTCTAAAAAAGCACATTCTGTTTCCCTCAGATGTGATTTTTTGTTAAAAAAATGATTTTTGGTTGTTACACTGGTTTTCATTTTTTAAAGTTATCTGCTTTGGGGGAAGCGCTCACCTGAGGATATGAAAATAAAGAGGTGGGGGGAGCTGAAAAAGTACAAGACAGGGCGATTTTATGCCCAACTCCGGGTTGGTTGCTTGCTTTTCCAACAAGATTCTGACTTTTTGTGCTTGGGGAGAAAAAAACATGACGGTCTTAATGAACACGCGCACATCTCTCCACTATACACAGGATCACAAATCACAAAATCACACAAGGCTGGAAGAGACCACAAGGGCCATCCAGTCCAACCCCCTGCCAAGCAGGATCCCACAATCAAAGCGCTCCTGACTGATGGCCATCCAACCTCTGCTTAAAGGTCTCCAAAGACGTAGGTCACAAGAACTAGGATCCTTGCCCTGAGGAAATTATCATCAGTATATCTAATTCTCAACAAGGCCAAATCTCAGGATACTTAAAACCAGAGACTAAGGTCAGGGAGATATGGCAGGGGGCATTTTGTGCCAGTTTTGAGAGCCAGCGTGGCGTAGTGGTTAAGAGTGTCAGGCTCTAATCTGGAGAACTGGGTTTGATTCCCCGCTCCTCCACATGAGCGGCGGACTCTAATCTGGTGCACCGGGTTCGAATCCCCTCTCCTCCACGTGAAACCTGCTGGGTGACCTTGGGCCTCTCACAGTTCTCTCTGAACAGTCTCAGCCCCACCTACCCCAACCGAACCCAAAGGGTGCTCATTAATGGCGCAACTTTATCCTGGAGAGGAGTGACCAGTGGGGTGCCACAGGGGTCTGTCCTGGGACTGGTACTATTTAATATTTTTATAAATGACTTGGACGATGGGATAGAGAGCATGCTAATCAAATTTGGAGATGACACCAAGTTAGGAGGGGTAGTTAATACCCCAGAGGGTAGGGTCAGAGTTCAGAATGACCTCGATAGACTGGAGAGCTGGGCCATAAGTAATAAAATGGATTTCAGTAGGGAGAAGTGTAAGGTTCTTCACCTAGGCAGAAACAACATAAGGTACAGGTACAAGATGGGAGAGAGTTGGCTTGACAACTGTACATGTGAAAGAGATCTGGGAGTCTTAGAGGACTAGGGCTGTCAATTCGGTTCGTCCCCCGATTCGGCGGTTTTCAGTTCAGAAGGAACCGAATTAAAAAAAACCTGGGAAAACGACGAGCCAAATTTGGCGACTTCGGAGTGATCGCCAAATAAATTCAGCAAATTCGGGGGCTCCGAATCAGCAGCATAACCGTCAGTTAGTAAGCAACTAGCAGCATTCTCCCGCGGCCAATGGTGGCCAAGCCGGGTCTTCTTCTGGCCAATCAGTCGCTGTTGAGTGCGTGAGTCCAGCTGCTGCGCGGCCCGGGGAGAGAAACAGAGAGTGTCTGTGTGTGAGAGAGATCCCAGTGGGGGGGTGTGCACATTCGCACATTTCTGCAGCTCTTGGGGGGGCATGTTTGGAGGTAGAGGTCCCAAACTTTCAGTGTAGTTTGAGGGGACCCTTCTTACAAGAACCCCCAAGTTTTTTAAAGATTGGGTCAGGGGGTCCCAAATTATGGGGCCCGGAAGGGGTCCCCCCACCCATATGCCATTGGAATACAGCCTTTAAAAACACATTCGCGTTGGGCCATACCATTAACCCGGCCCGGGGGTCTGGTTGCCTCGGCAGTTGGGCCATACCATTTCCCTGGCCCGGGGGTCTGGTTGCCTAAGCAGTTGGGCCGTACCATTACCCTGGCCCAGGGGTCTGACTAAAAGACAATCTTGAGTTATGGGGTCCCCCCAATCCACCCATTGGAATGAATGGGAGCAGGCAATCCTTAATGTGCATCTAGAGAACGGCAAATCCAAGGCAAAACCTCCCGTGCATAAATGGCCAGAAAGTATGTGTGTGAGAGTCTGCTAGAATCGTATTGGATTACTCCTGAGTCCTGACTCCCAGTCCCTGCTCCTGATGGAAGAGAAGAAGACATCCACAGTAAGACCCATTTGGGGGCTTTTCTCTATAATTTTTTTCCTGTGTGTGTGTATGTGGGGGGGGGAGATTCTGTGTGTGTGTGTGTGAGAGAGAGAGAGAGAGAGAGAGAGGGAGGGAGGGAGGGAGGGAAGCCAAAGGGGGGTGGGTTTACCTGTTCTGATGGGGGGCTTGATTGTCTCTGTGTGGGACTGTGCTTTCTACTGTTTTCACCGGTCGCCAACTTCGTGTGGAGTTAACTGTGGGTCAGTGAGTCTCTCTCTGGCTGGTTCCTATTGTTTCCAATGGGCTGTGCAGCCGCTCCTGTTGTTTCGAATGAGCTAGCCTGTCATTAATTTTAGTACATCCCCTGTAATGTATTTCAGTGGAGTCAATGCAAGTCAACCGACATTCCCCTCTCCCATTATCTTCAATGGGCTGGGCAGCCTCTCCCATTGTTTCCAATGGGCTGACTTGTCATTCGTTTTAGTACACCCCTTTTAATGGCTTTATTGCAATGGGCAGATTGGGGGGGCCTTCCGGACCCCATATCTCGGGAGGCCCTGACACAATCTTCACAAAACTTGGGGATTCTTGCAAGAAGGGTCCCCTCAAGCTACACTGAAAGTGTGGGACCTCTATCTCCAAAAATGCTCCCCCCGGAGCCATGGAAAGCCGCAAATGTGTTTGTAATGGCTTTATTGCAATGGGCAGATTGGGGGGACCCCTTCCCGGCCCCATATCTTGGGGACCCCTGACCCAATCTTCACAAAAAATGGGGGTTCTTGCAAGAACGGTTCCCTAAAGCTACACTGAAAGTTTGGGAGATTTTACCTCCAGAAATGCTCTCCTTGGAGCCGTGGAAAGCAGAGAATGTGTTTTTAATGGCTTTATTCCAATGGGCAGATGGGGGGACCCCCTTCCGGGCCCCATAACTCGGGGCCCCTGACCCAATTTTAACAAAACTTGGGGGTTCTTGCAATAAGGGTCCCCTCAAGCTACACTGAAAGTTTGGGACCTCTACCTCTGAACATGCCGCGGAAAGGCACGAATGTGTTTTTAATGGCTTTATTCGGCCGAATTTTTTCCCGAACTCCGAACTTTGTGCCAAATTCCATGGATCCGAATCTGAGGAGTTCGGACTTCGACGTTTCCCAAATGAAAACAGCCGAATTTTGCCAAATCTGAATTTTACCGAATTTTTTTTCAACAGCCCTATAGTGGACTACAAACTGAACATGAGTCAACAGTGTGATATGGCGGCTAAGAAGGCCAATGCAATTCTGGGCTGCATCAAGAGGAGTATTGTGTCTAGATCAAGAGAAGTAATACTACCACTGTATTCTGCATTGGCCAGACCTCATTTGGAATACTGTGTCCAGTTTTGGGCTCCACAATTTAAGAAGGATGTTGATAAGTTGGAGCGTGTCCAGAGGAGGGCGATCAGAATGGTCAAAGGTCTGGAATCCATGCCCTATGAGGAGAGACTTAGGGAGTTGGGTTTGTTTAGTTTGGAGAAGAGAAGGTTGAGGGGAGACATGATAGCCATGTTTAAATATTTGAAGGGATGTCATGTTGATGAGGGAACTAGCTTGTTCTCTGTTGCTCCAGAGACTAGGACACGGAGTAATGGATTTAAACTAATAGAAAAGCGATTCCACCTAAACATTGGGAAGAACTTTCTGATGGTGAGGGCTGTTCGATGGTGGAATGCGCTGCATCGGAGGGTGGTGGAGTCCCCGTCTTTGGAGGTATTTAAGCAGAGGCTGGATGCAGAGCCGTCTTAACAGCATTATGGGCCCCTGGGCAAACCAGTGTGCTGTGGCCCCTACAACAACCACTCACAGGAATAAAAGTTTAGTATAGTCTAGACTACTGTGTAGTAGTATTTATTTATGGCAAGTCACTTAACATACACAGATTAGCAAAGTGCCCCTATGCTTGTGGGTCCCCCGGGCAAGTGCCCATCAGGCCCATGCGTTAAGATGGCCCTGGCTGGATGGCCATCTGTCAGGAGTGCTTTGATTGAGGGATCCTGCATGGTGGGGGGAGGGTTGGGGTCACTGGGGATGTGGGGGGAGGTAGTTGTTAGTTTCCTGCATTGGGCAGGGGGTTGGACTAGATGAACCTGGTGGTGGTCCCTTCCAACTCTATGATTCTATGATTCTACCTCACAATAGGTTTGCCAGCTCTGGGTTGAGAAATACTTAGAGATTTTGGGAGTGGAGATTTTGGTCGTTGGGGCTGAGACTGAGGAGGGGAAGGTTTGGGGAGGGGAGAGACTTCAATGGAGTAAAATGCTTTAGAGTTCACCTTCCAAAGTGGCCATTTTCTCCAGGTGAACTGATTTATGCCACCTGGAGACCAGTTTTAAGATCAGGAGATCTCCAGCTGCCACGTGGGGGTTGGCAACCCTACCTCACAAGTTGTCTGTTGTGGGGAAGGGAAGGCGATTGTAAGCTGCTTTGAGACTCAGTAAAGCTAGAGAAAAAGCAGGCTATAAACACCAACTCTTCTTTTTCTAAAATCAAAATTTTCTGGTTCTACAGATTCTGTGCTGGCTTTTATTTTTAAGGGCCCAAACAGATTGGACTTGTTGGATGGATGGACTCCTGTAGGTAGGGTTGTCAACCTTCTAGCACTCCTGCTATTACAACTGATCTCCAGCCGATAGAGATCAGCTTCCCTGGAGAAAATGGCCACTTTGGCAATTGGACTCTATGGCACTGAAGCCCCTCCCCAAACCCTGCCCTCCTCAGGCTTCACCCTGAAAACCTCCCACTGGTGGCAAAGAGGGACCTGTCAACCCTACCTGTAGGGCTGCCATTTTCCACTGGAGGGGGGGGGATCTCCACCTCAGGCTCTTGTTTCCTGCCACTGTTCTTGCAGCCAGTGCAAGAAAAAGAATCTTTAAAAAATCACTGGTGGGCAACAGTGTGATTACACTTCCTGGGAAAACCTGGAAGCGACATCACTCTGCTATAAGAATTGCCAAAAACTCTCGGTAAGTGTGATGTCATTTCCAGGTGGCACTCTAGGCTGCCTTGCCTAGTCTCTGTGATCTTTACTATAGAAACTAGGAAAAATTCATCAAATACACTATGACAAGGCTATTTTTTTTTCTCCTTCTTAATTCCTCTGGGACAGGAAATAAGAGGTGGAGGCTGGTAACTTCTCACCTGGACAGGCTAATAGGAGGCCTAGGAAGCAACTACGTTTTTCTAAATAAAGAATACCAGAACAAGGAATGACTTCAACAATTTTAACATTGTTAAATGTTGCAATTGCAACATCTGGTACGGCAGTCTCTGTGACTTCTTTTGAAACAAATTAAGCTCATGTGATCTTAGGACAAAGACACAAACTACCAATTCCTTAATAGTGTAAAATATAAGGGAATTCTTCTAAAGTATAAATTCTATCCTCCCATTTTCAATGCAAACATTGGAGATGCAGAAACAGCAAAAGTGATTGCTACCATCGCGTCAACCTTGGACTACAGGGCCATTTACACCTTTATTGATTCATTGACTTCATTTATACCCTGCTTTGTCCACAATGGGGACGCCAGAGCAGCTTACATCTTTTCTCTCTTGTCCATTTTATCTTCACAACAACCCTGAGATGTAGGTTAGGCTGAGAGTGAGTGACTGGCCCATGGCCACCCAGCAAGCTTCCATGGCAGATTTGGGATTCGAACCTGGATCTCCCAGGTCCTAGCCTGACACTCTAACCATTCCACCACACGAGCTCTCTCCAGCATTCTGCACAGCCCTATTTAAATCGACGTCAAAAGCATTATTTCCCTCATTTTTGGCCCCACATATGGGTAGGATTGCCAACCTCCAGGTACTAGCTGGAGATCTACTATTACTGATCCCCAGCTGATAAAGATCAGTTCACCTGAAGAAAATGGCTGCTTTGGCAATTGGACTCTATGGCATTGAAGTCCCACCCCTCCCCAAACCCCACCCTCCTCAGGCTCTGCCCCAAAAACCTTCCAACTGTGGCAAAGAGGGACCTGGCAAGCCTACATATAGGTCTGAATGCGGGAGGGGAAGGATGAAACCTTAGAAATTTTGGAGCAGTTTTGTATATTCAAATGTTCCAAAGTGACGCTTGGCTCAAGTACTTTTGATTTAAGGGCTTATTCTCCCGCAAAGAAACGTCAATTAATTACTCATGTTTAATTCTACCCTTTCTATGCCAGCTGGGAAGCTGGTTGTACAACAATCATAAATATTTGCAATGCCCAAGTTTCCTTGGGGGGGTGGAAATCAGCGCATATAATTAATTCTTCATTGAGGGTGCCCGTGGCAGCCAGTTTTCCACCTGAATGATTTGTACTGTCACTAACGACTCATTAAGAATTAATCAGTTTCTATAAAGAAGCAAGCATCCGGCGACTGTCTCTGGCATACCTCCTAAGGCTGGGATGTTCCAAATTGGACGGCCATCGTGGGATTCCTTTTATCAGCGATGGGTCAGTGGAAGAAACCGGTAGCATCTTTGCTTGGCTCCAGTTCCAAGAACACCACACATGGCGTAGAGACCGGTGGTTGTTCCTGACTTTATTTTTCTGGAATTTTACTCCACCCCAAGTTCCAATCCTCCTTGATTTTGGCTTAACGAGAAGAATTTTGAAAATTAATTCCAGGCTTGGAGAGCCAGTGTGGTATAGTGGTGAAGAGTATCGGACTCTAATCTGGAGAACTGGGTTTTGATTCCCCAATCCTCCACATGAGTGGCGGATTCTGATCTGGTGAACTGGGTTGGTTTCCCCACTCCTGCACATGAAGCCTGCTGGGTGACCTTGGGCTAGTCACAGTTCTCTCTGAACTCTCTCAGTCTCATCTACCTCACAAGGTGTCTGTTGTGGGGAGAGGAAAGGAAGGAGATTGTAAGCCGGTTTGATTCTCCTTAAAAGGTAGAGAAAATTAGCATATAAAGACCAACTCTTATTCTTCTTCTTCTCTTTCTCCTTCTCCTTCTTCTCCTCATTCTTCTTCTCCTCCTTCATTTTCTCCATCTCCTTCTGCCTCAATTTGAAGTTCCTTTCATTCCTTTGCATTTTCCAACATTTGTGTTAACCAATGCACCTAGGGTTGTGCAATACTGATAAACCCAAACCGAAAATAAACCCTACATTAGCCGTTTCAGCAATATTTGGGCGTTTGGGTTTCCCAAACACCAAAACCTGGGCATCTCCCGGAAGCCAAATAGGCGCTTCCCAATAAAGTCGAATATTAAGGGGATGAGTGGCTGCACCTCAGGCAAGCAGGTTCGATCACATCACCTTCAGCAGTCTGCGGTGCCGGGGGAATCTCCTGCCTTAGGTTAACTTCACTGTTAGCCAGCTCAGAAGTCAATAAATAGTAGCCCAGACTAAGGGCACTTTCACACAGCCCAAATAATCCACTTTCAGTGCACCTTAATGATCGTTTGCAAGTGGATTTTGCCAGTTCACACAGTAAAATCCACCTTCAAAGTGCATTGAAAGGAGATTGAAAGTGCCCTAAATTTGCCATCTTTGGCTTAGGATATATATGGAGATTTGGGGGGCAGTGCCTGAGGTGGGCAGAGTTTAGGGAGGGGATGTAATGCCATATAGTCCTTCCTCCAATGCTGCCATTTTCTCAAGTAACGTAAGAATATAAGAAGAGCCCTGCTGGATCAGACCAGTGGTCCATCTAGTCCAGCATGCTGTCTGACACAGTTCCTCTGGAGGTCCAACAACAGGGCATAGAGGCCGAGGTCTTCCCCTGACCTTGCATTCTGGTAATAGCATTCAGAGAATTACTGCCTCTGAATGTGGAGGTTCCCATTAGTCACCGCATGACTAAATGTGGTTTGGAGAACAGTTAGAGCGCTGGGAGAACTCTAGGCTCCAATGTAGGGTTGTCAGGTTCCCCCTGGCCTCCAGTGGGGGACAAGGAGGTAGATTTAACAGATCCAGGTTGGCAAACTCCTGGATATTTGGGGGTGGAGCCTGGGGAGGACAGGGACCTCAGTGGGGTGCAACGCCACAGAGTCCACCCTCCAAAGCATCCATTTTTTCCAGGGGAACTTATCTCTGTAGTCCAGAGATGAGGTGTAATTCCAGGGGATCCCCAGGTCCCACCTGGAAGCTGGCATCCCTACCCCAACTGGATAGGGTTGCCAGGTCCCCCCTCTCCACCTGTGGGAGGTTTTTTGGGCGGCAATCCTGCATGGGTGGCCATTAGTAATGCGAGTACGTCACTTACAGGTTTACCCCGGAAGCGCCGCATCATTTACCCCCAAAGGCTTGAGTGCTAAAGTGTCCCGTCGCGGCTGTGCACATGTGCGATCGCTGCTCCGAGCAGCCCGGGGAATTGGCGGGCGCACCTGGCAACCCTACAACTGGTGGATGGCATCCCTAGTCCAGACAGTTAAGTGAAGAGTTTCAGAGTCATCCGCCCAAACCTTGCAAGCATCAGGATATGATGACTAACTGATCGATAGATCGCTCTTTTGTTTCCCTGATACCAAACACAACCTTTTCAAGCTTGTGAGCTATGCGTGTGTGTGTATATATGAAAAGGAAGTCCAAAGCCGGATCAGAACAAAGGATGTGAAATATGTTAAGGACGCACATTTTTTATATTTATTAGAAACAGCCTAAACAATTAAAGCGGGCGGTTTATTGGTGGATTTCAGGCTCATGCTTAGAGTGAAAGGTCGTGGCCCGACATACCACTGGCCCGCATGGTACAGATGATTGACAGGAAAAGGAAATAAGTTGATATCTTTCACGTGGGAATCACAGCTTGCCGTGCCTCTGAGCGAGTGGGTCGGGGGGAGAACTTTGTGGGAAAAGTTAATCGTGTTATTATTTGAAATCTTCATTCCCAAAGTTTGGCTCAATGGCTGGTTTATTTGCTCAGGCGATAAAAACAGCTGTGTGTTGTAATAAACTACAGGTCAGTGGTGGTTGCTGAATGGACTGAAGTGGGAACCTTCGCCGGGATGTGCGGGGAATCTTGAAAGCTTCCCATTGTATGGCATTCCTGGGCATTGCACTGGAAAGTGTGAAAGGGATTCTGCCTGGTTTTTCTCTTAGCTCTGCTTTGGAAGCCAACGTGGTATAGTGGTTAAGAGCAGTGGTTTGGAGCGGTGGACTCTGGAGAACTGGGTTTGATTCCCCACTCCTCCACCTGAGCGGCAGACGCTAATCTGGTGACCTGGATTTGTTTCCCTGCTCCTACACGTGAAGCCAGCTGGGTGACCTTGGGCTAGTCACACTCTCTCAGCCCCACCTACCTCACAGGGTGTCTGTTGTAGGGAGGGGAAGGGAAGGTGATTGTAAGCCGGTTTGATTCTCCCTTAAGTGGTAGAGAAAGTTGGCATATAAAAACCAACTCTTCTTCTTCTTCTCCGATATTGTAAGCCCTGAGCGTGGCAAGCAAATCTGTGTTCCTTAAGAACACAATGTTGTTTGCTTTCTCATCTAACAGGATTATGTCAACCAGCGGGATACTGGGGAGGGGGAGGACACATGGGGGCATGTCAGCAACAGTGTGATGTCATTTCTGGGGAA
The DNA here is from genome assembly GCF_029931775.1 of Euleptes europaea. Taxonomy (NCBI): domain Eukaryota; kingdom Metazoa; phylum Chordata; class Lepidosauria; order Squamata; family Sphaerodactylidae; genus Euleptes; species Euleptes europaea. The sequence goes on along the minus strand of NC_079331.1, from coordinate 17,583,218 downwards.
AACCTGGAAGTGATGTCACACTCTTGTTCAAAGCAGTGACAGGAGGAAAAAATTAAATTGCTGTGGATCGATGGTGAGCCATCACTTCTTGGGAATTCCTCTCTAGGAATTCTGGGGAAAACCTGGAAGTGATTTCAATCCTCTCTAAGGTCTTTTATGCATGGGTTGGATCTCCCTGCTTGGACCTGGGTTCATTGCACATTAAAGTAACCCGGGTTGGGGAAAACTGTATGCATTGGCTTGAATCATCAGGGACGAAACTGTGTGCTAATCAAACCATGAATAAGCAGTCTCCCAAGCTCAAATCAAGTCCCACCCCTTTTAATGCTGCTCTGTAATTGGCTTACTTTGCAGTGCTCCCCATGATTTCCTTCCCCCCAAACCCAACTGCTGCATAAAAAAGCATTTTAAGAACAAAAAAACGGAGCTACCTGAAAGGGGGGGGGGAGAAATCCAAGCCTCGTTTTAAAAAAAACTTTATTTTGCTCAGAAAGAGTTCCCAGGAAGCAGGAAGCACTTGAATCCCCGCCTCTTTACACACTGCTTTGTCATTGGCTGTGAGAGAAGCCAATCTTCTGATTTCCCCTGTTTAACCATCCGCATGCTGCTTTGAGGAGGGGGTTGGAAAAGGGTGGGGCGTGATGGCGAGGGGAAGCTCAACGCAAGAACGGAGTATGCACGCTCTGTGATTCCGGAATGAGCCAGGAGGAACAGTTTAATTCAGGCCAGAAGAGGAATGGGAAAAGCTGGGTTCGTTTCGTGTCGAAACAGCGTTGAGCTTCCAAGGAATGCAGTATTCGTGCATAATGAAAAATTTGATCCCGGATGAAATAGGGAATAAAGGAGGTTAAAGCAACCATGCATAAAACGCCTAGGATTTCTGGGGGGAAATCTGGAAGTGATGTCAGTCCTCTCTTGGGATTCCTGAGGCCTGGCAGCCCCGGAATGGGGAAACTAAGGGCAGTCTTGCCCCCTCAGACTGGCAGCGGCAGTCCAGGGTCTCAGGTGCTTTCATATCACTTACAATCTGGTCCTTTTAACTAAAGATACCGGGGATTGAACCTGGGGCCTTTTATATGCATAGCAGATGCTCTGCCACCTCCACCATGAGAGGGATTTCCTGGGCCAACATCCTGATAGTTGTTGTTGGGACAAATCAGCACTCTGGGTCACTGTCTTAGGCTAAACTGTGCCATTTGGCCTCATAACATGACCCCTTAAGGGTTTTTTAAACACGTTTGCAGATGGAAATCTCTCTCTCTCTCTCTCTCTCTCTCTCTCTCTGTTTCCAAAGCCAGTGCCATATTCGTTCCCTCTCATGGGTAATAATGATCTGCTCGGGGAGTTGTTGCACAATGAAATCCATGACGCCGCAGAACACTCAAGTGGAAAGGAAGAAGAAGAAGGCTGGGGTGGGGGGAGAGGGAGAGGGGGAAAGAGAGCGAGAGACCTTTCAAATTATTGTTCTGGTGCCAAAGGTGCCCAATCACCTTCCACCTGCGGATTAGTCGGTTGCCATGGCAACGCACCGTCGCTTTTCAAGCGCCGTGATGCTGTGGTACCCAGATTACTGACTCCGAGGAACACAATAGGGACGGAGGAATTGCGGGTTATTATTAGAACGGCTGCTGGAGATTATGTTGTAAACTCGGGATTGCGTGGAGTGACAAATGGGGGGGGGAGAATTAGCCTTGAAACACAGAGAGAGAAAGGCAGAGAGGAAACCGAACGCTGGGAAGGGGGATGGGAACAGGTAGCCTGCCTTGATCATCACAAAAACTTGTCTTTTTTTGTCATTCTTTCGCCAGCTGAACAGGCATTTTCTTGTCAACCTGAGCACGACAATGGCGGAACGCCAACCGACCCTGCATGCCGGAAGAAGACAAAACTCCAATGACCGCCTTTGCCTTTCTCCCTAGGGATGCAAGGAATAAATACTCTTGCAAAAGGCCCATCTTGGTGAGGGGGTTGTCAGTTGCAAAGACCCTGGACAGCCACCATATGTTTCTGTATGGAAAGATGTCCTGCTCGTAAGATCTCTAACCAGTAGGGCCCACTGCTCATTATCAGAGACAAAGGAGAGAGAACTCGAGAAAAGCTTTTTACCTTCCTTATTGAAAAGAAGGAGGAGGAGCTATGTGTCTAGATGACAAATTCTCCTAGATTTTCTGAGCTGGAACCAGGATGCAAAAAAACCCACCCATGAATTGTCAGGTCCCCCTTCGCCACCGGCAGGAGGTTTTTGGGGCGGAGCCTGAGACGGGCAGGGTTTGGGGAGGGGGGAGTTCAATGCCATAGAGTCCAATTGCCAAAGAGGCCATTTTCTGCAGGTGAACTGATCTCTATCGGCTGGAGATCAGTTGTAATAGCAGGAGATCTCCAGCGAGTATCTGGAGGTTGGCAACCCTACACAAACAGGAGGAGCCAATTTTTCTTCCAACTGTTCAGCTGTTGATGAACAGGTTGAGTCTGTTCGTCTGATTGCCTTTTTGCATATCTGACCACACGCTTTCCGTGCCATCAGCTGTGTGTCAGGCATGCCCGTTCTCAACTTGACAAGAATCCTAATTTCCCTACTGACTAGGATTGCCAGCTCCCGGTTGGGAAATAAATAACAATAATGGGGGTGGAGCCTGAGGTGGGCGTGGTTTGAGGAGGGGAGGGACTTCAGCAGGGTATAGTGTCATAGAGTCCACCCACCAAAGCGGCCATTTTCTCCAGGTGAACAGATCTCTTTCACTTGGAGATTGGCAACCCTACTCCTGAGAGATCTGTCATTGCTGCCCATCACTTGGCAGCCAATCGCATAAAATAAATAGTGAGCAAACCAGTGAGCGAATCTGCAATTAGAAATAAAGCACTGCATGTGTTTTAAGTCTTACTGTTTGGTGCTCCTTTAAATCAGTGTTATAGGGTTGACCTGGAGTATTGGGGGGGGAGCCTGAGGAGGGGGGGGGGTTGCGGAGGAAGGGACTTCAATGCCATGGAGTCCATTTACCAAAGCAGCCATTTTCTTCAGGGGAAGAAGAAGAGTTGGTTTTTATATGCCATCTTTGTCTACCACTTAAGGGAGAATTAAACCAGCTTACAATTGCCTTCCCCTCCCCACAACAGACACCCTAGGGTGTAGGTGGGGCTGAGAGAGTGCAGAGAGAACTGTGACTGGGCCAAGGTCACCCAGCTGGCTTCACGTGTAGGAGTGGGGCAACAAATCCAGTTCGCCAGATTCGCCTCCGCCACTCATGTGGTCTTAGCCACTACACCACGGCTGAAGATCAGTTGTTATAGCAGGAGATCTCCCCCTAGTACCTGGAGGTTGGCAACCCTAATTGGGGAGGAAAGTGGGGTATAAATTAAGCAAATATATAAAGGGGGGTTCAGGAAATATCCCCTCCAGCACCATGTATGACTTGACATCTGGTGAATCTTCATCACAGCCCTAAATAATAATCCAAATTTCATCTTGAATCCCTGGCTTTGCACAGCTGTCTCCGCTTCCAGGCCCAATGGCAAACAGACACTCGGGGGCCTGTGTGTGCGGCTTTTTGCATGTGCGCATATCGTGAAACAAAGTCAGTCGCTCCCAGAACGAAACCACCGTCTGTCAGCATCCGATGCCACAAGCTACCTTCCCCCCCCCCATCTCATTTCAAGCTTTTGCAAACGAGGACTTCTTCTCGCTGCGTTGGCGTCACCCCAACACGAGGTAGACAGAAATAGTCCTCCGTCTCTGCAGTCACCCGAACACTTAGCCTCGGCGATATTTGGGAGTGCCCTGGGAGCATGCCACCAAGCTCTCCCCAGCCTTTCGGTTCCCCTCCCAAACGTTCGCTCCTATGATTTGACGTCAGCTTCTGGAAATGGCTCGCTGTGATGGGCCGCGGCTTCTTTGTGTGCGTGCGTTCTCGTTCGAGTCACAATATTGCTTTGGCCGTCACCCCGGCGCTTGGAGGTATAATTGCCCCTGACAAGAGGGTGAATCAATGGCGGAGGGTTGATAAGCATTACACAGAGATGACAGAAGTCGGGACATATCGGATTACTGCTGTGAATATAATAAAAGGCAGCCTAAACATGTTGGCAGCTCAAAGACAAGTCATTTCATAATTCTCTAGTGGGGCCATTAACTTCCATTTACTGCCACTGATAACCAGGTTTCCAGTGGTCTCCGTAGGATCCAGTTACAAGCCTTTTAACTCTTTGCTCGCCGGGCATGGCCAGGGTGTGTGGGGGAAGGGGAGATGGCACTGACAGTCATTCCTCGGGCTCTTTTATTTACAAAAGCCGGTTCGACCCAGCTTTTCCATTTGACAATCCTAAGGAGAATTCCCCATTCCAAGTCGATTCTAAGTCACATCTGTGGAAGTCAATGGGCTTTGAAAAGTGTCGATCTGGTTTGGGAACAGGAGATGGAGAGAAACAGGCGTAGTTTTTGTTTTACTCATCCTGTCTCAGATATATACCTTGGGTATGACCAGCAGGCATATACCCTTGGGTGCCCGTTGAAGGGCCAGAGCCAAAGGGCACTTGGCCCACAGCCCTTTGACTTGTGCCCTGTGGGCTAGACAACCATGTGTGTTCTGTCAAGTCCCAGCTGACTTCTGGCGACCCTGTGGGGTTTTCAAGGCAAGAGAGGTTTGGGGGTGGTTTGCCATGGCCTGCCTCCATGTGGTCTGAGAGAACTGTGACTGGCCCAGGGTCACCCAGCTGGCTTCATGTGTAGGAGTGGGGAAATAAACCCAGACCACCAGATTAGCATCCACCACTCATGTGGAGGAGTGGGGAATCAAACCCGAGTCTCCAGATTAGAGTCCACTGCTCCTAACCACCGCTCTTAACCACTGTGCCACGCTGGCTCTTGGGATAGACAACTACCCTCTAGAAATCTGGACCAGCCCCAGGATGCAGCTTCTTCTTGTTGTCTCTTGTTATACATTTAAATTGTGTGTCTCTTTTCATACCTGGTTGTATTTTGTTGTTGTTACTTTGTTATTATTGCTTAGAACACTTCTCACCCACTTTTCTCCATGTGCTATGGACCCAAAGTGGCTCGCAATGTACAAACACACACACAAAGACAATCCGTTTCACAGCTGTGCAAAAGAAGCCCATTTCACAATTACAACTGATCTCCAGGCGACAGAGATCAACTCACCTGGAGAAAATGGGCCACCTTTGAAGGTGGTCTCTATGGCGTTATACCCCATTTAAGTCCCTCCCCTCCCCCAAACCCTGCCCTTTTCAGGCTCCACTTGAGTCTCCAGGTATTTCCCAGCCCAGAGCTGGCAACCCTATTGGCACTGTTCGCACGGAATTGCACATGATTTGTACTTCTGTAATGATTTCCTGGTGCTGACATGGACAGCCCAGACTAGCCTGATCCTATCAGACCTCAGAAGATAGCAGGGTCAGCCCTGGTTAGTACTTGGATGGGAGACCACCAAGAAAGCTCAGGGTTGGTATGCAGAGGCAGGCAATGGAAAACCACCTCTGAGCATCTCTTGTTTTCAAAACTCTACGGCACTGGTTCCCAACCAGGGGTCGCTGGACCCCCAGGGGTCCACGAGAACTAAATTAAGGTCCGCGAAACAAAGTTATAAACCCATAATAAATTATTATTTTCAATTAAAAGTTCTCTATTATAAAAATATATATTCAAATATTATTCTAAGTTTAATGTTTAACTAACAGTTATGATTAAAGTTTATTTTCAAATTGTCTGAGTTTTTATTTTGAACCTTGGGGTCCCTGCACCAAACAAAAAAGTCCTAGTGGTCCCTGGTCAAAAAAAGGTTGGGAACCACTGCTCTACGGGGCCGCCATAAGTCAGCTGTGACTTGACTGCATGGTGCAGTGGTTAAGAGCGGTGGTTTGGAGCGGTGGTTTGGAGCGGTGGACTCTGATCTGGAAAACCGAGTTTGATTCCCCAATCCTCCACATGAGCAGCAGAGGCTAATCTGGTGAACTGGATTTGTTTCCCCACTCCTCCACATAAAGCCAGCTGGGTGACCTTGGGCAGGTTACAGCTCTGTTAGAGCTCTCTCAGCGCCACCTACCTCACAGGGTGCCTGTTGTGGGGAGGGGAAGTGATTGTAAGCCGTTTTTGTCTCCCTTAAGTGGTAGAGAAAGTCAGCATATAAAAACCAACGCTTCTTCTTCTCTTTCCACCATCACCAGTGATTATATCCCTACTAGTAAACCACTCAGCCCTGACCTGGATGGCCCAGGCTAGCCTGATCTCGTCAGATCTCAGAAGCTAAACAGGGTCAGCCCTGGTTAGTGTTTGGATGGGAGACCACCAAGGAATACCAGGCTTGCTGTGCAGAGGAAGGCACTGGAAAACCACCTCTGTTAGTCTCTTGCCATGAAAACCCCAAAAGGGGTCGCCATAAGTCAGCTGCGACTTGACGGCACTTTACACACACACAGTAAACCACTCAAGGTGGCTAATGTAGAATCATAGAATCATAGAGTTGGAAAGGACCATCAGGGTCATCAAGTCCAACCCGATGCACAGTGCAGGAAATTCACAACTACCTCCCCCCCACACACACACCCAGGGACCAGAAGATGGACAAGATGCCCTCCCTCTCATCACTTGCTTAAGGTCACAGAATCAGCATTGCTGACAGATGGCCATCTAACCTCTTCTTAAAAACCTCCAGGGAAGGAGAGCTCACCACCTCCCGAGGAAGTCTGTTCCACTAAGGAACCGCTCTGAACTGTTAGAAAATTCTTCCTAATGTCTAGATGGAAACTCTTCTGATTTAATTTTAACCCGTTGGTTCTGGTTCGACCTTCTGGGGCAACAGAAAACAACTCGGCACCATCCTCTATATGACAGCCCCTCAAGTACTTGAACATGGTTATCATATCCCCTCTCAGTCTTCTCCTCTTGAGGACAGAAAGAAAGAGGCAATGTTGCTCTTTCAGAACTCCTGTTATTAGCTGGCATTCAGGGGTCTAGAGGAAAAACAGAAGGATGCTCTCACACAAAGCTGTCTGTGACTTGATGGCACTTTCCACCACCAATGATTTCCTGAACTTAAAAAAAAACAAAAAAAAAACGAATGCTACCATGCAGGGAGCTGTGAGTCTAGCATAGTGGGGAGGGAATATATAGTTATTTTCCAAACATGGTCTCTCCCAACTCAACCACCACATGAACACGTAGAGCTGCCTTATACTGAATAAGAGCCCTGGTCCATCAAAGTCAGCATTGTTTACTCAGACTGACAGCAGCTCTCCAGGGTCTCAGGTAGAGGTCTTTCACATCACCTACTTGCCTGGTCCCTTTAACTGGAGATGCCAGGGATTGAACCTGGGACCTTCTGCATGCCCAGCAGATGCTCTACCTTTGAGCCACGCCCCCTCCCCTACACCCATACACACTTTGCATTTTTCTCCCCTGGGCAAAATAGGAAAAGATGCTTTTTAAATATATTAATATTGAAAAGTGTGTACATTTTAGAGGGAAGAAGAAGAGGAGTTGGTTTTTATACCCCACTTTTCTCTATCATTAAGGGGTCTCAAAGAAGCTTGCAATCACCTTCCCTTCCCCTCCCCACAACAGACACCCCATGAGGTAGGAGGGGCTGAGAGAGTTCAGAGAGAACGATGACTGGCCCAAGGTCACCCAGCAGTAGGGTTGCCAGGTCCCTCTTCGCCACCAGCGGGAGATTTTTGGGGCGGAGCCTGAGGAGGGCGAGGTTTGGGGAGGGGAGGGACTTCAATGCCATAGAGTCCAATTGCCAAAGCAGCCATTTTTCTCCAGGTGATCTGATCGCTATGGGCTGGAAATCAGTTGAATTAGCAGGAGATCTCCTGCTACTACCTGGCAGTTGGCAACCCTACCCAGCAGGTTTCATGTGGAGGAGTGGGGAAACCAACCCGGTTCTCCAGTTTAGAGTCCACTGCTCTTAACCACAACACCAATGCTGGCTGAGGAACTTAAATGAGAGGAAACATAAAATTATTTGAAAAGAAAGAAAAATGAGCCCAATTTGTTCAAGGGAGAAGCAAAACCAAAACCAGATTAGCCTCCACTCATGTGGAGGGGTGGGGAATCAAACCTGGTTGTCTAGATTAGAGTCCACTTCTCTTAACCACTACAGTATGCTGGCTGGGGGACTTCAAGGAGATGTAACATAAAATGATTTGGAAAAAAAAGAAAAATGGGCCCAATTTGTACAAGGGAGAAGCAAAATAGAAACACCGCTGGGGGAGCCAAAAGGGGGAGGAAGAGAAACTTAAAATCATTCTTATCATATACAAACGGGCTATTTTGGAGTGCCGTTGGGAAGTTTCTCAGCTTTGAAAAAGGCGAGAGCTATTTGTGTTGCGCACACGCATACGTGCCATTCCAGAGTGTTGAATATACATCCTCCTCGTTTCCCATAAGCACTATCATAGCAACGCCACGTTTTACGGACAAGATGTTGGTATAAATAGGATCCCTCCCTTTGGCGATATAGAACAGTCTGAAGTTCTATGCCACTGGAGTATCTCAGTTGCAGATACTTTGCGGCAAAGCAATTCATTTTACACAGTGACAGGACGTGGACCTAGACGAGGTATATGTGATGTGCAGGAGATTTTGTTTCCAAAGCACCAGGCTTCAGGTGAATTAAACACATCAGGTTCTAAAGTATCAAAGATCTCTTGCTTTGCTTATATATATATATATATATATATATATATATATATATATATATATATATATATATATATATATATATATATATATATATATATATATCACCTTGGACTTGTTCTCCTCTGGCGCATAGCCAAGGCAATCGCAAGCAGGAATCCTTCTTCTCCAGCATACTACGCAGAAATATGGAGCTGGGAAGATCAGCTTCCCGACGACAACTTCCTGTATTGTGTGCGAAACGAAACTTTAGATGCTGTTAAAATGCTTCTCGGGAAGAAGTGTGCAGTTGGAGAGGAAAGCGACAAACCCTCCTCAGCTTCCAACAGATGAGGTGTTTTGAGATCCAAGACAAAAGCCGTTGCAGACTTCCTTGGGCTTGGGGCTCACGCGTGGAGCGGCGATCTGGAAACGTTTGGCCGCAAAAATGTGCCTGGGTGCACGCCAGCCGCAGCCCCGGGCAGACTCCCAACGTGTGCCGAAATGGCGTGCTGGAACCGCAGCCTGTGCTGAGTGAGGAAAGCCAATGTTATTGGACATTGCTGGTCAAGGGGAAAGTTTTCCCACCTAATTCGCTTTTGAGCTTGCTTCGGCTAGGCTGAGTGTGGATTGCTTTTGTTACCACTGCAGTCCTCAAACTGTGTTCCAAGGAATGCTGTTGCTGCTGTGAATGGATACATGAAGGTGAACATTAGAACATAAGAAAAGCCATGCTGGATCAGACCCAGGCCCATCAAGTCCAGCAGTCTGTTCACACAGTGGCCAACCAGGTCCCACAAACAAACAAGACGACTGCAGCAACATTATCCTGCCTGTGTTCCACAGCACCGAATATGATAGCATGCTCCTCTGATCCTGGAGAGAATAGGTATGCATCATGACTAGTAGCTATGAACCTCTCCTCCATGAACATGTCCACTCCCCTCTTCAAGCCTTCCAAGTTGGCAGCCATCACTATATCCCGGGGCAGGGCGTTCCAACGTTTCACTATATGTTGTGCGAAGAAATGCTTCCTTTTATCACTTTTGAATCTCTCACCCTCCAGCTTCAGCATTCTTGTATTATGAGAGAGGGAGAAAAGCTTCTCCCTGTCCACTGTCTCTATAACATGCATAATTTTACATACCTCTATCATATCTCCCCTTAACTGCTTTCTTTCTAAGCTAAACAGCCCTAAGCGCTGTTTAGCTTAGGTTTCTTACATTTAATCAGACTCTTGATCTATCAGATCAGTGTCATCTACTCCAACTGGTAGCAGCTCTTTGGGGTCTCAGGTGGAGGTCTTTCATGTCACCTACAACCTGCCCATTTTTAACAGGAGACACCAGTGATTGAACCTAGGACTTCCTGCATGAAAAGCAGATGCTCCATTGCTGAGCCTCTCCTTATGAAAATTAAGCCACTGTATGAAAATGCTGCCTGATCTGTTTACCTTCTTGGCATTGTGGAAAGGTGAGATGGGAATATTTTTAAATAAATCAACTGGAGAGCCTGGAAACTGAGCCTGTGACTTGCACACAAAGCAAATATTCTACCACTGAACCATGTTCCTTCCTAAACAGAACTGCCTTCTACTGAATTAGACCCTTGGTCCATCAAGGTCAGCACTGTCTACTCAGACTGGCAGCAGCTCTCCAGGGTCTCAGGCAGAGGTCTTTCACATCACCTCCCACCTGGTTCTTTCAGCTGGAGATGTTGGGGATTGAACCTGGAACCTTCTGCATGAAAATCAGGTGCCCTCCCACTGAGCCATGGCCCCTCTCCAATGTCAACTGCTTATTTCTGTAGTGATGACTCTCAACTTTCCCATGAAGCTGGCTTCTACTGATCAGACCCTTGGGGCATCTCCTTTGAGTGGCAGCAGCTCTCCAGAGTCTCAAGCAGAGGCCTTACACATCACCTCTTGCCTGATTCTTTCAACAGGGGATGCTGGGAATCGAAACAGGGATCATCAGCTTGCAAAGCAGATGCCCCAAAACTGAGCCGCAGCCTCTCCTTATGAACATTAAGCCGCCATGGCTTTGATATCACCTCCTACCTGATCCTTTGCTTCTGAGATCCAATGAGATCAGGCTAGCCTGGGGCATCCAGGTCAGGGCAATAATTAAGTGCCACCAAGTCACAGCTGTTCTATGGTCACCTCGTAGGGGTTCCAAGGCAAGAGACAAACAGAGGTGGGTTACCATTGCATAGCAACCCTGGGCTTCCTTGGTGGTCTCCCGACCAAGTACTCACCAGGGCTGACCCTGCTTATCTTCTGAGATATGATGGGATCAGGCTAGCCTAGGTCATTCAGGGCAGGACATACATGAGCAGAGGTGGGTTGCCATTGCCTGCTTCTGCGTAGAACCTTGGACTTCCTCGGTGGTCTCCCATCCAAGTACTAACCAGGGCTGACCCTGCTTAGCTTCTGAAATACAATAATATCAGTCTAACCATCCAAGTTAGGGCAGAGAAAAGACTTGGTTACGTTTTTAAAAACTTGGTCGCGCTGGCTACCAACTGCACACAGTTAAGGGGAGACATGATAGAGGTCTGTAAAATTATGCATGGTATGGAGAGAGTGAACAGGGAGAAGCTTTTCTCCCTCTCTCATAATACCAGAACACAGGGTCATCTGCTGAAGCTGGAGGGTGAGAGATTCAAAGCAGATAAAAAGAAGTCTTTCTTCACACAATACATAGTTAAATGATGGAACTCCCTGCCCCAGGGTGTGGTGATGGCTGCCAACTTGGAAGGCTTTAAGAGGGGAGTGGACATGTTCATGGAGGAGAGGGCTATTCATGGCTACTAGTAAAAACGGATGCTAGTCATGATGCATACCTATTCTCTCCAGGATCAGAGGAGCATGCCTATTCTATTAGGTGCTGTGGAACACAGGCAGGATGCTGCTGCTGCGGTTGTCTTGTTTGGGGGCTTCCTAGAGGCACCTGGTTGGCCACTGTGTGAACAGACTGCTGGACTTGATGGGCCTTGGTCTGATCCAGCAGGGCTTTTCTTATGTTCTTAATTCTGTTGGGCTGGCGAGAGTTAAAATTATCCTCATCCCCAGCCCATTGGACTTTGAGAGCCATTTTCTTAATGATTTTACTTTAACACTTAAGCCGGTATGCGTGGAGGAGGTGGGGAAAATGCACATGTAATCTAAAACCCCTGACATAGGGACAGTGCCGGGCTGAGAAAACATTAGTGATCCACTTGCTATTACACTGAGAATCATTTCTATTAAGCCAGCCCTGTGGGCATGATATCCTATCCGTGGCCTTCCACTTTTACATCTCTTGATGATATTACCATGTTTTAAGGGGGATAACGTTACCATTTTATCACAGACGCCTTCCAAAGTACTGGGTCTAGTTATTACCCTAGCTGACCAGTTCTTAGTGTATTATCATTTTATCGCTTATTTAAAAAATGTGGGGGGGAGACCACAGTGATTTGATTTTCTTGAACACTAGAGGGAGGGAAATGCAGTTTAGAGATGCCGAAGCCCTGTTTTCAGTGTTGACGCAAAGACGTATAAGGATGACTTCATTTTGTGAAGGAGGTAGCCTCACGCAACAGTAGTGAGCACAGCCTGAGACAGAGGTCAAGCGTGGTGTAGTGGTTAAGAGCGGTGGTTTGGGGAGCCAGCATGGTGTAGTGGTTAAGAGCGGTTGGTTTTTATATGCCAACTGTCTCTACTTTTTTAAAGGATGATCAAACTGGCTTACAATCGCCTTCTTTTCTTTTCCCCACAACTGACACCTTGTGAGGTAGGTGGGAACAAGACAGTCCAGAGAGAACTGTGACTAGCCCAGGGTCACCCAGCAGGCTTCATGTGGAGGAAACCAACCCAGTTCACCAGATCAGAGACTGCCACTCACATGGAGGAGTGGGGAATAGAACCTGGTTCTCCAGACTACAGTCCATGCTCTTAACCACTACACCACGCCGGCTCTTAGCTACCAGCTCTCACTATACCACACTTGGTTATGCTTGCTCTTGGCCATCAGCAGCCCTCCAGGGCAGTGGCCCACTGAGAAATAGGGTTGCCAGGTCCCTCTTTGCCACCAGCAGGAGGTTTTTGGGGCAGAGCCTGAGGAGGTTGGGGTTTGGGGAGGGACTTCAATGCCATAGAGTCCAATTGCCAAAGCAGCCATTTTTTCTAGGTGAACTGACCTCTATCAGCCGGAGATCAGTTGTAATAGCAGAAGATCTCCGGCTAGCTCCTGGAGGTTGGCAGCCCTACCGAGAAATTTCCCTGTAAGTTAAATGGCCAATCTACCCCTGATCAACTTGCTTGAAGATGGGCCTTTCTATGAGAGTTCCTCTTGTTTGTGGCCTTCCTAGAGGCACCTGCCTGGCCGCTGTGTGAACAGACTGCTGGACTTGATAGGCCTGGGTCTGATCCAGTAGGGCCTTTCTTATGTTCTTATGTTCTCATTGCATTGGATTTACTGAAGGCCTCGCGTCTCAGAAACATGAGGAATGAGCCAACCGTGTCCTGGCATGCACACAGAGTCTCCCTAGCAACCCAGAGGACAGCTTGGTAACAGCAGCTGCGACTTCAGCATAGGGGACATCTGAAGATGCTTCCATGCCGCAGTGACATTCATTACCTGCTCGGATGGAGCTTTCCAAAGAGTCGTCCCCCAAAGATCTCACTCACAATGCGCGCAATTCCTTATGCATTGCAGAGGTTCCAGAATGCAGCGACATCTCCTGTTGAAGTTGCCACGACCACATCTTCTGCTCTTTACAAATCACTGTCTCGGCAGCCCAACTGGCTAGAACTAGGGTTGCCAACCTCCAGGTGCTCGCTGGAGATCTCCTGCTATTACAACTGATCTCCAGCTGATAGAGATCAGTTCACCCAGAGAAAATGGCCACTTTGGCAATTGGACTCTATGGCATTGAAGTCCCTCCCTTCCCCGCCTTTAGGGTTGCCAGCTCCAGGTTGGGAAATCCCTGGAGATTTTTGGGGTGGAGCCTTGAGGAGGGCAGGGATTGGGGAAGGGAGGGACTTCAATGACACAATGTCCAATTGCCAAAGCGACCATTTTCTCCAGGTGAACTGATCTCTATCGGCTGTGGATCAGTTGTAATAGCAGGAGATCTCCCGCTAGTACCTGGAGCTTGACAACCCTCCCCACCTTCCCCAGGCTCTGCCCTCAAAACCTCCTTCCAGTGGCAAAGAAGGACCTGAAAACCCTAGCTAGAACCTCAGTTTGGACTGTGGACTCCTGAGTTATCAATTCTGAATCTCTGTGTGATTAATAGGAATAGTCGAGCAGCTGCCAGTTCAGCTGACATTCTGCTCACCAGTCCTAAGCAGGAAGTTGATTTTTGAGAGGCCATTAGTAGGCAACTTGAGGCTGTTTCTCAGGTTGTTGGTTTTTTTCCCCTTGTGCATCCCTAAAGTGCCTTTGTTAGCCTGGTTAGCCCAGACTAGACCAAGCTCATCAGAACTTGGAAGCTAAGCAGGGTTGGCCCTGGTTAGTACTTGGATGGAAGACCACCAAGAAAGGCCAGGCTTGCTGTGCAAAGGGAGAATAGTGCCCCCTGAAAGTGATGGGGACACTCTTGCACATCCCTTAAAAAAAAAAAAAACACTATGGAGACCATAGAGTTTTTGGAGGAATATGCTAGAGTGTCCCCATCACTTCCAGGTTTGATGTGGATGCTCTAGCAAATTCCTCCAAAATCTCTATGGTATCTGTAGAGTTTTTTTAGAGACATGCTAGAGCATCCCCGCCTCTTCCAGGTTTACCCCGAAAGGGACATTATTACGTGCACTCGCTGCACACTTGCAAATCAGCCCCCCGCACCAAATCTCCCACCAATGGCAAGGGTGGATCCAGCAACCCTGTGAATTCCCCAAGCTAGCCTAATCTTCTCAGATCTGGGAAGCTAAGTAGGGTTTGCCCTGGGTAGTATTTGGATGAGAGACCACCAAGGAAGTCCAGGGTTGTTATGCAGAGGCAGGCAATGGCAAACCACCTCTGCTCATCTCTTGCCTTGAAACCCCCATGAGGGGTTACCATACGTTGGTTGATGCGTGTCGGCACTAAATTAGCATAGTGCCTTCAGCAGTGTTTCATACATATGTATTCTTGCGCAGCTCAATGGTAGAGTTCTCCCCGCACTCCACAGACCTGTCATTGCTACTCAGCAGCCAATCACATAAATAATCAATGAGTCAATCAGCCAGTGATTATAAATTAAAACTCTATTTAAAGAAAACAGTCTTACTGTTTGGGGTTCACTAAAGCCGGTGCTATCATCAAGGTTATTCTGGGTGTGCACATTTTCACACAGCTTGATGGCAACTGTGTTACTGGGGTTACTAGGGTTACCACCTCTAGGTCAGGAAATCCTGGAAAAAAATTTGGGGGGTGAAGTCTGGAGAGAAGAAGAAGAAGCTGAAGAAGACAAGGAAGAGGAAGAGGAAAAAGAAGAGGAAGAAGAGGAAGAAGAAGAGTTGGTTTTTATATGCTGACTTTCTTTACCACTTAAGAAAGACTCAAACCTTCCCTTCCCACAACAGACACCCTGTGAGGTAGGTGGGGCTGAGAGCTCTAAGAGCTGTGACTAGCCCAAGGTCACCCAGCTGGCTTCATGTGGAGGAGTGGGGAAACCAACCCGGTTCTCCAGATTAGTGTCGCTGCTCATGTCGAGGAGTGGGATATCAAACCCGATTCTCCAGATTAGAGACCACCGCTCCAAATCACTGCTCTTAATCACTATATCACGCTGGCATGATTTGGGAAGGGGAGGGACCTCAGTAGGGTATAATACCATATAGTCCACCCTTCAAAGCAGCCATTTTCTCCAGGGTATTGATTTCTGTTCTCTGGAGATCAGTTGTAATTTTAAGAGATCTCCAGGCCCCACCTAGAGGATGGCAACCCTACATAACACCTTCCATCATCTGAAGAAGTGTGCTGTGGCTCACGAAAGTTCATACTCTGCCAGAAATTTTGTTAGTCTACTAAGGTGCTACGGGACTCTTGCTCTTTTCTACTGCTATTGACAGACTAACAAGGCTACCTATCGTGATCTGTCTTCCACAGTCATTTAGTTACCTGATCTTGATCATCCCTGACCCTTGGGGAGAAATGATTTTACCTACGACACACACACACTAACCACTGTAATGAATTGGCTCACTGACATTCACATGCACAGACATTAGGGTTGCCAGGCCCCTCCCGACAACCGGCAGGAGCTTCACAGAGGTGGGGTTGGGGGTGGCGATCTGCTCACCAGGCACAATGATGTCACTTCTGGGTCGACACTGGAGCACCGGCATCATGCCAGGGACGCTCTAGCACTCTCCCCCCCAAAAAAGGGTTGCCAACTTCCTGGTACTAGCTGGAGATCTCCTGCTACTACAACTGATCTCCAGCCAATAGAGATCGGTTCCCCTGGAGAAAATGGCCACTTTGGCAATTGGACTCTATGGCATTGAAGTCTCTCCCCTCCCCAAACCCCACCCTCCTCAGGCCCCGCCCCAAAAATCTCCAGGTATTTCCCAACCCGCAGCTGGCAACCCTATGCATTCCCGACACTTGCCTTGAAAACCCTACGGGGTCACCATAAGTCATCTACAGCTTGATGGCATTTTCCACCACCCCCGGTGCTGGCAACCACTCGAGGCTGCCAGTGTAGAAAGAAGAGTAGCTTGGATTGGGGAGGGGCTGTGGCTCAGTGGTACAGTATCTGCTTGGCATGCAGAAGGTCCCAGGTTCAATCCCCAGCATCTCCAGTTAAAGGAGACTAGGCAAGTAGGTGATGTGAAAGACCCCTACCTTAGACCCTGGAGAGCTGCTGCCAATTTGAGTAGAAAATACTGACTTTGATGGACCATGGGTCTGATTCAGTGGAAGGCAGCTTCATGTGTTCTTTGGGGAGGGGCTGTGGGTCAATGGTAGAGCATCTGCTTGGCATGCAGAAGGTCCCAGGTTCAATCCCTGGCATCTCCAGTTAAAGGGACTAGGCAAGGAGGTGATGTGAAAGACCCCTGCCTGAGACCCTGGAGAGCCGCTGACAGTCTGAGTAGACAATACTGACTTGGATGGACCAAGGGTCTGATTCAATAGAAGGTAGCTTCATGTGTTCATGTGTTCATGTGATATGGCTCTTTCAGAACTCCTGATAATAGCCAAACTATATCAGAAGTCTGGAGGAAAAGAAGAAGGATGCTTCTCACAGCTTGGGGGGTGAAGATGAATCATGTGAAACAGTTTTCCCGGAAATGTGTTAAAGAAATGCTTGGTGTGACAACTTAGCAAAAAAAAAAAAAAATTCCCACCAAGAAAACATATCCCATAGTGCCGTCTTCAGGGTTACATAAATCACAGCTAACTTGCGCTATGAGAAATATAGAGACTGGATGGAAATAGATTTTGCAGTGACGTTCGTTAGCCTGAAATAATCCACTTTATTAAATGGTAGTAATGTAGTAATGGCCATCACGGTATAAGCAATAAAACTAAATTACAAGGTAACTTGCATTAACTCCTTGACATTATATCCTGATTAATGTACAATTAATGTGTCACCTAATACTATACATGTGTTTGCAGATGGACAGTTCGGTTAAATTGCATTGCGCATACATATATGGATCGTTCATCATTTTCTTTTCATCTGCAGTTGTAAACGTAGAAGGAGTATTTTTCTTCTAGCAAAATGGAAAAGACCTTCTTGTGAAGAATAAGATGTGTTATCATGGAAGAAGGCAGAAGAACATGTAACATGGACCTTCTGCTAACAATGGCAGACCCAAGTTGAATTCTCCCCATAATGTTTAGACAAACAACTTGATATCCTAGCTTTTTCCTTATGATACATTCTGCATATAGATTGAAGAGATAGGAAGATAAAATACATCTTTGTCTGACACCCTTGCCCATTGGAAACCATTCTGTGTCTCCATAGCCTGTCCTAACAGTAGCCTCTTGTCCAGAGTACAGGTGGTGTGCGGCAGGAAAAGAGGAAGACACAACTTGAGTGTCAGGCCCTGCCTCTCAGCCTTAGCCTGACATCGCTCCTCACCGGCTCTTGCTCCGAGCAGGCCAGGGTTTGGCTCGGAGTCAAGGCCCTGGTCACGTGTTCCTGGTTCTCATGCCTTTGTACAGTATCAGTGTCCTGCATTTTCTGCTCAGTATGGTATGCTTATCCTGTTTACCACAATCAACCCAGCTGCATAGCCATGTTATGTCTGCCTACCCTGAGAAAGCTTATCACGGATTGTAGTGGCCTGTGTACCTTTGCCTCTCCATCTTTGAAGTCTGCCTTGCATTTTTAACCATGTACCCTTACCTTGATTCCTCATTAGTAGCCTTGTATGCCCAGGGCCCTGACCTGGATGGCCCAGGCTAGCCTGATCTCGTAAGATCTCAGAAGCTAAGCAGGGTCAGCCCTGGTTAGTATTTGGATGGGAGACCACCAAGGAAGTCCAGGGTTGCTGTGCAGAGGAAGGCACTGGCAAACCACCTCTGTTAGTCTCTTGCCTTGAAAACGCCAAAAAGGGTCGCCATAAGTCAGCTGCAACCTGACGGCACTTGACACACACATGCCCAGGAGGCAGCCAGCTTCTTACTTTGTCTAATTTTGCTCCTAATAAAGTCTGAACTGCTTCAGAGCCTTTGCCTGATGGGTTTTGCTTGAGGGATGCTAAAGGCAAACCTCTGAGTGACAGTGAGATGGATTGTCTCAATAAAGGAAGCCACAGCCCTCAGTTTGCAAGATCTAAGCAACAGGGTTGACAGCCTGCAGGTACTAGCTGGAGATCTCCTGCTGGTACAACTGATCTCCAGCCGACAGAGATCAGTTCCCCTGGAGAAAATGGCCGCTTTATCAATTGGACTCTGTGGCATTGAAGTCCCTCCCCTCCTCAAACCCCACCCTCCTCAGGCTCCGCCCCAAAAACCTCCCCCCAGTGGCGAAGAGGGACCTGGCAACACTACTGAGCAAGGCTGAAAATGATAGGACATTTTGGAGGTCATTAATTCAAAGGGTCACCATGAGTAGGAAGTGACTTGATGGCACTTAACACACATACAGCTTTCTCCACTCCCAATTATATGGAGCAGGAGACAGGGAAGTGTTTGTTTGTTTGTTTGTTTGTTTGTTTGTTTGTTTGTTTATAGTCAGCCTTTCTCATTAAGAATCAAGGGGTATTAAATAATGTTCAATCGGCACAATCCATAGAATGAGGAGACATATAATAAACAATGTAACGGGACCCGGATTTCAGGAATCTGAAACAAGGCATTAGAATTAAACATTGTATATTAAACAATGCAACAAATGGTATTACATCATAGGGTTGCTAGGTCCCTCCTCACCACCAGCAGGAGGTTGTTGGAGCAGAGCCTGAGGGCGTGGGGTTTGGGGAGGGGAGAGACTTCAAAGCCATAGAGTCGAATTGCGAAAGCAGCCGTTTTCTCCAGGGGAACTGATCTCTATTGGCTAGAGATCAGTTGTAAAAGCAGATCTCCAGCTAGTACCTGGAGGTTGGCAACTCTATTACATCAGTCGAAAGCTAATGCAGTGAGAGTGAGATAAAACCATACAGCAACAGATAACACATGTCCTACACATGAAGCCAGCCTTGGGCTAGTCACAGTTCTCTGAACTCTCTCAGCCCCACCTACCTCACAAGGTGTCGGTTGTGGGGAGGGGAAGGAAACGTGATTGTAAGCCGGTTTGATTCTCCTTAAAAGATAGAGAAAGTTGGCATATTGAAACCAACTCTCTTCTTCTTATTCCACAGGGCTGTAATGTCACAGGGGTGACTTAAAGGCCGAGTTTAGAAGGTGGGTCCCCCCCGCCCATCCCTAGCTAAAGAGCTTTGTGGGTTCCATTGGTGGGGATTATATTTGTTTTCAACAGGGATTCATTGTGTAATGTTTCGAGTTTCATTTTCAGCAGCCGCTGAAAGATTGAGGCTGGCAGGTGAAGCTATGGAAGGTTAGCAAAGTGTAAGGAAACGCCGGGTTATAAATTCTAGCTCCGTTGAAGCCACATGCGAATCAGAGTGGCAGAGTAATGGGCTGAGGGGGACTTATGGGACTGATCCATAGGACTGATCCAGTGTACTGTTGGGGAACGAATCCAGTCCGCCTTCCAAAGCAGCCATTTTCTCTAGGGGAACCGATCTCTGTCAGCTGGAGATCGGTTGTAATAGTGGGAGATCTCCAGCTACCATCTGGAGGTTGGCAACCCTAAGGTCAGGGGCATGCAGAAGCAAAGAGTTGTGCCCTTGCCACGGCACTACCTGGAGAACCCTAGAGTGATTCTAAATTGTTTATTTACCGTACTGCATTTCTATCCCACCAGAAGTGATATTGAGTAGGTCCAGCAATTCCTAGAAGAGGAGGAGGAAGAGGAGAAGGAGGAGAAGAGTTGGTTTTTATATGCCGTCTTTCTCTACCACTTAAGGAAGAATCAAACCAGCTTACAATCACCGTCCCTTCCCCTCCCCACAACAGACACCCTGTGAGGTAGGTGGGGCTTCAGTCCAAACCCTATTGCACGATAGATAGATAGATAGATAGATAGATAGATAGATAGATAGATAGATAGATAGATAGATAGATAGATAGATAGATCGATGAAGAAGAAGAAGAAGAAGAAGAAGAAGAAGAAGAAGAAGAAGAAGAAGAAGAAGAAGAAGAAGAAGAAGAGTTGGTTTTGATATGCCGACTTTCTCTACCTTTTTAGGAAGAATCAAACCAGCTTACAATCACCTTCCCTTCCCCACAACAGACACCCTGTGAGGGAGGTAAAGTTGCCAGGTTCCTCTTCACCACAGGCAGGAATCAATCGATAACTTTAATACGGTCCAAGACCAGCAGATAAATAAATATATATATATATATATACACATAGTAACAGGATAACGACTATATACACCAGGGGTGGCGAACCTTTTTTCTGCCAAGGGCCATTTGCATATTTATCACATCATTCGGGGGCCATACCGGTGCCATACCAGTTGTAGATCTCCCAGCGGGGGGGTGGGGGGTGGGAGGGGAGAGGCTAGGGAGGTTTTTGGGGTGGAAGAAAGACAGAAAGACAGACAGACAGAAAGAAAAAAAGAAAGAAAGAAAGAAAGATGGAGGGGGGAGAAAGAAAAGGACAGAGAAAAAGAAAAGGACAGAGTGTGACAGACCAAGAAAGAGACAGAAAAAGAGGGAGAAAGGGAGAAAAAGGAGTGACAGAAAAAGGAAGAAAAGAGAGAAAAGCCTCCCCCCACACACACACACACACACCTGGCGGCGTGCGCAACCCCGCGCAACTGGGCTTCAACTTTCCCGCCTCCCCACCCCGCCCCACACCCAGAGCGCCTAATCGGCTCCCAGGAGCGGCTGGCTTCTTCTTCTCCCCCCCACTCTCACTGCCTGTCAGCTGCTGAGTGGCAAGAGGGAGGGGGGAAGAAGAGAAGAAGCCAAGCTGCTCCCGGCAGCGGAGCATCCGCACAGGAGGCGATTAGGCGACTCTGGGGGTGGGATAGGGAGGCAGGAAGGTTGAAGACCGGTTGCGCATTCCGCCACGGCATGCAGGAACAGCTGAGGCAGTGAAAGGGTTTTTTTAAGTGTGCCACGACGTTCCTGCACACCGTGGCTGTAGGGGCAGCCTTGGGGGAAACGTCTTTCTCCCTCCCCCCACCACTCAGAAGGAACCTGCGACCTTCTGCAAGCGGGTGCGTGCTTGTGTGTGTGTGTGTGTGTGTGTGTGTGTGTGTGTGTGTGCAGGGGAGGGGGGAGCCGGGAAGGAACATGGAATCTTTCCCGGTACACCCCCCCCCCCGCGCGCACATACACACACACAGGCACGCACCCGCTTGCAGAAGGTCCCAGGCTCCTTCCCCCCCTCCCCCGCACACACACAAAGGCACCCACCCGCTTGCAGAAGGTCCCAGGTTCCTTCCTGCATGATCCCGGCCACGCACACAGGGGCTCACTAAGCCGGCGGCGCAGCCAGCATGCAGGCTGGCGAGGCCCCGGAGGCCCGAATCTCAACCCCACCTCAGCATTAGGCTGCAGCGGGGGGGTGCGCCCGGGGGTGGGGTCAAGCAGGGGGAGGGCTGAACAGGGGCCCCGAGCCGGCAGCGCGGCCAGCGCACAGGCTGGCGAGGCCCCGGAAGCACAAAAGCTCACGGCACGGGGGTGTGGCCAGGGGATTAACATGCCCCACAGACAAAGGCAAGCTGGGAGGGGGAAGGTTTGGGGCCGGCATGCGCTCCTGCCTCCCAGCAAAACCTGAAGTGCCAAGAGGAGGCTCCGGCTAGCAACAGCTAGCTCATTGGAGCTCCTGGCCTTGGCAGGCGGGCCGGGTGCTGGATAAAATGAGCTCGCAGGTCAAATACGGCCCGCGGGCCGGAGGTTCCCCACCCCTGATATACACCAATAAATATTTGATAAAAAATAGTCACTCACTCATGGGGGAGCCATTAAGAACATGATTTTAAAATATGATACATAAAATATGATACATAATTGCAGTCAATATAAATAAAAGTCACTCATCCATTAAGTTCAGGCTCGCCTAGTCATACCTCAACATCCAAATTTGGCCACTTTAAAGGTTAGCTACATGCCCTTATCTGAGAGCATGTTAAAAAGGCGGATTGTTCTGGATCTCCCTGGGAAGCCATCTATTACAGAGGAGATCTCTATTGGCTGGAGATCAGTTGTAATAGCAGGAGATCTCCAGCTAGTACCTGGAGGTTGGCAACCCTAGAGGTATGTGGGCTGAGAGAGTGTGACTAGCTCAAGGTCACCCAGCTGGCTTCACGTGGAGGAGTGGGGGAAACAAATCCAGTTCACCAGATTAGCCTCCACCGCTCATGTGGAAAAGTGGGGAATCAAACCTGGTTCTCCAGATCAGAGTCCATCAGTAGGCTTACCGGGTCCTGTTGGTCCATGGGCGGGAGGTTTCTTGGAGTATGCAGTGCATGCACGTCTACGTCACTTCTGGTTTACTCAGAAGTGATGCAGACACCTATCAATCTTGGCCAAAACTAGAGTTTCGGCCAAAGTTATTAGAAGCAACGTAGGCTTGTTGTGCGTGTGCGCGTGCACGCAGAGCACGCCGGCCCTCAGCTAGTCAGAGGGAAGCCCAGTGGATTGGCAGGATTTTACCCGCCGCCACTGGGCACTTGGCAACCCTGTCCATCAGAGCTACCTGATGTCACTTCTGGGGTTTTCCCGGAAGTGACATCACAGCTCACACAACACCGATGTGTGTGTTTTTCCCTCCCGCCGGCAAGTAGGACTGCTGGTGAGAGTAGGGAAGGGTTTGGGGGGCTCTGTTGGGGGGAAGCTCTTGTATCTAAGGAGGCCCTCCATTTCGGGAGCCAAGGCCCCGAGCCCGCGACGGGTGCCGCTTCCCTTGTTCTGTTTTGACGGTCTCTAGCCCAGCCCAGCCTGCAATTTGGCAAAAGCCGCAAAGTTGTCGAGGAGGGGAGTTGCGTTGCGTCCTCCGCCTCTGGCAGATTTCCTTCTCCAGGCTGCCTTTGGGGCCTGTCAGTCAGGCCCCTTTGTCAGGGAGGAGGGGAGGGAAAGAAGAAGGAAATCATCTCTTTTGCTAATCACCTATCACAAGCAATGAAATTCCGCAGGCCGGCTGCCAGCGTGGTACCTTTCAAAGGGGAGGGGAAGGCGGGGGCGGGGGGAGAGAGGTGTCACTCACCGGAGAGATTTATGAAAGATGACAGTTTTCAAATATCTCAATCTTGGACAAGGCTGCTCGAGTGACACAGAGGAGTGTTGCGAAATTGGAAGAGTCAGCAGCCAGCGTTTATTTCATCAGGGCCTGTCCAATCTCTGCCCATCGCTTGACAGTCCGAGGATTGCTGGCACGCACCGTCCTCTTCCCATTGGCCCCTTGCGTCGTGTTTGCATGGATCAGCCTAAAGAGTGGTAATAAATATGTAAAGGAGGGTAACGGGGAGCCGCTCGGCAGAGCCGGAGGAGAACGGCCCCTGGCGCCACGCTACCCTCTTTAGTTATGCCAGATAGGAGCAGTGGTAATTACATTTATATTGATCGTTATTGTGTGGGAACAAGGTGATTAGGTTTCTTTATCTCGTTCACGAAACAAACAACCTCACTCCCCTCCTGTCTCCCTTCTGCTCCAAACTAACTCTGCGAAGAAGGTAATTCCTGAAACCACTTTTCCCCAAACTTCTCCATTCTTTGTGGGGGGGTACGCCGCCAGAACACCTCTGCACCAAAAATGGGGGGACCTAAGGCTACCAACCTCCAAGTACTAGCTGGCGATCTCCTGCTATTACAACTGATCTCCAGCCAATAGAGATCAGTTCACCCAGAGAAAATGGCCGCTTTGGCCATTGGACTCTATGGCATTGAAGGCCCTCCCCACCCCAAACCCCACCCCCTTTTCAGGCTCCATCTCAAAAACCTCCCACCGCTGGCAAAGAGGGACCTGGCCACTCTAGTGGCAGACTCTAATCTGGAGAACCGGTTTTCATTCCCCACTCCTCCAAGTGAGTGGCAGACTCTAATCTGGAGAACCAGGTTCAATTCCCCACTCCTCCACATGTAGCCTGCTGGGTGACCTTGGGCCAGTCACAGTTCTCTCCCAACTCTCTCAGCCCCACCTACCTCACAAGGTGTCTGGTGTGGGGAGGAGAAGGGAAAGCAATTGTAAGCAGCTTTGAGACTCCTTAAAAGACAGAGAAAAGCAGGGTATAAAAACATTCTTCTAGATTCCTTTAAAATGGGGCATTGTCGGAGGGTTTTACGGATACTGTGAACCATCAAAAAGAAAAATAAGTAGGTTCCAGTTCAAATCAAGCCTGAACTCTCCCTAGAAGTTAAAATGACTAAACTGAAGCTATCATATTCTTCTAAGTACAATATGAGAAGAAAAGACTTACTGGTAAAGACAATAATGCTATGAAAAGTTGAAGGCAAGAGGAAAAGACAAAGACCCGACATGAGGTAGATTGAGTCAATCAAGAAAGTCACGGGCCTCAGTTTGCCAGACCTCAGCAAGGTGGTTAATGAAAGGACATATTGATAAACCCGAACCAAAAATAAACCCGTTTCTGCAATATTTGGGTTTAGATTTATCAGATACCAAAACCTGGGAATAAAGACAAAGCCAGCCCGTTGCAAGCATTCATGGGAAACTGAGTTTCCTCTTTGGAGATGAAGCGGCCATTACAGACTGTGAAAAGTAAGTCTTTTTAAAATTCTCCCGGGGGGCAATTTTTGAGGAAGAGTCATCAAATTCTCAGCGTAGCTTCAAGGGGCTCTCCTTGCATGAACCCCAAAGTTTAGTAAAGTTTGGGACAGGGGGTCCGATTTTATGGGGTCTAGAAAGGGTCGCCCCCTCCTCCATAGAGAAGTATGGTAAAGTTTACAATGCTTCTCTATGGTGGAGAGGGGTGACCCCTTCCAGACCCCATAAAATCAGACCCCTGACCCAATCTTCACCAAACTTCGGGGATCATGCAAGAAGAGTCCTTTGAAGGTACCCTGAATATTTGGGAGCTCTACCTCCAAAAATGCCCCCACAGGAGCTTTGAAAAAAATCCCCATAGACTGTAATGGACCTGAATTTTTCAGTAAACCTGGAACTAAAGCCGAAATACAAATTTACCGGTATGGGTATTCGGCTTATTCTGGGTTTACTGAAAAAATAGATAGGACAGTTGAGAAGTAATTAATTCATAGGGTCTTCATGAGTTGGAAGTGACTTGACAGCACTTAGCTCACACACACACACATCACAGCCACAATAGGCTGGATTGAGGAAAGGGCACAGAAAATAGGAGCTGGAATATAGCTGGACGCCCCCCTATGTGAAACCAAACAAGGTATTGTTGCTGTTGTTATTCTGTACCGATGTACACCCTTTGTGTGGCTGCATGTAGGATAGGAGTGAGATTCTGTTAGTGACTGTGAGAGGGTGATGTTCTCTCCAGCATTTTGGACACATATGCACACTGGCACATTGCTCATGTGTGTGTTATATATACACATATATGTGCTATATATACACACATATAATATAATGTGTATAATATATATACACATAATATACACCTATATACTATAATATATATAATATACACATATATAATAATATAATATATATACACATATATAATACACATATAATATATGTTAGTGGAGTATGAAGCGACCCCTCCACCAGAAGTTTTCAACAATATGGAAAGAGATGATGAATTTAATTAGGGACCCTTTTTGTGTCCGAATGTCTTACGGAAAAAAGTGGGGGAGCAAGCATTTTCATTCCAAAATATGGATAGTTAATGCATAGTTAAATTGTGGAACTCCCTGCCCCAGGATGTGGTGATGGCTGCCAACTTGGAAGGCTTTAAGAGGGGAGTGGACATGTTCATGCTAGCCTCTGCTTAAAAACCTCCAAAGAAGGAGAGCCCGCCACCTCCCAAGGAAACCTGTTCCACTGAGGAACCACTCTAATGGTCAGAAAGTTCTTCCTAACTTTTCACCAAAAACTCTTTTGATTTAATTTCAACCGCTTGGTTCTGGTCCGACCTTCTGGGACAACAGAAAACAACTCCGCACCATCCTCTATATGACAGCCCTTCAAGTACTTGAAGATGGTTATGATATCACCTCTCAGTTATCTCTTCTCCAGGCTAAACATACCAAACTCCTTCAACCTTTCCTCATAGGACTTGGTCTCCAGATCTGATACTGTAACCACTGGTACACGGATCCTGCAAGTCTACCAGGTGATGTCTATCAGGGGTGTTTCTAAGGAAAAACTGGAACTACACAGTGGCATGTAACTATAATTTGTGCTCCTTCCATACACTTGTGTGTTTTCCATGTGTGCGCACTTTGTTACTTCCAGTCTGTCAGCGAGGGCATGCAATCGGACCCGGGATAGCGAGGTGACTTTCGTTTCATCTCTCCTTCCCGTGGGAAGGAAGAGGCAACAGCCAAAAGGCTCGAGAGATCTCCACTTCAAAGTGACTTCCTGATTGTAATCCTGCTCTGATCTTAAGGTGTGAATTCTCTCTCTTGGTATTGGGGAACCTCTGATGTTTTGCATTTCAAAGATGTTACTTGTAAACATGCTAGCGTGTGTACTCTATAAGAATACCCTCCAAATGATTTGGCGCCATTGTAACGTTGTGTTTCATAGATTACTGTACCCTTCCTTTCAAATAAATTCTACTTTAACTCTCTGCTAACGTCTGGAGTAAAGTTGATGATTCCTGAGAGGCAACGGAGTCCTAGAATCTGACAGTACGTTACAATCCCAACCTTTTTTGTTTTCGGGTCAGAAGTAGTATTAGGATGTCTGTACCACCCTCGGGGCTGCTCAACGCGGGAGAGGAAAGTCGGCAGACTCCCGCTGATATTGAGGTTGGCCAAGGAGAAGCGACCCCGGAGCAGCGCCCACCCGGGCCTACCGATGTCCCTGGAAGGCTGACGTGGACCCCCCGACTCTCGGGGGCCGGGCAGCGGCAGAGAGCAGCGTCAGAACCAGGAGGCGA
Source organism: Euleptes europaea (assembly GCF_029931775.1). NCBI lineage: Eukaryota > Metazoa > Chordata > Lepidosauria > Squamata > Sphaerodactylidae > Euleptes > Euleptes europaea. Next base: position 17,556,045 of record NC_079331.1, on the reverse strand, counting down.
CTTCTACCGGGGACCGCTGGCCGCTTGGTATGGAGAGGGGGAAGGGTGGAAGGACCCCACGCTCGCTCACACCCCTACCCTCACGGCAGAAGCGGCCACTCTGATACGCAGACAGAATCAGATGCTCGTTCTGCAGAATCGGGACCTGCAAACTCAGCTAGACACCTTGCAGCGGGATCTCGCAGCTGTTCTAGGGGCAGTGAGGGGGCTTGGACAGCCCGTGCAACCACCCCAAACGGATTCGCGGCCGACTACTGGACCGCTCGTTGTTGGGGAGGCTCCCACGCCCAGACGCCCTACGGCCAGAGACCTGAAGGTATCTTTCGACGGATCCAGCTCACAGTTGCCTCACTTCTTACTCCAAATTTCCGGCTTCATGAAGGACCAGGGGGAGACCTTTGCCTCGGAAGAGGCTCGGGTCAGGTATGTGATCAGCCTGCTGGAGAAGGAAGCGGTGGAGTGGGCAGTGACGGCGGCAGAGACTATGCCTAGGGTTTTGGCATCCCTGGATGAGTTCTTGTCCGCTCTGCGACGCAGGTTCGAAGACCCCCACCGGGGGGAAAAGGCAAAGGTTGCCCTGCGTCGTTTGAAGCAGGGAACCCGCTCAGTAAGTGAGTATGCACAAGACTTTTTATCTTTGTCGTGCAAGATACGGGAGTGGAGCGAGGCCACAAAGGTCCAGCATTTCCGCGAAGGGTTGCGGTGGGAAGTGCTGGATGGCTGTTTGACTTTGGGAGATCCAGAATCGGTGGAGGAGTGGATAAGTTTGGCAGCTCTGGTAGAGAATCGCAAGCTTACCCTCCAGTTCTCCAGGGATCGTCCTTCGAAGACAACCCCTATCCCGCCCGCGAGAGGGGACAACGCAGTAGGCCCCCGGCGAGAGGGAAGACATCGAGGAGTCTACAGTCTCGACAGGGCGCGTCGGTTCAGGGAGGGAGCTTGCCTTCAGTGTGGGAAGATGGGCCATTTTGCAGCAAAATGTACCAACACGCCGTCAGAAGGGACGAGCAACAGGGCGACACAAGAGCGGGAGGCGACACCACCTCGGAATCTGGAGCACAGGAGAGCGGAGGGGATGAACGGTCGCCGTGGGGCGGCGGCCCTGCAAGCTGAAACCTCATCGGATCTCCACAACCGTTGTACCCGAGATAGTTTCCGAAGCCCCTCACCGGCAAAAAACGAGGACGGCCTTCTGTGAGGGAACCGGCACAGAGGGCACCCGCGGAAGAAACCAAACCGGCTCCATGTAGGGTGAGTGATCAGGGAGAGACATTACTGATACCTGTGGTGTTACGAAACCCCCAAGGGGGGGAACCTGTGGCTGTTGTGGCTATAGTGGATTCCGGGTGCTCCCGGACCCTAATTGATCAGGCGGTGGTAGAGCGTCTGAAAATTGGGACTCGAGAACTGGACCAGTCCCTACACTTCCATCAAATGGATGGGAGTGACCTGCGGGGGGGGCCGGTTCATTTGCGCACTCGCAAGATGTGGTTGGGGGTGGGAAATCACTGGGAACAGATCCACTTCACGGTAGTTCCTAAAATTTCCTACCCGGTGGTGCTCGGCATCAATTGGTTGGTGGGGCATAACCCGAGCATTGATTGGGAACAAAGGCAGGTGGTATTTGGAGCTCCCCAGTGCGAGAGACACAGCCGGGATGATTTACCTGGAGGGGAAGGGGGAGACGCCGCTGCTTTGGAGACGCCCACGTTACCCCCAGAGTATAGTGACTTTTCCGATGTATTTGAAGGGACGGATTGTGATTTATTGCCTCCTCATCGCACAACGGACTGTGCCATCGAACTGATTAAGGATGTGAAACCGTCCAAGGCTCGAGTTTATGCCATGAGTCCTCACGAGAAAACAGTGCTGCGAGAATTTCTGGACAAGAACTTGAAGCGGGGTTTCATACGGCCGTCCAAGGCTGCATTTTCTTCTCCCTGCTTCTTTGTGAAGAAGAAAGGTACATCTGATCTCAGACTGTGTGTAGACTACAGGGGGCTTAACGCGATTACTGAAACTAATGCCTACCCCCTTCCCTTAATCCCGGATCTCCTGAGTGCGTTACAGGAGGGTTGTGTTTTTTCGAAAATTGACCTGGCGGAAGCCTACTACAGGGTCCGGATCAAGGAGGGGGATGAAGCTAAAACAGCCTTTTCTTGTTGCTATGGTTTGTTTGAATTTTTAGTCATGCCATTCGGTCTGTCTGGGGGGCCCTCGTGCTTCATGCAATTAATTAATGAGATCCTACACGACCTCCTATTTAAAGGTGTAATAGTATTTCTCGACGATTTATTAATTTACTCCAAGGATCCCGCAGAGCACAGAGAGTTGGTGCGGGAGGTGTTGAGTCGTCTAAGGGACAATCATTTGTATGCTAAGTTACCAAAATGTGCATTCAACCAAGACCAATTGCTGACACAGTCACACGTCTTGACATTTAGAAACCAGCATAGAAAATCCCCGAAACCAGGGCCTTTGACAACGCTCATGCAGAAGACTTGGATTTTCGAACTGAACAAATGTTCCTTTGGAACTGAACATTTTTTTCCTCGCCTGGAACTGCACATTTTCCTGCCAAACTGCACATTTTAAAAAGCTGTCTCGGTTGATCTTCAGTGCTGCTCAGATACTTCATTTAAACGGGCTCTTTTACACATTACTAAGTCTTCGCGTTTGTTGAGCTTTGGTGCAGCTTTGGTGCACACATGGGCTTTGGTGCAGATGCTCAAGGGGGTTGCCAGGTCCCTCTTTGCCACCGGTGTGAGGTTTTTTGGGCGGAGCCTGAGGAGGGCAGGGTTTGGGGAGGGAGGGACTTCAATGCCAAAGAGTCCAATTGATAGAGCGGCCATTTTCTCCAGGGGAACTGATGATCTCTGTCGGCTGGAGATCAGTTGTACCAGCAGGAGATCTCCAGCTAGCACCTGCAGGTTGGCAACCCTGTTGCTCAGATCTTGCAAACTGAGGGCTTTGGCTTCCTTTATTGAGACAATCCATCTCACGTTGTGTCTTCCTCTTTTCCTGCTGCACACTACCTGTACTCTGGACAAGAGACTACTGTTAGGACAGGCTATGGAGACACAGAATGGTTTCCAATGGGCAAGGGTGTCAGACTAGGATTTATTTTATCTTCCTATCTCCTCAATCTATATGCAGAATGTATCATAAGGAAAAAGCTAGGGATATCAAATTGTTTATTTGTCTAAACATTATGGGGAGAATTCAACTTGGGTCTGCCATTATTAGCAGAAGGTCCATGTTACATGTTCTTAAAGCACCCTGGAGGGCAGCTATTGACTCCACTGTAAAACCTATGTGCAAACACATAAGTAAAGTGGTTTAACACACATCTGATTGAAGGGGAAAGGTGCAGCTACTTCTGCCCATGTGCCCTGGTTGCTGGAAGGAAGGTGAATGCATGAATCTAGGAGGCTCAAGACTCCCATTGTGTGTATGCACTTCAAAGTCCTTGTGTCATTGCTCAAACATGCAGATGTTGTAATGCAAAAGAGGCCCTAATAGTGAATCCTGTCTCCATGGAAGTGGTGGGGCAGACATCTACACAGCTTCCACCTAGGGTTGCCAGGTCCAGAGGGGATGGGGAAGAAGAAGAGTTGGTTTTTATATGCTGACTTTCTGTACCAATTAAGGAAGAATCAAACCGGCTTACAGCCACCTTCCCTTCCCCTCCCCACAACAGACCCCCCCCCGTGAGGTAGGTGGGGCTGAGAGAGCTCTGAATAGCTCCATGTCACCCAGCTGGCTTCAAATGTAGGAGGGGGGAATCAAATTCAGTTCACCAGATTAGCCTCCACCGCTCATGTGGAGGAATGGGGAATCAAACCTGGTTCTCCAGATCAGAGTCCACCTCTCCAAACCAATGCTCTTAACCACTACACCACGCTGGCTGTGGGGAGGTTGTCAGATCCAGGTTGGGAAATTCTTGGGGATTTGGGGATTGAGCCTGGGGAGGACAGGTACCTCAGTGGGGTACAATGCCATAGAGCCCGCCCTCCAAAGCATCCATTTTCTCCAGGGGAAATGATCTCTGTAGTCTGGAGATGAGCTGCAATTCTGGGGGATCCCCTAGTCTCATCAGGAAGCTGGCATCCCTAATTCCACCACCTTCATAACATGTGATGCAGGCACCCCACACAAAAAAAACCATAAGTTCAGAGGGACACATTGTCTGACCCCAGCCCATCATGTGCCACATTATGAGCATGGTGTAGTGGTTAAGAGTGGTGGCTTGGAGCTGTGGACTCTGATCTGGAGAACCAGGTTTGATTCGCCACTCCTCCACATGAGTGGCGGAGGCTAATCTGGTGAACTGGATTTGTTTCCCCACTCCTACACATGAAGCCAGCTGGGTGACCTTGGGCAAGCCACACTCTCAGTCCCACCTACCTCACAGGGTGTCTGTTGTGAGGAGGGGAAGGGAAGGTGATTGTAAGGCTGGTTTGATTCTCCCTTAATTAGCAGAGAAAGTTGCCGTATAAAAACCAACTCCTCCTCCTCCTCCTCTTCTTCTTCTTCTTCTTCTTCTTCTTCTTCTTCTTCTTCTTCTTCTTCTTCTTCTTCTTCTTGAAGAGAGCGCATGTACTTACTCAGCCAACACCGGCATAAGATTTGGGGCCCAGATTAGAATCTGAAATTCTGAAACACTCCCAAAAAAATTGAGATGTATCCCATTTTGTATGGTCTACCACCAGATGAGAATTATTTCTGGCTTGAAAGTCAAAACTTGGCCTACCTCATCAAACAGTGCACTCGTCCATGGTGTCCATGGGCAGCCTAATAAATATTTTTGGCTATAGCGGGCAGGTGCGCGCCTCTCCTCTCATCCTGCTCAACAGAATGTTTTGCCATATTTCCAAAGGAAGCGCAACCACAATTCACGCTAGCATGGAACTTTGAGTTAAGCTCATTAGCATCCCTTTGGCAGAGTTCCCTGCAGGTTTAGCAGATGTCCCTTATTTTAAGGGACAACCCTGTATTTGAATGGGTTGTCCTTTCTTCTAAACTATCAAAGCTCCATTGGAACCGGATTGATGTCCCTGATTTCAGAAGTTTACTCTCCTGCTCAATCCCGTACAACACTCTCAAAGGCTCTAACCGTGTTCCTCCGGTCTGAAGTTTTGATGGAGTGAACTTTTGTTCTCTGTCAACTCTGTAGTGTTCTTCCATTTTCCCTGCTGCTGTTCCATAGGAAATGTTTTCAGAGAACTTTGGAGATTTCTGTCCCTCGATATCAAAACTTCAACAACGGATCCTATCAAACCATCAATTTAACACCTCACACTCATGTAAACACCAAGTTTTCACCTCTGATGCTCAGCTATGCTACTCTCTCTCTATTGCAATTTTTTTTTGTGTGCCCAAGCAATTCACAGAAGGTCCAAGATGAATTTTTTCCCATATTAATTTGGGGCCAGACGTATTTGCATGCAGAAGGTTCTAGGTTCAATCCCCGGCATCTCCAGTTAAAAGGATCAAGGAGTAGATGATCGTAGAGGCCTCTGTTTGACACCTTGGCTCAGTGGAAGAGCATCTGCTTTGCTTGCAGAAGGTCCCAGGTTCAATCCCCAGCATTTCCAGATAAAAGAACCTGGCAGGAGGCTATATGAAAGATCTACACCTGAGACCCCGGAGACCTGCTACTGGCCTGAGTAGGCAATGCTGACCTTGATGGACCACGAGTCTGATTCCGGACAAGTCAGCTTCATGTGTGTTCATGCACGTTCAAAAACATGCTGACCAAGAGAAATTATTGTGATCAAACATATTTGCTTACATACAATATCAGCTTCTGATTGGATCACCTTGATAGTTTGTGCATAAAAGACTTGGTAATAAGTGACAAGTAACAAACTTGATCAAACCTTTTCATGTATCATAGAAGAGGCACGTATCTGGAGAGTTGGGAGTGACATAGAGTAGCTCTAGGAATCAGCAGAATACCATAGAGAACAGAGGTCATTTGCCAGTGCCTTCCTCTGCATAGCACCCCTGGTATCCCTTGATGGTCTCCCATCCAAGTACTAATCAGGGGGCAACTCTGCTTAGCTTCTGAGATTTGACAAGATCAGGTTAGCCTGGGCCATCCAGGTCTGGGCAGAATAATCCATTCAGGAACAGAATGGCAGTTGACTATAGAGGGCTTAAAAGGGTATAACTCTATTGAGGATTGCGCAGTCATCTCTTTTTAGGGCCTGGCAATGCATCCTGATAGAATGAGACCACATGGGTAGGGTTGCCAACCTCCAGGTGGTGGTTGGAGAGCTCCTGCTATTACAACTGATCTCCAGGGAATAGAAATCAGTTCTCCTGGAGAAAATGGCCACTTTGGCCATTGGACTCTATGGCATTGAAGTCTCTCCTCTCTCCAAACCCTGCCCTCCTCAGACTCCACCCCCAAAATCTCCAAGTATTTCCCAACCTGGAGCTGGCAACCCTAAACTTAGGTTCAAACAAAAGCAAAGGGATTGGGCATCCCATGTGAAAACAAATAATTTGCGTGGCTGGCCGCAATTCTCCAGAAAATCCCGTCTGGCAGAAAAAGAGATATTCTGACTTTTAAATGTCGAGAGCGCTTGGGAAATCCATGACATAAACTTTTGCCTAAAAAAAAAATCAATCCCAACTTACAATTTGATTTGTTTCTGCGTTTGTCTGCCTCCTGTCCTTTTCATCCATAGGCTGGCCGGCGGAAAGCTCTCTCTAAAAACTCCCCAAGAAAGTCTGTGACATTAAGATGTCCTTTGATGGTCTTTTGCTAAGCAGTGAATATTAACAGTTATGGTGACCCTGCTCCCTAATGTGCTTCCCACGGATCAATAGCAGTTAAGTGGCACTGTTTTACAATTAAAAAGGGGATCGTTTCAAATTTAAAAGCTCATAGCTAATTTTCTTCTTGGCACTTAATGGCATAATTCATTTTTGAAAGACCACACAGGGAGAGCCCAGACTTTATTCTTTGCCGGCGGCCTTTAGAGAGGGTACTTTTTGTACTTAGTGGAGAGTCAGCCAGGGAGTAGCTGGTGCTCTGGCATCGGACTCAATTTGACACAACACCAGAGTCTGGGCACGGATTTTGCTTAGACCTAAGGACTGCAATTTGCCAATCCCATTTATAGCTTCTCCTATAGGGTTGTCAGGTCTCTCCTTGCCACCAGCGGGAGGTTTTTGGGGCGGAGCCTGAGGAGGGCGGGGTTTGGGGAGGGGAGGGATTTCAATGCCAAGGAGTCCAATTGCCAAAGCGGCCATTTTCTCCAAGTGAACAGACCTCTTTTGGCTGGAGATCAGTTGTAACAGCAGGAGGTCTCCAGCCACCACCTGGAGATTGGCAACCCTATGCCTCTGAGGTGCTCTGGTAGCATACGTGGCTATCTCCGCCTCAGACAACACTCTGTGATAGGTTAGTTGGAGAGAAAATAATTGATAGGCACTCAGTGAACTTGAGTTGCCAACTATGGGTTGGGAAATTCCTGGAGGTTTGGGAGTGGAACCCAAGGAGGGCAGGATTTGGAGATGGGAGGCACCTCAGCAGGGTATAATTAGGGTTGCCAACCTCCAGGACAACAGCACGCAGGCTCCAGATTCCAAATATGATATACTTCAAGAATGTGCTTCAACAATATAAATATACGAGTATATATAACAACTACACACAATATCTACTAAGACACATGGACAAGAAACAAAGAACAAACAATGGGTAGAAATCCATCCTTAACACAAGACTGACAATCAAGTCACTGTATATATATAGTCCAGTGGACTTAAATCTCCAAACCCGTCGGATTGCAAAGTCCAAATCCAAGTGAATCTTCTTTCAGTCAGGTGGAGTCGAGACAAATATGTGTCACGATGGAGTGTACAGGTCACAGAAGGAAACGTGCCATCCGGGTTTAATTCAAAGTTTTCACCAAATCATGGCTTTAGCCTTCATCAGCCTGACATATAAATATTAAGTCATACAAAAGTCTCTAATTACCCTATGACTCTGTTATGCAGAAACAAAAAAATCAATCATTAATTAGACAAGCAGCACCACGATTCACCAAAAGTCTCCCTGAAGAATTTTCCAACCGGGAGGTGGCAATCCTAGCCATGCCTGGCCCCAATGGGTCTTCACTCAAAGGTAGGGTTGCCAACCTCCAGGTACTCACTGGAGGTCTCCTGCTATTACAACTGATCTCCAGCAGATAGAGATCAGTTCCCCTGGAGAAAATGGCCGCTTTGGCCATTGGACTCTATAGCATTATACCTAGGGACCTGGCAATCCTAGGTATAATGCTATCGAGTCAACCCTCTTAAGCAGCCATTTTGTCCAGGGATACTGACCTCTGTGGTCTGAAGATCAGTTGTAATTTTGGGAGAGGTCCAGGCTGCGCTTGGAGGTCGGCAACCCTAATTATGGCCAAGTAGGGTTTCAAGAGCCAGCATGGTGTAGTGGTGAAGACGATGGACTAGGGCCTGTGAAACTCATGCCATGGAAGCTTACTGCATGACCTTGGGCCAGTCACACACTCTCAGCCCTGATTCTGGTAAGTATTTGGATGGGAGACCTCCAAGGAATACCAGGGTAATGACGTGGAGGCAGGCAATAACAAACCAGCTCCGAACGTCTGTTGTCTTGAAAACCCTACAGGGTCCCCATAAGTCAGCTGTGACTTGATGGCAAATAAAAAAGGGGGGTGAACCAGGGTCTCCCAGATCCTAGTCCAATGCTGTAACCATGCTGAATCTCATCCCGCTGGTGGCGAAGAGGGACCTGGCAACCCTAGTTGGCTTTCTAACATCATCGGAAACAGATCACATGAAGCTGCCTTACACTGAATCAGATCCTCAGTCCATCAAAGTCAGTATTGTCTACTCAGACCAGCAGAGGCTCTCCAGGGTCTCAGGCAGAGGTCTTCGCGTTTGTTGAGCTTTGGTGCAGCTTTGGTGCACACATGGGCTTTGGTGCAGATGCTCAAGGGGGTTGCCAGGTCCCTCTTTGCCACCGGTGTGAGGTTTTTTGGGCGGAGCCTGAGGAGGGCAGGGTTTGGGGAGGGAGGGACTTCAATGCCAAAGAGTCCAATTGATAGAGCGGCCATTTTCTCCAGGGGAACTGATGATCTCTGTCGGCTGGAGATCAGTTGTACCAGCAGGAGATCTCCAGCTAGCACCTGCAGGTTGGCAACCCTGTTGCTCAGATCTTGCAAACTGAGGGCTTTGGCTTCCTTTATTGAGACAATCCATCTCACGTTGTGTCTTCCTCTTTTCCTGCTGCACACTACCTGTACTCTGGACAAGAGACTACTGTTAGGACAGGCTATGGAGACACAGAATGGTTTCCAATGGGCAAGGGTGTCAGACTAGGATTTATTTTATCTTCCTATCTCCTCAATCTATATGCAGAATGTATCATAAGGAAAAAGCTAGGGATATCAAATTGTTTATTTGTCTAAACATTATGGGGAGAATTCAACTTGGGTCTGCCATTATTAGCAGAAGGTCCATGTTACATGTTCTTAAAGCACCCTGGAGGGCAGCTATTGACTCCACTGTAAAACCTATGTGCAAACACATAAGTAAAATGGTTAACACACATCTGATTGAAGGGGAAAGGTGCAGCTACTTCTGCCCATGTGCCCTGGTTGCTGGAAGGAAGGTGAATGCATGAATCTAGGAGGCTCAAGACTCCCATTGTGTGTATGCACTTCAAAGTCCTTGTGTCATTGCTCAAACATGCAGATGTTGTAATGCAAAAGAGGCCCTAATAGTGAATCCTGTCTCCATGGAAGTGGTGGGGCAGACATCTACACAGCTTCCACCTAGGGTTGCCAGGTCCAGAGGGGATGGGGAAGAAGAAGAGTTGGTTTTTATATGCTGACTTTCTGTACCAATTAAGGAAGAATCAAACCGGCTTACAGCCACCTTCCCTTCCCCTCCCCACAACAGACCCCCCCCCGTGAGGTAGGTGGGGCTGAGAGAGCTCTGAATAGCTCCATGTCACCCAGCTGGCTTCAAATGTAGGAGGGGGGAATCAAATTCAGTTGTAATTTTGGGAGAGGTCCAGGCTGCGCTTGGAGGTCGGCAACCCTAATTATGGCCAAGTAGGGTTTCAAGAGCCAGCATGGTGTAGTGGTGAAGACGATGGACTAGGGCCTGTGAAACTCATGCCATGGAAGCTTACTGCATGACCTTGGGCCAGTCACACACTCTCAGCCCTGATTCTGGTAAGTATTTGGATGGGAGACCTCCAAGGAATACCAGGGTAATGACGTGGAGGCAGGCAATAACAAACCAGCTCCGAACGTCTGTTGTCTTGAAAACCCTACAGGGTCCCCATAAGTCAGCTGTGACTTGATGGCAAATAAAAAAGGGGGGTGAACCAGGGTCTCCCAGATCCTAGTCCAATGCTGTAACCATGCTGAATCTCATCCCGCTGGTGGCGAAGAGGGACCTGGCAACCCTAGTTGGCTTTCTAACATCATCGGAAACAGATCACATGAAGCTGCCTTACACTGAATCAGATCCTCAGTCCATCAAAGTCAGTATTGTCTACTCAGACCAGCAGAGGCTCTCCAGGGTCTCAGGCAGAGGTCTTTTACATAATCTACTTGCATAGTCCCTTTATCTGGAGATGCCAGGGATTGAACCTGAGACCTTCTGCGTGCAAAGCTACCACTGAGCCAGAGTCCCTCCCAACGTGAAGATGCCTTATACTAAATCAAACCCTCGGTCCATCAAAGTCAGTATTGTTACTGCAAGTTACCTTGTAATTTAGTTTTATTGCTTATACCATGATGGCCATTACTACATTACTACCATTTAATAAGGTGGATTATTTCAGGCTAACGAACGTCACTGCAAAATCTATTTCCATCCAGTCTCTATATTTCTCATAGTGCAAGTTAGCTGTGATTTATGTAACCCTGAAGACGGCACTATGGGATATGTTTTCTTGGTGGGAAATGGGTTTTTTTTTTTTTTGCTAAGTTGTCACACCAAGCATTTCTTTAACACATTTCCGGGAAAACCATTTCGCATGATCCATCTTCACCCCCCAAGCTGTGAGAAGCGTCCTTCTTCTTTTCCTCCAGACTTCTGATAAATTCTGGCTATTATCTGGAGTTCTGAAAGAGCCATATCACATGAACACATGAAGCTGTCTTCTATTGAATCAGACCCTCGGTCCATCAAAATCAGTATTGTCTACTCAGACTGGCAGCGGCTCTCCAGGGTCTCAGGCAGGGGTCTTTCACATCACCTACTTGCCTAGTCCCTTTAACTGGAGATGCCGAGGATTGAACCTGGGACCTTCTGCATGCCAAGCAGAGGCTCTACCAGTGAGCCACGGCCCCTCCCTTTTTCTGAAATTCCAAGGATCAGAAGGCCAGTCTCTTCTCTGACTCACAGTTAGGGTTGCCAGCATCCAGGTAGTGGCTGAAGATCTCCCACTATTACAAATGATCTCCAGATGATAAAAATCAATTCCTCTGGAGAAAATGGCGGCTTTGGCAATTGGACTCCACGGCATTGAAGTCCCTCCCCTCTTCAAACCCAGCCTTCCTCAGACCCCACCCCCAAAATCTCCAGGTATCTCCCAACTTGGAGCTGGCAGCGCTTCTCATAGTGGTTGGCCCGCATACCCGTGGGTATGTTGCACCCTAAAGCTTTGCTGTTTTAACAAATCGCCAGCATGCAACATCCCAAAAACAAATGTAGAGAGTACATAAAAAGATGTTAGGCTGAATAGATGCTCAAGTTAATTGGAGCAGTCTCCCTCGAGGATGCTCCTCTCTCGGTCCCTCTGAGGATCATCTCTATAACCTAACTCCTTGGCAAAGGAGAAAGCTGCAAGGAAGAATGGCCTTGGCTTTTAATGGCGTGACGCAAGTCTAACAAGCCGCTATGTAACACAGTTAATGGTTTTCACCAGGTGTCGTCCTGTTTCCCCCACATTCCACTTCTCACATTTCACATAATGTGGTTTGCAAAATGTGCCCAGTTTTCAATTAGGGTGAAGATGGATGTGTTAGCCACACTCCAGTAATGGTTCAGGCCTGATTCCTGGGATTCCTGGGATTCGTTGGATGCAGGTAGGGTTGCCAATCTCCAGGTACTAGCTGGAGATCTCCTGCTATTACAACGGAACTCCAGCAGATAGAGATCTGATGAAGAAAATGGCCGCTTTGGGAATTGGACTCTATGGCATTGAAATCCCTCCCCTCCTCAAACCCTGCCCTCCTCAGACTCCGCCCAAAAAAACTCCTGCCGGTGGCAAAGAGAGACCTGGCAACCCTAGATGCAGGGCAGCATTTAGAAACTCTTGCAACTCTTCAGATGGTCCCAAATATGGCAGCCAGATGGTTGACTGGGCCTGTACCCATACACGGCTGGCTATAGGGTTGCCAGCCCCCAGGTGGTGGCTGGAGATCTCCCACTATTACAACTGATCTCCAGGTGACAGAGATCAATTCACCTGGAGAAAATGGCCACTTTGGAAGGCGAACTCTATGGCATTATACCCCACCAAAGTCCCTCCCCTCCCCAAACCCCACCTTCCTCAGGCTCCACCCCCATATCTCTGGGTATTTCCCAATCTGGAGCTGGCAACCCTCACTGGCTATTGCACAACTGTAGGGCTATACAGCCATCATTCACAACTGGATGTCCTTGTACATACAGGGATATATGCTGTTTCCAATAGTTGTGCAATACCTAAACAGACAGAAACCTGCCACCAGGAAGGTCTATTCAGCACCTTTAGATAACTCACAGTGTAGGCTATGACCTGTAAACTCCTCAATCATCTGGGATCAGGGGATCTTAAAGATCCCTTATGAGTCTGTCTGACAGTAAAGATCTTCATCAGAGATTCTTCTCCAGTGCGGTGTAGTGGTTAAGAGTCGTGGACTCTGGAGAACCAGTTTTCATGCCCCACTCCTCCAAATGAGTGGTGGTCTCTAATCTGGTGAGCCGGGTTGATTTCCCCACTCCTCCACATGCAGCCTGCTGGACGACCTTGGGCCAGTCACAGTTCTCTCCAAACTCTCTCAGCCCCACCAACCTCACAAGGTGTCTGTTGTGAGGAGAGGAAGGGAAGGGGATTGTAAGCCACTTTGAGACTCTCCAAACTCAGCCTATGCAGAGGCAGACAGTGGTGAATCACCTTCGGACGTCTCTTGCCTTGAACCCTAGGGGGGGGGGACATAAGTCAGCTGTGACTTGAGGGCACGCACACGCGCACACATTATTTTAAGCAGTGTCACCTACCTTAAGCAGAGGCAGAAGTAAGATCAAAACATTCCCTCCAAACAAACTTTAGCCTGATATAAACCAGGCAGCAATTGGCTTATTTAAATCCTTAATTTACAAACTTCCTGTCTAAAGATTTAATTGTTGAGAGAGAAGGCTGATTCTCTTTTTGTACCTTGTTATGCTAGAGCGGAGAGGGCGTAGTTCCCTAAATATGGATATTTGCTATGGTAACCACTGCCACACTCTAAAAATTACAATAATAAATGGAACACACACCCTTTAAGTGGTTTAATGGATACCACATTTATTCCCTTTCTTGAAGATTTAGCTCGAGTGACATGTTCATACAAATGTGAATGAAGCAAATATTTGTGTCATTCTTGGGACTAACAAAGGCCTGCTTCGTCTGAGACGTGAAGAAAAGACCACTTTCCCCCCGAACCTCATTAATACATGAGTAGAAGTCAATGGAGGAAAATAGATCTTGTTAACTCCCTTCTTAGATACCAATAAGCATCCCATTTGCCTTAAACACATCAACCTAGCAACACTATTTATTCAATCTAACATAATCAGGGACGTTAAAGAGGCTCTGTAGAATGATTAATCGGTGATTCATGCCACTGTATGGGAGTAGAAACCTTTCTGGAAGGGAGGGGGCCCCAAAAGAAAGTGTTCCTCTCAGGCCTCACGAGGCGGATACTACCCTGCAGATAAAGCATGCATTTATTTAAAGGTATTTGTATCTTGTCTCATCACCTTGTGCTGAAATAGGATGGACTGTTTTGCACTAGAGACGTTTTGGCAGTGGAAGAAGAAGAAGAAGAAGAAGAAGAAGAAGAAGAAGAAGAAGAAGAAGAAGAAGAAGAAGAAGAAGAAGAAGAAGAAGAAGAAGAAGAAGAAGAATATGGCAACTTTCTCTACCACTTAAGGGAGACTCAGACCAGCTTACAATCACCTTCCCTTCCCCTCCCCACAACAGACACCCTGGGAGGTAGGTGGGGCTGAGAGACAGTGACTTGCCCAAGCTCACCCAGCTGGCTTCGTGTGTAAGAATGGGAAAACAAATCCAGTTCACCAGATTAGCCTCCACCGCTCAAGTGTGGGAGTGGGGAAACCAACCCAGTTCGCCGGATTAGCCTCCGCCGCTCATGTGGAGGAGTGGGGAATCAAACCCACTTCTCCAGATCAGACTCCACTGCTCCAAACCACCACTCTTAACCACTGCAACACTGATGCCACTGACAACATTAATAACAACACTAAATAGATCAGTAACAAGTTCTCTGGGTTAGATGAAGGAAAGGAGCAAGGGATGCCAAATCACCTGTCTGTTTGGCTTGTATCAGGGGCCGTGGCTCAGAGGTAGAGCATCTGCCAAGCAGATGCTCTACCACTGAGCTATGGCCCTTCTGATTTGACTGGGGTCATTGGAACCTGCTCAGGCCACTGATCCATTTTGCTCTGGACTGAGGGTCTTCAGGCAAAGATAGGATAGGACAGATAGAATAGGATTGGACTCAGGCAACAACAGCAGCCTGAGGTCCTTTAAGTGGGATTGAACCTGGGACGTTCAGCATGCAAAGCAGATGGTCTACCATTCAACAATTGTTACCCAACCAGGGGGTCAATCTAGGCACGGATGACCTACCAATCTTTATTATGCTATTACCCCTCCTAGACACAAAAGTATATTCCCCGGGATAATCATAAGGGGCAGAGCCATTCAAGACCAGCTTATCCAAGCCGAAACAGAGATGAGCCAGACAAATACCTGCCTCATTTAGGGTGGAATCCTTAGAGGCTCTTATGGTGGCACAACACATTGGAAGGGAGGCATCATGATTAAACCCTAACCTCTCTGCCAGAGCCATTCCATTAGCACCAATCCTGGCATTAAAGTCACCTGCCTCCAGCAGTTCTGTGGCGGGAAACGTCAATTCCAGGTCCTCGATAAACGATGTTAAAAGCTCCCAGTAGGAGGAAACGTTTTGGAGGTCTGAACAGGGGGGTATATAAATGTTGACAATTACTAAGGCATAGTTCATCAATTTCAACAGCAAAGGCTGGGCAAAGGATTCACGTGGTTGCAAAGAAGATACTTCAACCCCGACTTTATAGGAGCATAAAACGATAGCCCTGTTTGGAATCGGCCCTTTGGGTTAATCCTGAAGGCCTGGCTTCATTTCGTTTCGACCTACCAATCCCTCCTGCCAAAAAGCCTGCCCTGGACATGCAAGTAAATGTAGGTATTTATGAGTGTGTAGGTGTATCTAAGGACATCCTGTTGCCTGAGGAGCAAGCAAGAAGAGAGGACATCAGCTGGACTGGCTTCATCACTCTACACTTACAAGGGGCGATTGAAGAAGGCATTAATCCATCTTTCCACATGGAGATCAAGTAACACTGTCAGGGCAAACCCTTCTTTAATAACTCCACTGCTTCTGGATTTTGAGTGCCATTAGAAACTATATCTACTAGTACAGAGGTCAGCAAGGAAGCGGCTCCTTTAATAGCAACTGGCATACTGGTGGTTAAGGGGAGACATGACAGAGGTCTATAAAATGATGCATGGTATGGAGAGAGTGGACAGGGAAAAGCTTTTCTCCCTCTCCCACAATACCAGAACGCGGGGCCATGTGCTGAAGCTGGAGGGTGAGAGATTCAAAACAGATGAAAGGAAGTCTTTCTTCACACAACGCATAGTTAAATGGTGGAACTCCCTGCCCCAGGATGTGGTGATGGCTGCCAACTTGGAAGGCTTTAAGAGGGGAGTGGACATGTTCATGGAGGAGAGAGCTATTCGTGGTTATTAGTAAAAATGGATGCTAGTCATGATGTATACCTATCCTCTCCAAGATCAGAGGAACATGCCTATTATATTAGGTGCTATGGAGCACAGGCAGGACGCTGCTGCTGCAGTTGTCTTGTTTGTGGGCTTCCTAGAGGCACCTGGTTGGCCACTGTGTAAACAGATTGCTGGACTTGATGGACCTTGGTCTGATCCTGTATGGCCTTTCTTATGTTCTTGTGTGTGTGTTAAGTGCAGTCAAGTCGCTTCCGACTCATGGCGACCCTATGAATGAAAGTCCTCCAAAATGTCCTATCTTTGACAGCCTTGCTCAGATCTTGCAAATTGAAGCTGTGGCTTCCTTTCTTACTCTTTTCTTATTTGAGTTTTGGTTGACTTTTTGATGCCCTAAGGAAGGTGAAAGGGAAAAAAATCTAAGGATAATTGTTTCTCTCTAAAATGCTACTCAGTGCTTCCCTCCTGAAACTCCACTTGATTTACTTGGAGTCAGAGAAGCTCGGTCTCTCCAAACTCAAGGAGCCAACACTAAATTTGCCAACTTCCAGGTGGGGCCTGGAGATTTCCTGGCATTACAATGGATCTCCAGATTACCAAAGGGCACGGCATTGGGTCTGCCTGCCACACCAGCTGTAGCCTTCCACTGGAAAACATGTTCTGCAGATTAAATTTCTAGTTATTTAAATGGAGCTGGGGAGGGGGTTAAAATAGACCATTAAAGGTCTCCTTGCTCCTCCCTGTGTTTCCCCACATTTTGCCTCCATTTTCAAATTTGGGATAAAACAGGCCCCTGAAAATGCAGGCAGAACACAGGGAAACGCAGGGGGAAGAGCAAGGTGACTTCTGACAGTCGGAAACGGCGTGCATAATCAAAACAATAACCCGAAGTCGTCAGAGGGGTGATGGCGAGTGAAACAGCCATGCACGAAAGACCTATGGCTGCTATCAGAGAAAGGCATTTTAGCCGGCAAATCCAGCAGCGTATATTTTTTGGCATGTCAAGGACGAGAAGACTGCTGAGATTCTCTGTTGTTACAGTCATCAGGGGAATGCAATGAGATGTAGACTGGGGCCAGGACAGAAGAAGGTGAAGAACCCTGGGGGAAAAAATGTAACTTTTAGCGGTATTGACTGTATGTACAGCCTGGAGCGGTCTTGTCTGCCCGACTTTGCACTATGAACTACAAATGACCTGTCTGGAAAACAACACAGACCTTTCTCTTGCTTTCGGCTTCCTTTTGATTGTATATGTACCTTCGGGTTACTGGAATTGCTCTTTTCCAGGGAGAGAGAGGGGAGGGGAAAGAGAGAGAGACAAAGTAGAAACACTTAGCCAAAGACCAAAAGGCCCTTAGGCCGGTTCTTCCTTATTTCCACCCATCACTCTATTAATAACGGCCAACGTTTTCATTAAGCCATGAGCTTTCCCGCTCTAGGATATACAGTTGCGTTTTCTGCCCTGATCATTAGAAGGGTCCCGAGAGGGTTTTGCCGACCACACTGTCTTTGCCAGGCAGACAGCAGCTATCTGTTCATGCACGCGCCATACGCCTCTCCGGGGTCCCCAGAGGAAGGGAGGGCAGGCCGACCTAATCGCCCGCCAGTGAAAGAGGTACCGAAGCTTCGTTATCAAATTCAGTCCTCCCGGATAAAAGTCTTCCCCCTCCTCACGCAAACTTCTCGATTTAAGGACTCAGTGGATAAAAAGGTTTTCCTCCAGCTGTCTCTCCCTGAACAGCAGGAATTCATTTCACTGGCATGACAATTAGCTCTCCGTGTGTACGCATTTTATGTTGGGGGGGGGGGAAACCCTGCTAATAGTATTAAATAGGGTTGCCAGGTCCCTCTTCACCATCGGCGGGAGATTTTTGGGGCGGAGCCTGAGAAGAGCAGGGTTTGGGGAGGGGAGGGACTCCATTGCCATAGAGTCCAATTGCCAAAGCGGCCACTTTCTCCAGGAGAACTGATCTCTGTTGGCTGGAGATCAGTTGTAATAGCAGGAGATCTCCAGCTACCACCTGGAGGTTGGCGACCCTAGTATTAAATCATATTCAGAAAAAGGTGGGTTGGACAGAAGAGTGCCCGCTTACTGGTTCTTTGGCAATCTCATTGGGTTTTTAGAACAGTTATCACAGAATGTTTTACCTAAAGTAACCTCAGGGGACCTCCTCAGAACCTTGGAGGAATGTTGAGGGAAGCTAAAACAAACTTGCTGAGACCACCCACCCACCCACCCACCCATTGTACCCCACTGAAGTCCCTCCCCTCCCCAAATCCCACCCTCAGTCTCTGCCCCTCAAATCTCCAGGTATTTCCCAAGCCGCAGTTGGCAACCCTAACCTCATGGGAACACACAGTAAGAGCTGGTCCTACAGGTATACGGTCGCCAGCCCCGGATTGGGAAATTCCTGGAGATTTGGGTGGTGGAGCCTGGGAGGGAGGGGTTTAGGGAGGGGACCTCACCAGGGTATAATGTCAAAAGGATTGCCAGGTCCCTCTTTGCCACCGGCGGGAGGTTTTTGGGGTGGAGCCTGAGGTGGGCGGAGCCTAGGTCAAGGCGGCCTTTTTCTCCAGGTGAACTGATCTCTATCGGCTGGAGATCAGTTGTAACAGCAGGCGATCTCCAGCTAGTTCCTGGTGGTTGGCAACCCTAAATGCCAAGGAATGCCCAGTTGGCCTCGACCAGGGACAGGGCTTTCTCTGCCCTGGCCCCTGCCTGGTGGAATAGTCTCCCGAATGAGACCAGGGCCCTGCGAGACCTCCAAGAATTCCTTAGGGCCTGTAAGACGGAGCTATTCCTCTGGGCCTATGGTTGAGACCAGCTACGGTTCTCCCTATAAATACTGGCCTCCCTAGTCCTTTTCCCCATCCTGCGGTTGAGCCTTTCTCCCTATTTAGGGGGAGGTCAATTCCATCTATTATGCTGCACACCATTATTAGTGCCATCAAGAAGTCTGTTACTCCATTACTGAATGTTTATTGAATAATTTGGGCTATTTTAAATGTATTTAAATTATATTTCAAGGGTTTTTATTAATTTTATTGTTTTGTATTTGTGAGCCGCCCTGAGCCTGGCCTTTGGTCTGGGGAGAGTGGGGTAAAAGCGTAATTAGATAGATAGATAGACAGACAGACAGACAGACAGACAGACAGACAGACAGACAGACAGACAGACAGATAGATAGATAGATAGATAGATAGATAGATAGATAGATAGATAGATAGATAGATAGATAGAGTCTATTATGTATGCATGGGTGAAACACGAGGCCGGAAACGGAGTTCCAACAACAACCGCTTTATTAACAAACTGCAACTGAACTGAACTGAACTGCATGACACCCCAACTTATAGGCCTTTCCCAGCCACCCGGAGCCATGCCCCCCAAGTCCGTGATTGGGCAGCTATAGTCCATAGTCCAATGAGAAACATGGGTGAAGGAGCCTGGAGCAGACTTCAAGCTCAACGTGAGCCTTGTTCTTCACTGCATACATTACACAGTCCACCTTCCAAAGCAGCCATTTTCTCCAGGGGAACTGATCTCTGTCACCTGGAGATCAGTTGTAATAGCAGGGGATCTCCTGCCACCACATGGAGGTTTAATACAAAAATTCACCTGTACTGTACAGTAATAAGTTGGAAAGGAAACAGTACTCGACTATATATGCAAAAATGTCAAATGTGTATTACAATACAGTGAAGACAACAGTGAAGTGCAAACAAAAACTTATTGAGTCCAAATGTCTTCTAGAGGTTGTAAAATTTTGTTTATAGTCCGTTAGAACTTGTATGTATCTTGATGCTCATTTCTCAAGAGATCAAGTGGAGTCTTGATTCATTGGAAGAGATAGGTGATGGGAAATGTCTTCCGGAATTTTTTAAAAACGTTTTTCACAAATGATGCTTCTTCAGCCTAGGAACTGAGTTCCCAGCATGGAAGTCACAAGACACATTGGATCATGTGGATCCAGGAAGGACACGTTCCACCAGTAAGGAAAGAAAAAAGCTCTGGGCAAACTGGGAGTAAAACTCGAGCTTACATTAAGTTCTTCCTGGATCCACATGATCCAATGTGTCTTGTGACTTCCATGCTGGGAACTCCGTTCCTAGGCTGAAGAAGCATTATTTGCGAAAAACGTTTTTAAAAAATTCCGGAAGACGTTTCGCATCACCAATCTCTTCCAATGAATCAAGACTCCACTTGATCTCTTGAGAAATGAGCATCAAGAAACACACAAGTTCTAACGGACTATAAACAAGATTTTGCAACCTCTAGAAGTCATTTGGACTCAACTGAAGAACTTTATGTTTCATGTTTATTTGTGTTTAGGTTGTTTATAAGTTTTTGTTTGCACTTCACTGTTGTCTTCACTGTATTGTAATACACATTTGATATTTTCGCATATAGAGTCGAGTACTGTTTCCTTTCCAGCTAACCACCTGGAGGTTGGCAGCCCTAGCCTGAAGTCAGACAGGGCTTTCGAGGCCAGCATCAGCCCCTTAAACTGGAGTTGGAGATGAACAGGAAGCCAGTGCAGGGATATTGTTTTCAATGTAAGGAGGGCTGTAAGCACCTTGTTCAAATGACAGGGTTGCCAGCTCTTGGTTGGGAAATACCTGGAGATTTTTGGGGTGGAGCCTGAGGAGGGTTGGGTTTGGGGAGGGGAGGGACTTTAGTGTAGGGTTGCCAACCTCCAGGTACTCGCTGGAGATCTCCTGCTATTACAACTGAGCTCCAGCTGATAAAGATCAGTTCACCTGGAGAAAATGGCCGCTTTGGCAATTGGACGCTATGGTGTTGAAATCCCTCCCCTCCTCAAATCCTGCCCTCCTCAGGCCCTGCCCCAAAAACCTCCCTCTGGTGGTGAAGAGGGACCTGACAACCCTGCTTCAGTGCCATAGAGCCCAATTGCCAAAGCGGCTATTTTCTCCAGGGGAACTGATCTCTATCAGCTGGAGATCAGTTGTAATTAGGGTTGCCAGATCCCACTTCACCACCAGTGGGAAGTTTTTGGGGCAGAGCCTGAGGAGGGCTGGGTTAGTGGATGGGAGGGACTGCATAGAGTCCAATTGCCAAAGCTATTCTCTCCAGGTGAACTGATCTGTATCGGCTGGAGATCAGTGGTAATTGCAGGAGATCTCCAGCTAGTACCTGCAGGTTGGCAACCTTACTTGTAATAGCAGGAGATCTCCAGCCACCAACTGTAGGTTAACAGCCCTATCAAATGAGCATCCCCTCTTGCACAGAACAGGTGTGGCAGAGTCACTTTTCAACTCAGTCCCGGCCTCTCATTTCGACCTGCCATTAAGTCTGAAGAGGTTCTTCCCTTAGCATAAGTGATGGCACAGACGGCCCCAAGTGTGGCTTTGGATGTAAATTCTGCCCCGGCGATCTTTCGGGAAGCTTCCTCTTAGACATCAGGGCCCGACTGTGAAGTCAGCAAAATAAACAAATTGAACTTGTCTGGGCAATTAATGGCTCCTGTTCCTTGCTTCGTTGGCCCAGCCTGGCGGTTACCTCAGAGAAAAGTGGCTCGGAGTCATCACCTTTCCCGTTCAGAGCCGATGCCGTTCTCTCCAGCTGACCTCTTGGCAGGATCAAAAATCGATAGCAGCTCTGTCTCCAAAACTGCCCGGCTCTACTCTTGATCCATTAAGCCTGGCTGTTCCTTTTATGAAACAGTTGGGTGGGAGATGGGAACCATAATTTAGTGTTACAGTCTGATGAAATGAAGACGCTGCTGCCGGGATGCGGCTTCATGGGGGAGGCTCCCTTCTGTCAAAGGGAGCTAATGCAGGGACTGGGAGCACGAGAGGGGAAACCCTAGGTCCATTGAGCCAGGAGCTCTCTAGGGTTGCCAGGTCCTTCTTTGCAACCGGCAGGAGGTTTTGGGGGCGAAGCCTGAGGAGGCTGGGGTTTGGGGAGGGGAGGGACTTCAATGCCATAGAGTCCAATGGCCAAAGCAACCATTTTCTCCAGGGGAACTGATCTCTATCGGCTGGAGATCAGTTGTAATAGCAGGAGATA
Organism: Euleptes europaea; assembly: GCF_029931775.1. Taxonomy (NCBI): domain Eukaryota; kingdom Metazoa; phylum Chordata; class Lepidosauria; order Squamata; family Sphaerodactylidae; genus Euleptes; species Euleptes europaea. Next base: position 17,533,954 of record NC_079331.1, on the reverse strand, counting down.
TCCAGCTGCCACATGGAGGTTGGCAACCCTCCTTAGCGGGTTTGAAAACAGATAGGAAATGCGGCCTTCCTGCTGGTGGATGCATACCTATTCTCTCGGGGATCAGAGGAGCATGCTGAATATATTAGGTGCTGAATATATTAGGAACACAGGCGGGATAATGCTGCTGCAGTTGTCTTGTATGTGGAGGCACCTGGTTGGCCACTGTGTGAACAGACTGCTGGACTTGATGGGCCTGGGTCTGATCCAGCTGGGCTTTTCTTATGTTCTTATGAGATCTCCTGCTAGTACCTGGAGGTTGGCAACCCTAACCAAGGGTCTGATTCAGTATAAGGCAGCTTCATGTGTTCATGTGTTCAGATCTCACAACCATCATCCAAACAAAGCAGGATTGGAGACTACTTTGCTCCCAATAATAACCTCACATATAATGTCCCCTAAAAAGTTCATCTCCGACTGATGTTTAATAACATGACTGATAAAAGGTATGGATCTCCGTAACTCCATGAGATGGATGACTGAAATCCTCCCAAGGGGAGAACTGAGATTGTGGTAAGTCTCACAGACACAGCCTCAGTTGTGGAGGGGAGGGACTTCAATGCCATAGAGTCCAATTCTCAAAGCGGCCATTATCTGCAGGTGAACTGATCTCTATTGCCTGGAGATCAGTTGTAACAGCAGGAGATTTCCAGCTAGTACTGGGAGGTTGGCAACCCTCGCTCAGAACAAGAAACTGACTTTTAAGGGAACAACGATGGTATACAGATGCATATTCTCACAATTGACCCATTTTCCAGGAATTATTTCTACACATATTTTTGGAACTGGAGGGAATTGGGAGGGGCCATGGTTCAGTGGTGGAGCATCTGCTTGGTATGCAGAAGGTCCCAAGTTCAATCCCAGCCACCTCCAGTTGGAAGGACCTCAGCAGTTATTGGGAAAGACCCTGAAGAGCTGCTGTCTGAGTGGTCAAAATGGACCTTGATGGTCTGATTCAGCATACGGCAGCTTCATGGGTCTTCACAGGTGATAAACTGTATTGGATTTAAACAAATGCATAGGGGTGGGGGTGGGCATTGAGTTTCCGAGCCCCATCCTCCCTTTTTGAAGGAGGGGCATTGGCTCAGTGGTAGAGGTTCTGCTTGGCATGCAGAAGGTCCCAGGTTCAATCCCCAGCATCTCCAGTTAAAGGGACTAGGCAAGTAGGTGATGTGAATAACCTCTGCCTGAGACCATGGAGAGCTGCTGCTGGTTTGAGTAGACAATACTGACTTTGATGGACCAAGGATCTGATTCAGTATAAGGCAGTTTCATGTGTTCAATCTTCAGCAGTGGCCAGGAAGAAGAAGAAGAGCTGGTTTTTCTATGCCAACTTTCTCTACCACTTAAGGAAGAATCAAACCGGCTTAGGATCACCTTCCCTTCCCCACCCCATAACAGACACCCTGTGAGGTAGGTGGGGCTCAGAGTGTGACTAGCCCAAGGTCACCCAGCTGGCTTCATGTGTAAGAGTGGGGTAACAAATCCAGTTCTCCAGATTATCCTCCGTCGCTCATGTGTAGGAGTGGGGAAACAAATCCAGTTCACCAGATGAGAATCGGCCACTCATGTGGAGGAGTGGGGAATCAAACCCGGTTCTCCAGATCAGAGTCCACTGCGCAAAACCACCGTTCTAAACCACTACACCACGCTGGCTCCCTGGAACTAATACCACCCCTATTTTGGCAGAAGTGTGAGTGTACCTGAAGAGCCTTCTAGGCCCTTTGCTGCCTGCTGCCGCCTCTATTTATAAATCTTTTTTTTTTTTGCGATGCAAACCATATGCCTCCGATCAACTCGATGCTTTTCTGAAAGTCACCCAGCTATTTTCGCATCCTTGTACTGATGAGCCAAATCCACTTCAGCAGAAGCAGCATTAGGGGAGGGGAGGGGGTGGGAGTGTGGAGTGTCATGGGCTTGGCATTTTTTAATATAACTATTAAAATTTCAAAAACAAAACCACACATAACAAACTCAATCATTTCCATACATACAGTATAATCCACCTTCCAGGGGCATCCTTTTAAATTTATCATTACAAGCTTACAAAAATAGTAATAATGATTTTTTTTAAGGGTAATGGAGAAAAACAATGGCTTTTCAATTATCTTACAATACACTGCTTAATCTTGAACTATGCCAATAGTATTAATCATTCTTACCTATCCACTTAATCTTCAATCAGCTAATGATCTCTATTTTCCTTTCCTGAAAAACTATATCATATATCCCTTAAGTATATCATCTAATGTTGCTACTCCGGTTATTATTATTATTATTATTCCCCCATTATTTTCCCCCCAAATAAACTCCAATGCACCACAATCCCACTTTACTTAGTTATAGTTTAAGTTTTGTAAACCAAAATAGGAGGCCCAATTCTTCTGGAACTCTTCCCATTGATCCCATTAATTTCACCAAATTAGTTTTGCCACCACTGCATATTCTGCCATTGTATTTTGCCATTTTAGCTGGGTTTCCTGTGGAAGGAACGACTCCAGTACCCCCCTCGTAAGCTTCTCTTTCTTTCTTTCTTTCTTTCTTTCTTTCTTTCTTTCTTTCTTTCTTTCTTTCTTTCTTTCTTTCTTTCTTTCTTTCTTTCTTTCTTTCTTTTTTCCCCTGGACCCCCAGCTGTCTTGATTATGACTCTCGTGTATGCTGGTCAGATCCCGGGATTAATGACGGCTAATTTGCCGGAGGTTGGCGAAGCCGAAGCAGCAGGCACCCTCCGCCACCAGCTTTCACTGCCATATGGGCTGAAGCAGCTGTTTCAATTAGTTTCCGTGCCCAGATGTGTCAGGCAAGACACCGACGCTCGGCAGGGGTACGCTCAGCCGCTTGGCAGCTAATTGCTTCTACCGCGTGTCGGAGCGCCAGTTCGGGATGCTTTAAGAAGGGGCCGTCGGAAAACAGGCGAATGCCAGCTGTCATGATGCCTAGGGTTGCCAACCTCCAGGTGGCGGCTGGAGATCTGCTATTACAGCTGATCTCCAGCCAGTAGAGATCAATTCCCCTGGAGAAAATGACCACTTTGGCAATTGGACACTATGGCATTGAAGTCTCTCTCCTCCCCAAACCCCGCCCTCCTCAGGCTCCACCCCCAAAGTCTCCAGGTATTTCCCAACCCAGAGCTGGCAACCCTAATGATGCCTCACCAGGGTTGCCAACTTCCAGGTGGTGGCTGGAGATCTGCTATTACAACTGATCTCTATCTGGTGGAGATCAGTCCCCCTGGAGAAAATGGCCGCTTTGGCAATTGGACTCTATGGCATTGAAGTCCCTCCCCTCCCCAAACCCCGCCCTCCTCAGGCTCCGCCTCAAAAACCTCCTGCCAGAGGCAAAGAGTTTGTGTTTTAGAGGGAGAGGGAGGGAGAAGCTAGGAAAAAGAAGGGGGCTAGGGAGGAAGGAAGGTCAGAAGGGAAAAGAAAACGAGCAGAGACGGATGCAAACATATAAGCCAGGCCTGCTACTGTTGCCAAGCCTCCCACCAATCGCTGCAAGCAGCAACGGGAGAAAAATAAAAACGCTGCCAGCCTCTGTGCCAGTACGTCATTTTCAAGTTCAAACCAAAAATTACAGTGCAAGGCTCTTGGCCGCTTTGGCGTGGCCCAGAAACTCTATGGTTTTTACTCTATGGTTTTACCATAGAGTTTCATGCAATTCCTAGAGCTACCTATTGTCCCTTCCAGGTTGTAGCCGGGAGCAATGTAGCGATGTCACCAACATCTCATGTGCCCCCCATGTCCCCACCCTCTAACTGGAGTTGCTAACCTCCAGGTGGTGGGTGGAGATCTCTTGCTATTACAACTGATCTCCAAGCGACAGATCAGTTCACCTGGAGAAAATGTCTGCCTTGGAAGATGGGTTCTATGGCATTGGAGTCCCTCCCCAAACCCCACCCTCCTCAGGCTCCACCCCCAAAATCTCCAGGTATTTCCCAACCTGGAGCTGGCACCCCTACCTCTAACCAAATGCATTCCTGTGAAGCTGAGAAAAGCCAGGATTGACTGTTTTATTTGGGGAAGATGCATTGGAGTTCCATCTCTGAGGACCATGACATCCAAAAGCATCATGTCAGGAGATATGGAGAAGACAGTACTGGGCTGAGGGTTGCCAGAACCGCCTCATCAAATACCTTGAGATTTTGAAGGTGATTCCTGGGAAGGGTGGGGTTTGGGGACGATGTGACGTCACTTCCAGAGAATGCCCTAGACGTTTTCCCTTAACCTCTGTAGTAAAGATCACAGAGACATGGAGAAATTCCTAGGTTGTTGCTATGGAGGCCATTTTCTGGCCATTTTGTTCTCTCACTCCTCTACTTCCAAAGGGTAGGGGACTGGGCCGGAGGGCAGGGGTTTCCTACCAGCAGACAGACTTGGTATAAGGCAACTTCATATAGTGTTTTGGGTGAATCCAAGAGTCTTGCACCAACATGGAGACATCTCTACTGGATTCATGCCAGTCAGATTAGGGTTGCAAACTCTCTTAAAAAGCTCCTGGAGATTTGCAGGTGGATCCAGGGAAGGGCAGATTTGGGGATGGGAGGGATCTCAGCAGCTTGTGATGCTATGGAGTCCTCCCTACAAAGCAGCCATGTTCTCCAGTGGCACTGATGTGTGCCCTCTGGAGAACAACTGTAATTCCAGAAGACCTCTAGGCCCCACCTGGAGGTTGGCAACCCTCCATCAGACGAAGCCCATTGGCCTTCACTGCAAACAGATGCTCCAAAGTAGCTATCGCATTTTCTATTTTATATGTTAATGTCCTTTTTCCCTCCTCTCTTTCCCAATCCTTGGTGTAGAAGAAGCATTATGAGGTCCCTTAGCATTCCCGCGATGGACTTGCAAAATCTATTTTTGGGCACGTGAGCATGTGACAAATCGCGAAATGGCTCAAAATCGATTTGTTGAGTTTAGATGAAAAAGCACCCGGGGTGGGGTGGGGGGAGGAGGAAGGAAGCTAAAATAAGACTGAAGACTGTTGAATCTTCCAGGGCATTAATAACCAAGAACCACTCGAAATAACCATGGCAACAAACAGTCTCTAAGTACAGTACAATCACCCTGATTACCATAGAATTAGCACAAAGCAAATGTTTATTTTCCTAAATATGTGTATTATGGAGGTGATGAGCACATTGGTAGCTCCCCCAAATTACAGAGCATTGGTGTTGCAGCAAAATCTTCTACTCGGCAACTTGTTCTGATTCCGTGTGAGGAAATGTATTTATAAATGAACCTTTCTGCTCCCGGAGAGCTCAGCTAATTTGACAGCTGAATCTCGGCTGTGTTTTGCCACTTTGCCTGGCAGACAACTGAGACCGGCGCGAGGCCCGTCGGCCTCAGCCATGACAGTAGCATTTCCGGTCAACCAAAGGCCTGAACCTACTTTGTGGTAAGGACATGGGGCAATGGGGCATCCTCAGGGCACACCCCCAGGGGAATCCTGCCTGGATTCCAGCCCTCTGGCCACCTAGTTGCTGGTTTGCTAGTAGGGTTTCCAACCTCCAGGTACTATCTGAAGATCTTCTGCTGTTACAACTGATCTCCAGCCAATAGAGATCAGTTCACCTGGAGAAAATGGCCGGCCCCGCTCTCAGAGGGTGCTGCCTTGGAGGGTGGTGGAGTCCCCGTCTTTGGAGGTCCTTAAGCAGAGGCTAGATGGCCATCTGTCCGGAGTGCTTTGATTGTGGGATCCTGCATGGTGGGGGGAGGGTTGGGGTCACTGGTGATGTGGGGGGAGGTGGTTGTTAATTTCCTTGCATTGTGCAAGGGGTTGGACTAGATGACCCTGGTGGTCCCTTCCAACTCTATGATTCTATGATTCCTCAGGCTCCGCTCCTAAAACCTCCCGCCAGTTTCCAAGAGGAACCTGGCAACCCTGTTTGCTAGCCATGGGTCACCAATAGCTAGGGTTGCCAGCCTCCAGGTAGTAGATGGCGATCTCCCACTATTACAACTGATCTCCAGCCAATAGAATCATAAAATCATAGAGTTGGAAGGGACCACCAGGATCATCTAGTCCAACCCTCTGCACAATGCAGGAAATTTACAACTACCCTCCCCCCACACCCTAGAAGCTGCTACTGTTGCCAAGCCTCCCGCCAATCGCTGCAAGCAGCCATGGGGGAAAAATCAAAATGCTGCCAGCCTCTGAGCCAGTACGTCATTTTCAAGAACAAACCAAAAATTACAGTGCATGGCTCTTGGCCGCTTTGGCAAGGCCCAGAAACTCTATGGTTTTTACTCTATGGTTTTACCTTAGAGTTTCATGCAATTCCTAGAGCTACCTATTGTCACTTCCAGGTTGTAGCGATGTCACCAACATCTCATGTGCAGCCCATGTCCCTACCCTCTAATTGGAGTTGCTAACCTCCAGGTGGTGGGTGGAGATCTCTTGCTATTACATCTGATCTCCAAGCAACAGATCAGTTCACCTGGAGAAAATGCCTGCCTTGGAAGAAGGATTCTATGGCATTGGAGCCCCTCCCCTCCCCAAACCCCACCCTCCTCAGGCTCCACCCCAGAAACCTCCTGCCGATGGTGAAGAGGGACCCTGCAACCCTAGCAATTGATGATAATGGGAAGACTTGCAGCTGCCCTCAAGTATAGGTCTGGTGGAACAGTTCTGTTTTGGCATTTGGAACAGTTCTGGTGGAACAGTTCTGTATGGCATTGAAGTCCCTCCCCTCTCCAAACCCCAACCTCCTCAGTCTCCACCCCTCAAATCTCCAGGTATCTCACAAACTGGAACTGGAAACCCTACCAACAGCTTGGCTGGGTCTGGCGCCCACCTGACCTGAAAGGTGTGACACATGAACACATGAAGCTGCCTTATACTGAACCAGACCCTCGGTCCATCAAAGTCAGTATTGTCTACTCAGACAGGCAGAGGATCTCCAGGGTCTCAGGCAGAGGACTTTCACATCACCTACTTGCCTAGTCCTTTAACTGGAGATGCCGGAGACTGAACCAGGGACCTTCTGCATGCCAAGCAAGTGCTCTACAAACTGAGCCACAGCTCCTTCCCTAGTTAATCAGCGCCTGGACCAGCCACAAGAAGTGAGCAAAAGTCAGATGTTCCCCGTCCTGTCCAGGGTAGGGTATAGAATAGAAACAATACAGCCCAAGACATCCAACAAACAGTGTAATTTCTCTCAGCCTGGCATCTATGGTGAGAAACTTATATACCTGACATGAGCATTTGACTGGATGTGCCAATAAGATTGTGGAGGTTGGGCGTCACTAATATTTTTCGATCTCTCGGGTCTCCTCTTCACACCAGTCCTATAAGATGGAGACCATCACAATGGCAATTACGCGAGGCTTAGTCATATGACTTACCAAAGCTCTCCGGTGATTTCCATGGGTGACTCAGAATTTCACCTTCGTTTCGTTTTGAGAGCCGCCGTGGTATAGTGGTTAAGAGTGGTGGACTCTAATCTGGAGAACCGGGTTTGATTCTCCACTACACCGTGTGAGTGGCGGACTCTAATCTGGAGAACCAGGTTGGTTTCCCCACTCCTACACATGAAGCCAGCTGGGTGACCTTGGGCTAGTCACAGTTCTCTCCCAACTCTCTCAGCCCCACCAACTTCACAAGGTGTCTGTTGTAAGGAGAGGAAGGGAAGGTGATTGCAAGCCAGTTTGAGACTCCTTAAAGGTAGAGAAAATCAGGATATAAAAACCAATTTTTCTTCTTCTTCTTCGTTGCCGTTCAATCTCTTCAGAGCTGTCCCAGTTCCTAGCTCCTTAGACATCCTTCATAAAATATGCAGTTTTCAGACAGGCAGCCGCTCATTCAGAACTCCTGCCGAACGTCAGTCTGTTCTTTCCAGTGGCTGCGGTTGACTGTGTTTCCTTCCAGGAAGCCAATTGTCTGCACAGCCATTTTGAGCAGAGTTCTAAGACGGCCACTACGACATCCTGGGCTGTACCGAAGAGGTGCTTTAATCATAAGTCTGGAAACCACGGCCCCAGCCAAGTCAAGGAGAAAAGGTCGCCTCCTTTACCTCAATCCACGTGCCAGTGATGGAATCAATTAAATTCTGAGAATGGAGGTTGGAGGCGGGTGGGATGAGGGGCACCTGGAGGTCATGCAGCAGAAAGCTGGCAAGGAAAATCGGAGTTAGTCGTTTGCTAAGGAAGAACACCCCCATGACCCTGAATTTCCTGGAAAAGGTTTTCTAGACACTGACATGTTTTTTTCTGAGCTAGATCTCTGTTTCATCCTCTCTTGGGCTGCCCGAGTTGGGCTGCATCTGTAATCCATCGAAACGAGACGTTGCTTTATCTCCCAGAGAAGCTATCCCTTTTCTGCTTCTTTTTTGTAACCCTACCTTGGAATGTCTTCAGATTTCTCAAGGTGTCATGGAAGAAGAGCTATGCAGGCCCTGATTTACGAGGTGAGGTCCTCAGACTTTACTACAGCAAGAGTATCAGAAAAGCTCTGCAGACAGACACACCTCTGGTTTGCAGGAATGTAGCCTATTAGTTCCTTTGATAGTTTCTCATTGTTCCAAACAGTATCATTCAAAAGGAGTTACAACAACGTCTGCATACAGAGCCCGATGAGGAGGAGTGGAAGAGGAAGAAGAAGAAGAAGAAGAAGAAGAGTTAGTTTTTATATGCCGACTTTCTCAACCACTTAAGGGAGAATCAGACTGACTTACAATCACCTTCTCTTCCCCTCCTCACAAAAGGCACCCTGTGAGGTGGGTGGGGCTGAGAGAGTGTGACTCGCCTAAGGTCACCCAGCTGGCTTCGTGTGCAGGTTTGGGGAAACTAGTTCACCAGATTAGCCTCTGCCACTCATGTGGAGGAGTGGGGTATCAAACCCAGTTCTCCAGATCAGACTCCACCGCTCCAAACCACCGCTCTTAACCACTACACCACACTGGCTCATGTTTTGGGATTTGCGAACGGCCACAACTATGAAAGTGGGTTATAGATCAAATCAAGCCTGAACTGACCCTAGAAGCTAAAATGACTAAACTGAGGCTGTCGTACTTTGGACATGTTATGAGAAGACAAGAGTCACTGGAAAAGATAATCATGCTAGGAAAAGTTGACGGCAGCAGGAAAAGAGGAAGACCCAACAGGAGATGGATTGACTCTATAAAGGATGCCATGGACCTCGGTTTGCAAGACCTGAGCAAAGCTGTTAAAGATAGGACGTTTTGGAGGACATTGATTCATAGGGTCGCCATGAGTCGGAAGTGACTTGACGGCACTTAACACACACAACTGCTAAAATTCAGCAAATGTGTGTGGTTAAAAATCTTTTTGCTCCCCTAAAAATCTCCCGGCTATCTTACCTGTGCAAATACATTACTTCAAATACTGCTTGAGGTGAACCCTGATGACTGCTGAGGGTGACTGGGAGGCACAGTTCAGTGGCAGATCATTGGCTTGGCATGCAGAAGGTCCCAGGTTCAATCCCTGGCACCTTCAGTTAAAAACGACCAGGCACTAGATGTGAAAGACCTCTACCTGAGACCATGGAGAGCTGCTGCCAGTCTGAGCAGATGATACTGACCCTGATGGATTGATACAGTATTAGACAGCTTCATGTGTATTCATGTGAATTTCTTCTCCATGCTGTACTGACCCCTGAACCCATGTTTTCTTCTCCCTTATGCAAATCAGCCCGGTGATTCTTTATTTTTCCACCATTTTCTTTTTCCTAACACTGGATTTTCCCCATTAAAAAATACCTAAATTCAGTTTATGCCATCAATACATCAGCTTTGCACATTACATGTATGAGTTAAAATGTTGTATGTTTGTTAGGGTTGCCAGCTCCAGATTGGGAAATACCTGGAGATTTGGGAGGTGGACCCTGAGGAAGGCCAGGATTGAGGAGGGGAGGGTCTTCAATGGGGTTTAATGCCATAGAATCCACCTTTGAAATTGACCTTTTCCTCCAGATGAACTGATCTCTGTTGTCTGGAGATCAGCTGTAATGGTGGGAGATCTCCAGCCACCACCTGGAGGTTGGCAGCCCTAATGATTGCAACACTGTATGCATACAAAATGCAAACAAACTACAAAAGGATGCTGAAAATTGAAACCTATACAAAATGTATATCCCACCTTGCCCAATCCCCCAAAAGGGGGAGCTAAGACTTATCACAAATATACCACCAAATATCCCAGTTCTGTAATATCAAAATAAAACAATCCATAATCAATCAATCTACTGACAATTAAAAGTCACTACAGACAGGAATCAACATCACACAGAAAACAACAATAATAATCTACAACTGCTGTTCCACCAAAGCCCTCTAAATTAAAACCACGTTGCATACGTTCCCGAATGTCATCTAGTCTGACAGACTCCTAAACTTTAGTAGGAAACAGTTCCATAAAGTTGGGATGTGAAAGGGCAGAAACCGTCCTAACCTGCCTGGGAGATGGGGTCACCAGAAGACGTTTTTGTGAGGAGCATCACCTCTATCATGATGGAACCTCTTCAGATTCCTTCTGCTACTCCTTTCCAATCCAGGGTTGGTGAGAAAGCACCATCCCAGATGAAGACTGAGTAGGGCTGCTAACCTCCAGGTGGTAACGGAGTCTCCAATATAAAAGTAGCAAACAAGTCTTATTAGTGCTTACACATAAATGACATCAACAGAACAGAGTGAAAAATACATATAGGAACAACCAAAGTTATATACAATATATACAGTTTAAATTAAGTGCAGTCTTTATGCACCAACTGCCATGTTCTTCCAAGTATGTATTAATTTTTCTTCAAAGAGTCCAATAACAGGTACAGTCCCAAAAGAAACGCTTTTTGGGAAAAGATGGGGGATGGCCGTTTCACGTCTTTTCTTCAGCCCCAATCAAAAAAGCATTTCCAAAAAGTGAACCCAATAATCAGTTCTTTCACTCAGTTCCACGAGGGATACTCAAAAGTGCAGCCGAGAACTGATTATTGGGTTCACTTTTTGGAAATGCTTTTTTGATTGGGACTGAAGAAAAGACTTGAAACGGCCATCCCCCATCTTTTCCCAAAAAGCGTTTCTTTTGGGACTGTACCTGTTATTGGACTCTTTGAAGAAAAATTAATACATACTTGGAAGAACATGGCAGTTGGTCCATAAAGACTGCACTTAATTTAAACTGTATATATTGTATATAACTTTGGTTGTTCCTATATGTATTTTTCACTCTGTTCTGTTGATGTCATTTATGTGTAAGCACTAATAAGACTTGTTTGCTACTTTTGTATTGGAGACTCCGTTGCAGTCTTACTAACCATTTGGTATTGGCACGGAGGTGCCTATTTTGTACTGTAACCTCCAGGTGGTGGCTGGAGATAAAATCACTAATACAACAGATCTCCAGGCGACAGAGATCAGTTCCCTTGGAGAAAATGGCCGCTTTGGCAATCGGACTCTAGGGCATTGAAGTCCCTCCTCTCTCCAAATCCCACCCTCCTCAGGCTCCACCCCCAAAATCTCCAGTTGTTTCCCAACCGGGAGCTGGCCACCCTAAGACTGAGGCATGGCCTGCTGATGGTCAAGGAGGACTTTCCCCTCAATTTCGTTAGCTCCCTCAGGAGAGGATCTAATCCTTTTCAGAGGTCCAAGACGGTGGGGAAACCCTGGTCAAACTGAAGCATAAAGCTACAAACTGAGAGTAGAAGGACTACCTTGTGAAAGAGGAGACAACCACTTGTATTTTATATCTTAAGAAAAACAGCTAGCAAGGATCTTTTTCCTTCCTTCCTTCCTTCCTTCCTTCCTTCCTTCCTTCCTTTCTTTCTTTCTTTCTTTCTTTCTTTCTTCCTTCCTTCCTTTCCTTCCTTCCTTCCTTCCTTCCTTCCTTCCTTCCTTCCTTTCTTTCTTTCTTTCTTTCTTTCTTTCTTCCTTCCTTCCTTCCTTCCTTCCTTCCTTCCTTCCTTCCTTCCTTCCTTTCCTTCCTTCCTTCCTTCCTTTCCTTCCTTCCTTCCTTCCTTCCTTTCTCTTTCTTCCTTCCTTCCTTCCTTCCTTCCTTCCTTCCTTTCTCTTTCTTTCTTTCTTTCTTTCTTTCTTTCTTTCTTTCTTTCTTTCTTTCTTTCTTTCTTTCCTTCCTTCCTTCCTTCCTTCCTTCCTTTCTTCCTTTCTTTCTTTCTTTCTTTCTTTCTTTCTTCCTTCCTTCCTTCCTTCCTTCTTTCCTTCCTTCCTTCCTTTCTTTCCACCCACTCTGAAGATTATGGACGAATAAATTATTTTCCAATTGCCCTTCCACAATTGTTGGTTGTCGGTTGTGTGTGTGTGTGTGTGTGTGTTTTTATATACAGCCGGAGAAGTTAAGAAGCTATCTCAGCAACCACATGCAGACGTCCTTTTCTGCACAGATCTCTTCCCCCCCCCCTCTTTGCCACATGGATGAACACAAAGAAATAATCAGATAGGAGATTTCTCCCCCCACCCCTTCTAAATTAGGCCTCTTGTTTGTAAACTGAAAGAGCGCTAATGTCGTTCAAAATCAGCTGCGTTACCGCAGAACGCATACTCGGCCTAGGAGTATTATGAAGTGTGGGAGAATGGGAGGTTTTGTTCTATTCTTCAGGGTCTTTCTAGATGAGAGGGCCGTTCATTCAGTCTCTTTGCTTCTCCCACTCTCTCCCTCTTTCTCTCTCCCTCTCTCTCTGTTTCTTCTCATAATGCCGGCATTAGCTACAAGCTGCTAGCTGTAAAAGGGCTTTGATGTTGACCTCCTCATACCAATGACAGACCTGAAATGGCGGGTGAGTGGTGGAGCAATAAGGGCATGTGTGGGAGAGATGAAAGCCCAGACGGCTCGGAAGGGATAATATGAACAGATCCGGCCTGTTCGCTTAGGTTCTTTCAAGGCGAAAGGAGAGGGGGGGAAACACCCCGCAACTGGATCTTCGGATTTCAGAGGTCACAGACCAATGAAACTTCTGAAGTGACCACTGAATCTTGCCCGACGGGAAGAATCGGATCATTGTTCCGGGTCCGGCTTTGTAAAATTAAACCAAGCCACAGGCTAGTTTCTTCGTCGTGCGTTGCCGTGTGCCTGTGAATGAGAACGTCGGCACCTACCGATGATTTTTGCTGTGCTCCATATTAGTGGAAGGCGTGTCTTTTTGGTTTGGAGCGGTGGATTCTGATCTGGAGAGCCGGGTTTGCTTCCCCACTCCTCCATATGAGCGGTGGAGGCTAATCTGGCGAACTGGATGTGTTTCCCCACTCCTCCACACGAAGCCAGCTGGGTGACCTTGGGCTAGTCACAGCTCTCTTAGAGCTCTCTCGGCCCCACCTACCTCACAGGGTGTCTGTTGTGGGGAGAGGAAGGGAAGGTGACCGTAAGCCGGTTTGATTCTTCCTGAAGTGATAGAGAATGTCAGCATATAAAAACCAACTCCTCCTCTTCTTCTTCTTCTTCTTCTTCTTCTTCTTCTTCTTCTTCTTCTTCTTCTTCTTCTTCTTCTTCTTGTTTCGTTTGAGCCCGGGTTCCCAATGCTGTCTTGGCAAACACTGGAGGATTTGGGGGGTGGGCAGTGCCTGGGGTGGGTGGAATTTCAGGAGGGTGTGATGCCTCTTCTAGATGATACTCCTTCGAGAGAGGGTTGCCAGCTCTGGGTTGAGAATTACCTGGAGATTTTGGGGGTGGAGCCTGAGGAGGGCGGGGTTTGGGGAGGGGGTATAATACCATAGAGTCCACCTTCCAAAGTGGCCATTTTCTCCAGGTCAACTGATCTCTGTCACCTGGAGATCAGTTATAATAGCGGGAGATCTCCGCCCATCACCTAGAGGTTGGCAACCCTGCTTCCAGACTGAGCATTCGCATGCTGTCTACCCATTTCTTGCTTTAACATTTACATGTACAATGCTTGATGCTTTGTTTTCATATTTCTGTAACCCTAGTTACATTACAATCATTGCTTATCAGATGTCTCATCCTATTGACTTCACTGATTTACACTGCATAATCCAGTTTGAGTCTCAGTGCGAAAGGCGGACTATAAGGGTTGCCAGGTCCCTCTTCGCCACTGGCGGGAGGTTTTTGGGGCAGAGTCTGAGGAGGGTAGGGTTTGGGGAGGGGAGGGACCTCAATGCCATAGAGTACAATTGCCAAAGCGGCCATTTTCTCCAGGGGAACTGATCTCTATTGGCTGGAGATCAGTTGTAATAGCGGGAAATTTCCAGCTAGTACTTGGAGGTTGTGTGTAAGAAAGTAACAGCAAAACACCAAAAGCCAGAAACCAATCCAATATTCAAGGTTTATTAAGCGTGCATACGCATATAGCACAAAACATAATGAAATAGTCTACATGAACTGAACAACAATTCCATAAAAGGGGAAGGACACACTTAGTCCAATGTCCCAATAGAGCCAATGGCCCCAAAGTCAACAAGAATGTTGTATATGCTCCATAATGATGGCAAGTAGTGAAGACTTGTAAAACATCTGGAGCAAGACAAGTGTGGTTCCTGTCGTCTGTATGTAGATAATCGGTACTACAGGGATCCGGTATTTTCACCTGTTTCGATCATAGGAAATCTTCCTCAGGAACAACATGGACTGCTCTCTAGCCTGTTCTCATGTTGTAAATGTGTTTCTCTCTGTTAGTACCTGGAGGTTGGCAACCCTACGGACTATAGATAACATCAATAAATTAAAATTCCTATCATAGTGGCAGTTGTTCTCTGAAGTCAGGAAGAACCCAGCCAATGAAAGGAGCCAAGTGCCATCTGTACCACTGAAGATCTGAAGAGATGTCAAGATGGGGGGAGTATGCTTGAGAGAGTGCCCAGCTTTGTATTTGAAAGTTCACAGATGGCAAAGTGTGGGAATGGCCTGGCTGGGACCCACAGACATTTGGCTTCTCCCTGCAGCAGCCACTCTGCCTGATTATTATATAACTATGAAAGACTATCTCATGAATAGGGTTGCCAAGCTCCAGGCAGTGGCTGGAGATCTCCCGCTATTACAACCAATCTCCAGGTGACAGAGATCAGTTCGCCTGGAGAAAATGGCTGTTTTGGAAGGTGGATTCTATGGCATTGTGCCCTGCTGAGGTCCCTGCCATCCTCAAATCCTGTCTTCCTCAGGCTCCACCCCCAAAATCTCCAGGTATTTCCCAACTAGGGTTGCCAACCTCCAGGTACTAGCTGGAGATCTCCTGCTATTACAACTGATCTCCAGCCGTTAGTGATCAGTTCCCCTGGAGAAAAGGGCCACTTTGGCAATTGGACTCTATGGCATTGAAGTCCCTCCCCTTCCCAAATCCCACCCTCCTCAGGCTCCACGCCAAAAACCTCCTGCTGATGGTGAAGAGGGACCTTGCAACCCTATTCCCAACCCGTAGCTGGCAACCCTATATACAAAGCATGGTCTGAGTTTCCTTATTTTCCTCTTCCCTCTACATCCTCCCACCCCCTTGTGTCATATAAGAACTGTCTGTTGATACTGTGATTTGCACACTTCCTTGAATGTGGAGGCAGAAAAGCAGAATATAAACAACAAGGGGATAGTAAGAACAGTGAGAATTACCCTCCCAAATCTTCTTGGAGGCCTAGCACCCTGTTTTCAAGAGCAGCCAACCATATGCCTCAAGGAAAAGCCTCACATGAAGACCATAGCCCTTCCTCCTGGTTGCCAGCTCCAGGTTGGGAAATACCTGGAGATTTTGCGGGGGCAGAGCCTGAGGAGGGTGGGGTTTGTGGAGGGGAGGGATTTCAAAGCAATAGAGTCCAATTGCGCAAGCTGCCATTTTCTCCAGGGGAACTGATTTCCATTGCCTGCAGATCAGTTGTAATAGCAGGAGATCTCCAGCCACCACCTGGAGGTTGGCAACCCTATCCTAGAATGTCTCGAGGGCTGGTTCAAGATATCTTGTTACCCCAAGCAAGATATTTTGACTGACTGATAGCTCTGACTGCTGAGGTTTGGGGCTTTAAAATGCTTTTAAAAATATCCTGTGGAGCCCTTCTTCAATGAACAAACCCAACTGGCCCCAAATTGGAATCAGAACTTCAGGCATGCACAATTTATAGGGTTGCCAACCTCCAGGTACTAGATGGAGATCTCCTGCTATTACAACTGATCTCCAGCTGATAGAGATCAGTTTGCCTGGAGAAAATGGCCAATTTGGCCATTGGACTCTAAGGCATTGAAGCCCCCTCCCTCCTCAACCCCTGCCCTACTCTGGCTCTACTCCAAAAACCTCCCACCGGTGTTAAAGAGAGACCTGGCAACTCCAGCGGATAGAGATCAGTTCACCTGGAGAAAATGGTCACTATGGCATTGAAGTCCGTACCCTCCCCCCAAACCCCACCCTCCTCAGGCTCTGCCCCAAAAACCTCCCTCCAGTAGTGAAGAGGGACCTGGCAACCCTAGACAGCACCCCACATGAACACATGATGCTGCCTTCTACTGAATCAGACACTGGGTCCATCCAAGTCAGTATTGTCTACTCAGACCAGCAGCGGCTCTCCAGGGTCTCAGGCAGGGGTCTTTCACATCACCTACTTGCCCAGTCCCTTTAACTGGAGATGCCGGGGATCGAACCTGGGGCCTTCTGCATGCCAAGCAGATGCTCTACCACTGAGCCAAGGCCCCTCTCCATGTTCCTGCTCCCCCAGACTCCTGCAAGTTGCTGTGCCTGGCAACCCTAGACGCCAACACCAGCACCAGTTGCCCAAACGCACAAAGCGCAGAGCAGCCCAAACGACATAAACAGGAGTATGCCAGAAGCGGAAATCGATCCATTTTCAAGACTGTTCCCCACCTTCCCTCACAGTTGGCCTGCTGTTCAGTCGCCAGAGGACCAGAGCCCCCTCCGCCGCCGGAGGTGTGCTACCCCGAGCATCGCAGCCTATTCTGAATCTGGGCTCTTCAGCATGTGGTGATTAAGGAACACACATCTTCCGGGGAAAACAGCAGATAGACGGTCGGCAGTTGCTTGCATTCCTCAGCTGAAAAGATGAGATGACTAGATCTCCTCGGGGGGGATCTAGAATCCTTGGCTAAGTTTGTGATTGTACAGGGGGGAAATCCCTCTGGCATTTTTAATTTACCACATTAGGGGACAGGGAGAAGCAAATCAAAGCTCCACCTGAGAAGTGTGCACGTGTGTTGCCACAGGTACATTTTGAGTAAGGGGGTTTCTATGTGGCCCTCTGAAATCTCAGCAGAATTATAGGCCTTTTATGCAGGGTCGTTTCCCTGCGGTCACCCGCACCGACTGCTTCGGGGCTTCCTTATGATTGTGCGTGCCTTTCCCGCCTGTCAGAAGTCGCCTCGTTTCCCCCCGCGTTTTGCAAGTGTTTCCCGGATGCTGTTTTAGCCAGAATCTTGACAACGCGGACAAAACGTGCAGGGAGAGCGAGGCGACCTCTGACGGGAGGGGAAAGGCACGCACAATCAAAAGAACGCCCCGAAGCAGTCGGTGGGGGTGACCGTGGGGAAACGTCCCTGCATAAAAGGCCAGAGAGTTGGAAGGGACCACCAGGGTTATCTTCTGCAAGGGCAGTGGTGAGCTCTCCTTCCCTGGAGGTTTTTAAGAGGCTAGATGGCTATCTGCCAGCAATGCTGATTCTATGACCTTAGGCCGATCATGAGAGGGAGGGCATCTTGGGCATCTTCTGGGCATGGAGTAGGGGTCACTGGGGGTGTGTGGGGTGTGTAGTTGTGAATTTCCTGCATTGTGCAGGGGGTTGGACTAGATGACCCTGGTGGTCCCTCTCATCTCTATGATTCTGTGATTCTACTATTCTAGGTGAAGACCCTTTTGTTCCATTTGGCCTTCCCAGCTTGACCCTTCTTCCCATTTATTTTTTTAATTGTGGGGGGTTTTAAACAGTTGTAAACTGTTCGCTGCCTCAAGGGCCCTGAAGGGGTGGAAAGGTGGGGTGAAAATGTTTGAAAGACACAAAAACTAGCTGGGAGGGGAGGGGAGGAATGCCCTTACCTGTACACATCACTCGACAGGGAAAATGGCAGCGCAACTCTAGAATGCCTCTAGAATGGCCAGCAATGGCCTCTAGAATGTAACAGAATCTGTAACAGATGGAAGTCATGATCCAGTGTCGATGCTGTAAGTTGCTGGCTGTTCATCAGGAGATCAAGGAAATTCATTGCCGATCAAGTTAAGGGGAGACTATATAGTGCCACAAATCAATTCCCACTGGTAAGGGGCCTGGGGTCTCCCTCCTTCTCAGCTCCCCCCTGCCCAGCCGCATCTACAGAAAACAAGAATAGCCAGGTACATTCAAGAAGCAAAATGGAAAAGCAGAAGCTCTTAGGCAAACCACTGGCAATATCTCCATAGGTAGGGTTGCCAGGTTGCTCTTCGCTACCAGCGAGAGGTTTTTTGGGCAGAGCCTGAGGAGGGTGGGGTTTGGGGAAGGGAGGAGAGGGGCTTCAATGCCATAGATTCCAATGGCCAAAGCAGCCATTTTCTCCAGGTGGGCTGATCTCTGTCGGCTGGAGATCAGTTGTAATAGCAGGAGATCTCCAGGTAGTACCTGCAGGTTGGCAACCCTATCCATAAGCCATGCTGGGAACATCAAGGGTTCCAAATACTGCCTCAGCAAATGCCAGGAGATTTGGGGCGCAGAGCTTGCGGAGGATGTGACATCAGTTCTTGGTGACACTCTAGGCCACTTTCCCTCATCATTATGGTTTTTTACCATAGAGACTACAGGGAATTCCTAGAACATCACTGTATGGGGGCCCTTGTTTCCTCCTTTACCTCAGGGGTGAGAAATTGGGGCTGTGGGCTGGTTATTCCCCATCTCACACAAGTAAATGTTAGGCCTAGGAACAGACTTTTGACTCCTCCCATCCCAGAACCGCGAAGCCTTGTGGGGCATTTGTCACAAGCATTGCCCATCAATGGCTTGTGGGCTTATTTCCTTCCATCTTTTCTAGGCTAGAGGAGCCTTTATGTGACAAAGAACCTTAAAGCAGCTGAGGAAGTCAAAATGCCCACAGACCTTCCTTGATGAACTGTGCCAGATATTTGCAAAGGACCAATTTCAAGCTTTATTATCTCGCTACAATGCCCACAACAGGGGCGGGTTTGCTGTCCAAACTGTAATGCAGACAAAGAAAGATGGATTTTTAAATTATCTACCTTTGCCTTTGCAACATGGATGTTTCAGGGCAATTATCCTGAGATAATGCCTTCCAATTGCTGTCGACTTTGGGTCTATAATTGCTGATGCTCATTTTAAGGTTCCCAGCAGACTAACGCAAGAGCTCCATTGCCAGTCAAACTAACGTGGATAATATACGGTAACTGGGGTTTATTTTGTAGAAGACAAGATACCCACATCAGCTTTAAAAAAAAAAGGGAAAAAAGAAAGAAAGTCACCAATCTAAATAGTTTGCTTGGCTTTGTCGCTTTTTGAGAGTACAAGATGAGAGGGGGGGGGGGTGATTCAGCCAGCCAAGAAGGAACAGTGGCGCTTCTCACCCGAGGAAGACCCTCAATAAGCAAGCCCTGCTGATTGGGCCAATTTCTCGGGATGCTTTAAAGTGGGGAGGAAATTACCGTCGCGCACTCTTTTTCAGATCCCCCGTACGGCGCATGAGAACCGGTGGCCCGTCAATTAATCCTTGCACGGCGAAGCGTTCAGCCAAACGGCAGGGAACAAAAAAAGCGGCTTCTAAATGACTGGCGGCATTCAGAAATCCGCCCGTCGCCTTCGATAGCGGTAGGGAGGTGGCCTGGTCGAAAGAAATGGAACGTCTCCAATTTGGCGCTCGGAATGTTGTCCTAAGCACTTTGCGGCGGGGGATTAAGAAAGAGGCTTGCCAGCTCAGCCGTGAAAACCGGCCTCCGAGGTTGAGCTGAAACTAAAATGCATTTGGTTGGAGAGAGAGAAAGACAGTTCTCTTAATTCCAACAGGCTTGCAAAAATTCAGAGCTGCAGTTAGCAGTCTTCAATGCTCAAAAAAAAAAGGTAAAGGTAAAGATCCCCTGTGCAAGCACCAGGTCATTACTGACCCACGGGGTGATGTCTCATCCTGACGTTTCCTAGGCAGACTATGTTTACGGGGTGGTTTGCCATTGCATTCCCCAGTCATCTACACTTTACCCCCAGCAAGCTGGGTACTCATTTCACCAACCTCGGAAGGATGGAAGGCCGAGTCAACCTTGAGCCGGCTACCTGAAACCGACTTCCGTTGGGATCGAACTCAGGTCATGAGCAGAGCTTGGACTGTAGTTCTGCAGCTTACCACTCTGCGCCATGGGGCTCAAAAGGGTTCCTTATTTCCTAGAGGCCATTTATGCAGGGCTGTTTCCCTTGTGGTCACCCTCGCCGACTGTTTCGGGGCTTCCTTTCGATTATGCGTGCCTTTCCCGACTGTCAGAGATAGCCTTGCTCTCCCCACGTATTTCTATGCGTTTTGCCTGTGTCTTCCAGATGCTGTTTTAGCCAGAATCCAGAAAATGCGGGCACAGGGTTTTTTTTCATAGTTTTGATATTTGCGGGGAATATTTGCATTTGTATTGTTTTCACTGACTTTTTCCAAAAAAAATTAATAAATAAACCTCCCCAAGGTTCTATATGAAAGCCAAAATACAGATGAAGCAAATAAAAATAAACACTATCTTGTTCAGCATGGTATAGTGGTTAAGAGCAGCAGACTCTAATCTGGAGAACTGGGTTTGATTCCCCACTCCTCCACATGAGTGGCAGCCTCTAATCTGGAGAACCGGGTTGGTCTCCCCACTCTGCCACATGAAGCCAGCTGGGTGATCTTGGGCTAGTCACAGTTCTCTCTGAACTCTATCAGCCCCACCTACCTCACAAGGTGTCTGTTGTGAGGAGAGGAAGGGAAGAAGAATGTAAGCCGGTTTGATGATGATGATGATGGTGATGATGATGATGATGATGATGATTCTTCTGCACAAGTTCATCATAAGTAGCATAGATAATTGAGTTGTAGATATTAAGGAAATCTCTTACAGCAGACCCTCGCCAGTTGCAGATTCATGACTCTCAGTTTCACTTACAGATTGCGATTTTATCACATGACAACTCAACCATACCACCATTCTAATCATGACGTCCTTAAATTTTGCAGGAAATGTGGGGAATTTTTGCAATTGAGAGACAGAAAAACCCTGCCCCTCCCTACACTCACGGATTTCCCAATTCACAGTGATCCGGAGAATTGATCCCCCTTCAATGGTGAGAATCTACTGTACTTCTTCAAATAGAGTGAACGTGTCAGGCCTTTGCTGGTTCAGGCCTGATCCCTTGACATGACTCTGTCAGACCATGGCTGGTTCTAGCCTGGCTCTGGCTCCGTGTCAAGCGACCTTGGTTCACATGCCTGTAAATACTGTGTATACTTCCCTTCCTGCAGCTGCCTAGTGGTTTGGTCTACGCTTCATGAGAATTCAAATCTCGGGTTTACCTCATTGTGTTTTCCTTGAGTGGCTAAAGTGCTTTTAAGCTAGAGCTTTCCCTGTTGTGGTCATTAGCAGCCTTCATCTGTTTCTATACAGTCAGTTCTTATATTTACCTTTTTGCTCCTAATAAAGTATGCTGCTTCAGCATCACCTGCCTGAGTGTGTTTGCTTATGGGATGCTACAGGCAAACGCCTGATTCTGACAGAACCGTTGTACTTAGACCAGAACATCCTAGGTCCTTTGTAGCTCTGCCAAGACACATATTTGGGTAAAGGGGATTATTAGTGGATAGGATCGCCAACTCTGGGCAGGGAAATTCCTGAAAAATTGGGGGCGGAGCCAGGGGAGGAAGGGAAAGCAGCAGGGATGTGCTACCATAGACTCCACCCTCCGGAGCTGCCATTTTCTGCAGGGGAACTGGTTTCTGTTATCCGGGGATCAATTGTAATTCCAGCATCGCTACTGGCAACCCAATTGGTGGAGCTTTCTTCTGATCTGCTTGAAGGGAAATGATGGAGGCGACGCCAACGAAGAATGGGTTAAAATTTCATGCCACTTGTTAGAAAGTCAGTCTTGGGGATTACAACTCGGCCTCCACGCTCGGAGTTATCAGGCAATGAGTATCAGAAGAGCTGAGCTCCGGATT
Source organism: Euleptes europaea (assembly GCF_029931775.1). NCBI lineage: Eukaryota > Metazoa > Chordata > Lepidosauria > Squamata > Sphaerodactylidae > Euleptes > Euleptes europaea. The sequence goes on along the minus strand of NC_079331.1, from coordinate 17,511,875 downwards.
CTCTGCAAAGAAGATAACAAGGCCTGCTGCTGGCTTTTCAGGCCCTGCACTCCAGCGATCCTCCCAGCAGAAGATGCTTTTTAATTATTCTCTTTCTCTAGTGCGCTCTTCCTCTCCCTCCCTCCCTTTCTTTCTCTCTCTCTCTCTCTTTCCCTCTTACTTTGGCCCCCAGTTGGATCAGCTGGGCTGTGCCTCCCCCTGTATCAGCCCGGCAGGCTGGTTGATTATTACGATGCAGTTTTGCTGGGGGAGATTACGTATTTATGAGACCCGTCTGGCAACCCTGAAGGCACAAATCCAGATGTGACGAACAGAAAGGGCATCCTGCTCATTTCGAAACGAGGAAGGTCATCTGTCCAGCTCTGGTCAGTTGTGAGCTTTTAACAAACGTCAAATGCACTTGGCTTGCATAACCCATTGGATTTTGGGGAGGATGTTTCTTTCCTCTTCTTGGCACTAACAACAGCCCCAATCAGTTTCCTAATCGCATTCAAACTGTGGGCAGGCTCTTCTTGCTGGGCATAGTGTTTAAGAGCGGTGGTTTGGAGTGGTGGACTCTGTTCTGGAGAACTGGGTTTGATTCCTCACTCCTCCACATGAGAGGCAGATGCTAATCTGGTGAACAGGATTGGTTTCCCCACTCCTCCACATGAAGCCAGCTGGGTGACCTTGGGCTAGTCACAGTTCTCTCTCAACTCTCTCAGCCCCACCTACCTCGCAGGGTGTCTTTGGTAGGGAGAGCAAAGGAAGGTGATTGTAAACTGGTTTGATTCTTCCTTAAGTGGTGAAGAAAGCACATAAAAACCAACTCTTCTTCTTTCACTACTACCTGAAGATAGAGAGGAATTTCCAAAGTGGTGGGGCCTTATAATCTAAGACCCCTGAATGCCACTTGGCAGGAGACCCTCAAGGATCCACTTTGAATTTGTGGGAACAACCACACTGCCAGTTTCCTCACCTTCCATCCTTCAGGTTGCCAACCTCCAGGTAATGGATATCTCCTGCTATTACAACTGATCTGCAGGCGACAGAGATCAGTGCACCTGGAGAAAAATGGCTGCTTTGGAAGGTGGACTCTATGGCATTATATTCCATTGAGGTCCCTCTCCTCCCAAGCCCCACCATCCTCAGGCTCCACCACCACCCCAAATCTCCAGGTATTTCCCAACATGGAGTTCGCAACCCTATCCATCCTTTGGTTCTCGTAGGTTATCTGGGCTGTGTAACCGTGGTCTTGGTATTTTCTTTCATGACGTTTCGCCAGCAGCTGTGGCCAGCATCTTCAGAGGAGTAACACTGAAGGACAGTGTCTCTCAGTGTCAAGTGGCTATTGTTGACTGTAGCCATGCAGATTAGCTTTGGATTTCACACATTAACAGATCACTTCAGGATACAATGGTTCCATATTAACATACCACACCCTCATTAGCACATTATCTTGATACTTACAGGACAATGGTTAGCACATTACCTTTGTTACTTTTTGCAGGACAATGATTCAGCTCAAACCCAACCCCTTTCTGACTATATATTACTCTTCCTACACACTTGACACTGAGAGACACTATCCTTCAGTATTACTCCTCTGAAGATGCCGGCCACAGCTGCTGGCGAAACGTCAGGAAAGAAAATACCAAGACCACGGTTACACAGCCCAGATAACCTACGAGAACCAATGAACTCTGACCGTGAAAGCCTTCGACAATACCTATCCATCCTGTTTCGGGAAGTCTTCAAAACAACTCTTACATTATTCTAATAAGAGTTTGCAGGAACAGATGGCACTGCCTTGAGCACACATGAAGCTGCCTTATACTGAATTGGTCCATTGGTCCATCATGGTCAGTGTTGTCTACTCAGAATGGCAACAACTCTCCAAAGTCTTAGCTAGAGGTCTTTTATATCACCAATCCTTTTGAATGAAGATGCTGGGGATTGAACTTGGGATACCAAGACCACAGTTACACAGCCCGGATAACCTACAAGAACCAATGAACTTGGGATGTTCTGCATGCAAAGCAGAGGCTCTTCCATTGAGCCACGGCCCCTCCCCACCTTTGCCTTATACCAAATCAGAACTTGAATCCTTCCAGCTTAGTGGGATGGGTCCAACCATTCTCCAGTGAGCCTTCCACCAGCTTCAGGAGGCTTTCTCCAATTTAAGTGACTCTGTCTCCAGTGGAGCCCTGACCTGGATAGCCCAGGCTAGCCTGCTCTTGACAGATCTTGGAAGCTAAGCAGGGTCAGCCCTGGTTAGTCCTTGGATGAGTGACAACCAGGGAAGTACAGGGTTGCCACACAGAGGCAGGCAATGGCAACCCACCTCTCTTGCCAAGAAGAAGAAGAGTTAGTTTTTATATGCCGACTTTCTCTACCACTTAAGGCAGAATCAAACTGACTTACAGTCACCTTCCCTTCCCCTCCCCACAAGAGACACCCTGTGTGGTAGGTGGGGCTTAGAGAGCTGTGACTAGCCCATGGTCACCCAGCTGATTTCATGTGTAGGAGTGGGGATCACCAGATTAGCCTCTGCTGCTCATGTGGAGGAATGGGGAATCAAACCTGGTTCTCCAGACCAGAGTCCACCCGGTTCTCCAGATCAGTGTCCACCCGGTTCTCCAGATTAGTCTCCGTCGCTCATGTGGAGGAGTGGGGAATCAAACCCAGTTCTCCAGATCAGAGTCCACCGCTCCAAACCCCTGCTCTTAACCACTACACCATGCTGGCTCCCTTAAGGGGTTGCCATAAGTTGGCAACCTTACGGGGTTACCATAAGTTGACTTCACAGCACTTTCCACCACCACCATCTCCAATGGAAGAACCACTTAAGTTGGAGGAAGTCTTTTTAAGCTGGAGCAAGGCTTCAAACTCTGTGCAGTGGATTGGTAGGATAGTGGTATGATCCACCCTTCTATTGTCTACTGTCTCAAGCACAGAAAAGTGTTTCCTCCGACTTATGCAACTTCTTTCCTCTTGAGGATTGAACCTGGGATCTCAGACATGCAACGTAGATGCTCTACCACTGAAGCACATGGTCCCTCCCCAAGCGTTCAGTTTAAGAAGTGAGATAGAGATGCCCTGTGCTATCCCTCTTCTGGGGCCCCAATATGTTTACTTGGTACCCTGATCCATAAATCACTGTAGGCAGCATTACCAAAGGATGCAAGTGTTGTGTTGTGGGAGAGCCAGCTTGGTGTAGCAACCGTGTTTGATTCCCTGCTCTTCCACTTGAAGCCTGCTGGGTGATCTTGGGTCAGTCACAGTTCTCTGCGAACTCTCTCAGCCCCATCTACCTCACAAGGTGTCTGTTGTGGGAAGGGAAAGGTGATTGTAAACCGCTTTGAGACTCCTTAGAGAAAAGTGGAGTATAAAAACCAACCCTTCTTCTTCTTCTTCTTCTTCGCTTCACAAGTATGTGGGAGGGTTTAAGTACAGTATTGTGCTATTCTTGAGCAGTGCTACCAGTTCACTAAAAACATTTTAAACATTTTGTGATCTCACTATGGTAATGAAGTAAATCTCTGAACTCACATGGATTGCAGGATGCAACTCAACTTCTTTATTGCAACTAAAATAAAAACTAAAACAGGAAACTAAAAGCAAGAAAAGAGAACAATCCAGGAGGTGGAGTTTTCCTCCAACTCATAATAAAGTTCCAATTAACTCTTTACTATCCATTTTACTACAAAAAGTGGGTGGGGAATCATAACAGTGGCATGACCATGGTGCGGGGGGGATGCAATCTGCATCTGGCATGAAAGGGGAAAACATGGCTAACACGGGTAAAAACCCAGATTACTCTGTGCCATGTGTTATCTCTGTTGCAAGTGGAGATTGCAACCAAGGGGAATGAATAAAGGGGAGATTGAAATGAAGGAGAACTAATAAATAGAATTATAAAAACAAAACAATAATGGAAGAAACAGGAATGAAACGAAACCATATTAAACAATCCGATAACAGAATAGTCCCTTTTGGAATTAATGACCAAAACTAAAGAAACAAAACAAAGTCCCATGCACAAATCTAATTTTCCAGACCAATCAGACTTCACGATAGGTTAATACAAGGAAAACAGTTCTTTAAACTTCAAGAATTAAACTCCTTATCTTCAGTGTTCATTGATTCTTATCTACATTCATGAAAACACACTCTTTTTTATTTATTTTTTTACTTTTTAGCCTGTGGTTAGTGCTGTAAATTTTTGACCATTTTGCCATTTCATTTTTTTTTCTTTTGCAGCAAGTATAACAACCTCAAATACCATTTCTTGGCAAAGGACCTTTCTTTCCCAAAAACATGAAGAAATTTGGGGCGATCGGTCATTTCTTTACATTTGGCATGTTGCGCGTACCACAAAAAAGCACGTGCATGTTAGTAATTCAAGCTTTTTTTTTTAATCAACGCTGTGCAGTAGATGTTAAAAGGGCCAGGAGTGTAAATTCACGTCGAAAAGCATTTATTTCAAAAGTGAGGAAGATTGACAAGAACAAGGGCTTCCGTGCATCTTAAAAACTCGCACAAATTTGGTAGCGAGAGTTCAGAGAGCAGAGTCTACATTTTTAGTTTTTCCAGAGAAGGGAAGGGGGGCATAGTGTAGCGCAGGGGACATGCACTGAATACAGAAAGTCTCCCAGTTCAGACACTGACTGGCACGCACCCACAATTTCCTCAGAAGGAAGGAGTTTTTTTCATCCACAGAGCTGGTCTTCCCCCCTCCCACTGCATCAGTACCCAACCAGATTTGATTCTGATTCAGATTTATTATTAATACAGCATAAGCCAGTAAAAACACATGTGTCATTTATACAATCAGATCTGGTTTATTTAAAAAGAACCTTTCTGTTATTTTCTCCCATGAACAGGGTGAATCAGAGTTAGGGTTGCCAATCTCAGTGGAGATCTCCTGCTGTTTCAACTGATCTCCAGGCAACAGAGATCAGTTCCCCTGGAGAAAATGGACGCTTTGGCAATTGGACTCTATGGCATTGAAGTCCCTCCCCTCCCCAAACCCCACCTTCCTCCAGCTCCACCCCAGAAACCTCCCTCCGGTGGCGAAGAGGGACCTGGCAACCCTAATCGGAGTACTGTTTTTAGTGGAAATTTAGTGGAAATTTCTCTCTGTCTTCAAGTACTTTGGTCACATTGTGAGAAGACAAGACTAACTAGAAGAGACAATCCTGCTAGGGAAAGTGGAAGGCCCCAGGAAAAGAGGAAGACCCAACATGAGACAGACTGACTCTATCAAGGAAGCCACGGCCCTCCGTTTGCAAGACCTGAGCAAGGCTGTTGACGAGGGGACGTTTTGGAGAATGTTGATTCATGGGGTCACCATGAGTCATAGGTGACTTGACGGCACTTAACACACACACATCCCCTCTGTCTGTCTGTCGGTCTGTTGGTCTGTCTGTCTGTCTTGCCCCGAGTGAAGAGATAACTTTTTTAGGTTTTTTTGCTTTCAAGTCACAACTGACTTTTGGCAACCCTCATGGGGTTTTCAAGGCAAGAGAAGTTCAAAGTTGGTTTGCCTGCCTCCGCATCATGACCCTGGTATTCCTTGGAGGTCTCCCATCCAAGTACTAACCAGGGTGGACCCTGCTTAGCTTCTGATAGCTGAGGAAATCAGACTAGCCTGGGCCATCCATAGAGTTGCCAACCTCCAAATGGTGGCTGGAGATCACCTGCTATTACAACTGATCTCCAGCCAATAGAGAACAGTTCACCTGGAGAAAATGGCCGCTTTGGTAATTGGACTCTATGGCTTTGAAGTCCCTCCCCTCCCCAAACCCCGCCCTCTTCAGGCTCCGCCCCAAAAATACCTGGGTATTTCCCAACCCAGAGCTGGCAACCCTAGCCATTCAGGTCAAGGCAGATATAATATTTAGCAAAGGGAAAGAGAAAAAGCTGCCAAGGCCAGCTGTGGCAGTTACAATGCAATCCCAGAAACAATTTCCTGGGAGTAAACCCCATTAAGTAGACTTGAGTAGGATTCCAAGGAGACTAGGGTTGTCAGCTCGGGGATGGGAAATACCTGGAGATTTTTGGGGCAGAGCTTGAGGAGGGTGACGTTTGGGGAGGGGAGGGACTTCAACGCCATAAGTATGTCCCTGTTTCGACCGCAAAAGGTCTTCATCAGCAGCCAACTCCGGCTGTATAGTAACAAGCTCCTGCGTTGGATAGGAACAAATGTCCTTACATTTGTTCCTATCCAATTCAGGAGCTTGTTACTATACAGCTTGTTACTATACAGCCCGAGTTAGCTGCTGATGAAGACCTTTTGCAGTCGAAACAGGGACATATCCGGCCCCCTGTATTTCTCTTATCTTATCGGCACGGTCCGCCATTGCCACTCACGTGAATTTTGAGTTATTATACTCTATGAAGCGGCTACAGAAGAAAATCATTACCTACACTTCAAACTACTTGACGCTTCGTGACTGCAACTGAACGTCTCCTTGTTGCAAGTTAGCGATATATTCGCAAAGACTTTCTTGTTACTTTCAATGTTTAATGCATGTGACTGAACAACGCATTTAACCATATGATTTTGACTTTCATGCATACTATTGTACACATAATTTATTCATAATTGTGTTTTTGTACATGCCTAAATTGAATAAGATTACCTGGAGGTTGGCAGCCCTAAGAGTCACACTCTTTGAGGAGCTGCTTTTGAGGCACAGAGAAGCCTCTGCTGAAAATGAAAGTAAAATTCAGGTGCAAACTGATATGTGCAGGATGTGATCGAGGGTGGGGGTGAGTACTCCCCAGTGGTGGTGCTCAGGGTTGCCAACCTCCACATGTGGCCTGGAGATTTCCTGAAATTACAATTGACCTTCAGAAGACAGAAATCTGGAGGAAATGGCTGCTTTGGAAGGTGGACTCTATGACATTATACTCCTGAGGTCCTTCCCCAGGCTCCAGCCCCAAAATCTCCAGGAATTTCCCAATCAAGAGTTGGCAACCCTATGTAACCTTATAATTGTCGCCAAACCCTGCCATCCTCAGGCTCCAACCCCCAAGGTTCCAGGGATTTCCAAGCTCACAATTGGCAACCCTAGGTACAGATAGGGTTGCTTGGTCCCTCTTTACCACTGGTGGGAGGTTTTGGGGGTGGAGCCTGAGGAGGGTGAGGTTTGGGGAGGGGAGGGACTTCAATGCCATAGAGTCCAATGGCCAAAGTGGCCTTTTTCTCCAGGTGAACTGATCTCTATCGGCTGGATATCAGTTGTAATAGCAGGAGATCTCTAGCCAATACCTGGAGGTTGGCAACCCTAGGCATGGATCTCCTACGAACTGGCCACAACCAGCATACTTGCTAGTTCATTGGGAGAAGGCCAAAGACTATGATAAGAACCAAAGGCGAACTATCTGTGGGGGGCTGAATTATCCAAACCTAACCTTAGGATCCAGTGAAAACATTACTTCAGTCTCCTGCTAACAAGGAAAAACCTTCTGAGTCATAAGCTAACAGACTCTTCAGACACCTTTGACCAGGATGGGCCCAGGGGCCTCAGATGTCAGTGATCCAATGTGAGCCATTGTGAAGTACCCCGATCCCCCAGAGCCAATCGAGGGCCACCCCCTCCCCCAAATCAGGCCCATTTCTTCCAAGTGTGCTGTTAAGACCAGGATCAAAATGCAACCCATCAATCTGTGCTGCCCCTAAGAGAGGAAGGAAGCTACGAAGGGGCAGGTGTGTGGACGGCTGCCCATCACGGGTTGCCTTGTTTGTGCAAACCTTAAATAATCCCTCTCCTCCATCCGTGCAGCGCCAGTCCCCGGCTTGACGCGAATGGACGCGTCTCCATGGCCCATTGTTGCAAAGCGCAGGATTGTGGAGCGAGCAGGAAAGATTGCGGTGACGGAGGGAGATACACGCAAGAAGGTGACCTTTCGCCGTGGTACCTAGAACCAATCTCATCAAATTAGCGCGCTGTATATTTTCCTTAATAATCTCTGATTAGGCTCGGGGTATGAGCGGACACGATCGTCCGCCATTGCTATGCAGCGGGAGGCCTCCTCACCACCGGCCGAGCGTTTGGGAATAAGTGAGCAAAATGGTTTAATTTGATAGGGTTAGAATCCTGCAGGCTCCGGGAGGAAAGGTCGCCCGCGGCCTCGCTCGCACTGAATATGCAGAAATTAAAAAAAAGTAAATTGCTTACATCTGCTGCCAGCGGCCAGGAAAACGATCTGATTGGACGGGCCGAGGGCTCTCCATCTCTTTTGGGGTTGGAGAGAAAGGTTTCTGAGCGTCAAAAGCTCGTAACTGGTGTAATTCTGAATTAATGGACACACACCGACCAGTTTGAAGCAGCTGTCTGTAGGCGACCGCATGTTTAGGAATGCTTGGGGATTGGAATGACACAGCTTAAATACTTTGATGCAAATGGTCCTTTATTCCTGAGCAATGATCCATGTGCCGCTTGAGAGAGCCAGCATGGTGTAGTGGTTAAGAGCGGCGGACTCTAATCTGGAGAACCGGGTTTGATTCCCCACTCCTCCACATGAAGGCTGCTGAGTGACCTTGGGCTAGTCACAGTTCTCTGAACTCTCTCAGCCCCACCTACCTCACAAGGTGTCTGTTGAGGGGAGAGGAAGGGAAGGAGATTGTAAACTGGTTTCAGACTCCTTAAAAGGTAGAGAAAGTTGGCATATAAAACCCAACTCTTCTTCTTCCTCTTCTTCTTTTTCTGTTCTATTTGCGGAATGTTACAGTCTGCTTTTCTTGACGCAGGACATTGGCTCTGACTTCACCCTGATCTGTAGGACAAGATTTGGCAAAAGGGGAAAATGCGCAAAGGTTAAAGTCAAATCCACCTTGAGAAAGAAATATCTGTTAATAAGCATGCTTCTGTTTGATGTGGCAGTGTTGTTTCACATTCATTTGTACCAGGTTAATGGGCTGCTTTTAATCTGCTCTCATATCTGTGTCTGCACAAGTCTGGTTTAGCCTGAGGCGCCTGGTCTTCCTTGGAGAATCACTGATGTGTTTTGGTTTCGTAGCCCTTCCCTTTTTCTCTCTTTTCTCACTCTCCATCTTTGATGGTCTCTGGTTACGACGGATGCCTTTGGACATTTCCACATGCCAATCCCACCTGCTGATCAATAAACCAACTCTGTATGTTTGATATTCGTTTCCTGATTGGGAAAACCTATCGGGCATGTCTAGTGAATGGCTTCAGTTGCAGAGAGACAGACACAGAGAGAGAGCACTAAAGTAAATGGATACTAGTAAAAATGCATACTAGTCATGATGCATACCTCTTCTCTCCAGGATCAGAGAAGCATACCTATTATATTAGGTGCTGTGGAACACAGGCAGGACAATAATGCTGCAATTGTCTTGTTTGTGGGCTTCTTAGCTGCACCCTGGTTGGTCACTGTGGGACAGACTGCTGGACTTGATGGGCCTTGGTCTGATCCAGCAGGGCTTTTCTTATGTGTGTGTTTGTGTGTGTGTGTCTGTGTGTGTGTGTGTGAGAGAGAGAGAGAGAGAGAGAGTTGAATTTTTATATGCTAATTTTCTCTGCCTTTTAAGGAGTCTTAAAAGTGACATGGCTGTCGCTCTAGCATTTTGGGAAAAAAATCTATGGTTTTAAACAGAAGCAACCTGAGTAGGTGGTATGACACTGGCGCATCAGGCCCCACCCCCTCACCCCCATTTTCCTCCCAGGAGTTGCCTACTGACTTGCAAAACGGACTCCAACGTTCATACACTAGACAGGGAGTGATTGAAAATACCATGACCCGTGCCGTGTTTTCAGGCAACAGATCTCTGTGTGCCTTATACTCATGCTGGACTCACCAGGGAGACCCTATTTGAGAAGAAAGGCAACAGGTAAATGCTTAAATAAATAAAATAGATGTATTTTCAAGATAGGGTTGCTAGGTCCCTCTTTGCCACCGGTGGGAGGTTTTTGGAGTGGAGCCTGAGGAGGGCGGGGTTTGGGGAGGGGAGGGACTTCAATGCCATAGAGTCCAATTGCCAAAGCGGCCGTTTTCTCCAGAGGAACTGATCTCTGTCGGCTGGAGATCAGTCCTAATAGCAGGAGATCTCCAGCTGGTACCTGGAGGCTGGTAACCTTCTGGTCACTAGGGGTGTGGAGGGGGCAGGTAGTTGTGAATTTCCTGCATTGTGCAGGGGGTTGGACTTGATGGCCCTGGTGGTCCCTTCCAACTCTATGGTTCCAACCCTATTTCAAGATGGCGTGTTAACATGCTTAGACCAGTCCAAGCGACACCCCTGCCTCCGGTTTAACACCATAAACAACCTTCAGTGCCCGAATAATGCTGGCGGAAGCTCCTGTTAACACATTTTTCACCTCTGTGTGTATTATATATAATATATATGGTGAGTCTTCTGAATTTGGTCCCCAGAACGAAAGGGTCATAGGATTAGGTGTTTGCCGCCGGCGTAGCAATGGCATCGTGCGACTTGCAGCCATGACCCTTCCTTGAAAAGAAGCCTGCCGTCTTTCTGAACTGTTTCCGATCGCCCCTGTCAAGAGAAGCCCTGCTCTGTCATCCTCCTGATGCCTGTCACAGTCTCTTGGAACGCATTTATGAACAATTATGGGTCTATTAAGGGCAAGTCAATCAGTCCATATGCAAATACTCAGGCCTCCAGAGTCTCCCAATTGATAGGGACCTGTCGATAGCCAATCCGGTCCCCCTTTCAAGTGCCAAGAAATTAAACCCTCGCCCAAATCTTTGCGGTCTCAGATCCCCCGAAGCCCATCCTAACACTTCAAATATGACCACCCCTTTTTTATGATCTCCTTTCTGGCCTGTGTCTATTTGGAAGGCGCTAAAGAAATGGGGGGAAAGGCAGATAGATCCCTAAGGAGAGTCTATTTTTATTTTGCGTGCAACCGTCAAAACCGTGTCCACGTCCTGCAATTAAGACGACTGCGCACGTCGGTGGCATGGAAGATAATCCTCGCGGCTGCGGCAGTAGGCAGGGAATTAATAACAGAAACTTTAAATTACCTTAAGCGTAATTAAATATGGCTTGGTGTGTAAATATCACTTTTCCCGCCGACACAAAACGCAGCCTCGCTTTCTTCACATGAGCAAGGGGGAAAGTAATCACATTTGATAGTAGTTTCCATGTGCAATTAGGCTTTTAATACATATATATTAATATATACACCCAGGCATATATATACATACACACACACAAGCTCAACCGTTGATTTTATAATGGCGATTACTGAATGCGAACACTTCTCTGTGCCGGCATGGACTGGGTGAATCAGACGGTTTGCTCACTTTCAACAAAGGCCTCTGGCGAAAGCAGCAACATGAAAAGGGGGGGAGAGAGGGAGGAACATGGGGCCGTTGCTTTTGAACCGGCACATCTCTTCCATATCACAGGAGACACTGGCTTTATACAACAAAAGGCCGCTTCAAACACCTTCGCGCACAAACCCTGAAAGGGCCACAAATATTTAAAGCAGATGTAATGCGTGGCGCCGACAGGAGACGTGAGACCCGCACGCGGGCGCAGAGAGAGAGAGAGAGAAGGCCTTTTTAGACACATCACAGCCGGTTTTGTTCCGAATTACAGAAACAAACAGCCTCTCCCGTAATGTTCGGCTGCTTTGCTCCCCATCTCTGCCTCTGTCTCTCTCTCCCTCTTGCGCCGATCTTCATCTGTCAGTCGATACCCCGCAAACAAGAGCTTGGACAATTGGTCAGAAAACACTAATGCGCGGGTGCTAAAAATGCAACGTTTCCTCCATGCTCTCCCGTAACGTACCCAAGGAGGATGCCCGTTTCCAACGGCAAATTCTCCGGCTTCATAACCACAAGCATCCTTTATTACTTATGAACAGGATTCGGCCACCCGAGACGTCTGATCCATTGTTTTGTGATGTGGCGGTTGTCAGAGGGAGGGGTCGTTTCTTTTGGCAAACGTGACAATCCTTGCAGATATTTTAAATCCTCTCTCTGATTTCATAATTTATTATTGTTCCTATTGTTACTCCATACCAACAACAGGAGGAATGGCCATTCTAAGGCCATGTTTTGGAACTTGCCTTGTCTTGCAGTATCAATGTGATGGAGTTTGACGTTGATAAGGCTGGGTTTAAATGATGATGGTCACTTTTCTTGGGGAACGCACACATACCCCACCCCTCAAGATCCATCCATTTCCTACCTATGTTCAGTTGGGAGGGGGCAGCAGACACCCATAATTATTCCATTATGATTTTTTTAATTGATATTGCAAATCCAATATACCGGTTAGTCAGTCAGTCATTTATTCATACAGCACATAGCCAGACATATACCCCCCCCCCAAAAAAAAAAACATTCAACATTAAAACCAGGAAATCCAAGTATAAAATATACTGGAGACTACATAAAATCCTAAGAGGACACTGCTATATACATTGGTAATAAGGAAGTCCATCCCAACAATTTGCCCCTAATTTTGGATGCAGCAGCAGAAAATTTAGCAGCGTCAACAGAAACCCTGATTTTAATCTGAGAGCAACTTCCTGGCCCTCTCCGACTCCGAGTTATCTGAGAGCCTGTTAGTCCAAGGCCGAATAAATTTGCCATGAATCTCTTCATAGTAAGGGCAGTGGATGAGAATATGCTCTGAAGTACCGGCTGCTTTTACAGTCGCAGAAACAAGATCCTGCCCTGAGGAGCTTACAATCACCATTGAAACTTTATTCGCCTCTCTCACTTCAGCTCTTTCTCTCTAAGAAAGGGAAGCTCTCATGACCCACCTCTTTGGGTGCGGTAAGATTTGGTAAGAGAGAAAGCAGGGCCTTCTCTGAGGTGGCTCTGATGCCCTGGAACATTTTTGCCTAGCATCTTTTTCAACGGTATCCCATGTGGGAAAGCTCCGCTGTCCCCTTTTCTTGAGCATCTGTGGTCACTTTGCCTGGGGAACCCAGGCCCTGTCCCGCATTTAGAAAGCCGGCAAAAAATGTTTGTATTCCATTTTCCTAGACCTGGATGGCCCAGGGTAGCCCGATCTCATCAGATCTCAGAAGCGAAGCAGGGTCAACCGTGGTTAGTACTTAGATGAGAGACCACCAAGGAAGTGCAGGGTTGCTATGCAGAGGAAGACAATGGCCAAACGCCTCTGTTTCTCTCTTGCCTAGAAAACCCTACGGGGTCATCATAAGATGACTGCCACCTGACGGCACTTTCCACCACCACAGATGCCTAGCTGAAAGCATTCCTCCCTGTTACAGCGTGGTGCCAGTGTGGTGTCGTGGTCAAGAGCAGACTCTGGTTTGGAGTGGTGGACTCTGATCTGGAGAACCAGATTTGATTCCCCACTCCTTCACACGAGCAGTGGTGGCTAATCTGGTGGACTGGATTTGTTTCCCCACTCCTCCACATGAAGCCAGCTTGGTACTTTGGGCAAGTCACAGCTTTATTAGAGCTCGCTCAGCCCCACCGACCTCACAGGGTGCCCGTTGTGGGGAGGGGAAGGTGATTGTAAGGCAGTTTGAGTCTCCCTTAAGGGGTAGAGAAAGTCGGCATGTAAAAACCAACTCTTCTTCTTCTGCAGTGATTAACGTTTGAAGGCAGATAGAATTAAAACTGGTTTAAACATTCCCTATGTGGAGGGAACGTTGGTAACTGGAGTTGTGTGAAGAAGATGAGAGATCGCTCACAGAGAAGTTTCAGTATCTTCTGCAAGTCTCTTCTGCAATTCCCAGGATCCTTTTGAGACAGTTAAACTGGCAGACGACTGATTTGACTTTGTAGTGCAAACCATGGCATGCGAAAGAGATCATTTTCCTTTACTGAACGTCAGGTATTTTATCACTACCCTTGCTTTGGTTATACAGAAATGATGGTTGCAGATTTGTGGTGTGGGAGATCCAAGGGACAATGCCACCTCCCAAAAGATCCCAAGGTGAAGAGCTACATGGGGGAAAAAATCAAACTGTTATTAAAAGCGCAGGGAACGTTCTTTTCTGTGGCAACAGGGCACCAAAATAGCAGGTGGTGGGTGCGGATGCTGGCTGCTTTGTATTGATAAGGGAGGTATTGATTAATTCAGTCTGTCCAAATGGTAAATAATCTCCTTCATTGTTCGTCTTCTGTGCAAAAGAATTCTGCTATCCATTGGGATTCTGTTTCTTATGGGGGAGTGAATACTGCTCGGAGACCAAAAAAAATCCAGACAATCTGTCCTGCGAAAGCAGATTCCTTGAGACGTGGGCACCTGAACTGTCACCCATTCATAAACATAGGAGGTTAGGGGGTTGAATCTGGCCGGCTTTTTTTGGGGGGGGGTCCAATCTTGCTTTTTTGGGTACAGCTCCCATTCCATGTGGCTTTTGTCTGCGCAGGACCCATGACCCCCGACAGAGCCTCTTTGGCAATCAAAGGGGATCCCGTCCTCCATTCTTCACTACTGGAAAAACGCAATGGATCCAACCTGGGGACCAGAGATCAATTCTGAAAACAAAGATGGTAGAGGGGGGAAAGATGGGGGGAAGAGAGAGTATTGAAGAGGTCTGAAGGGTTTTTGTTTCCTGTTTTGGAAGGAGGGAGTTGCCAAATTCATCCTGTCCGCACAGGTTGCCCGTAGGGTCACCTGCTCTTGCTGTGATTTTAAACTTTCGTCTGGGCAAAACTGCGCTTCTCCTCTCGACGAGTTTAGAAAGCATCGCCTTTGCTTTGCTTTCCTGAAAAGAATGGCGAGGACCTCTGGCCCTGACGGAGCGGAGCTTAAACCATTCTGCTTCTGGCGTGACACAGCTATCTCATCTCTCAAGGCCTCTCGCAGCATGCAATATAGCTAGGCCGTTTCATCCTCTTTCCCGGCATTGGAAAGCTTATTCACAAATCAAGCTGGACAGTGAGAGAAGGGGATGTAAGCCCGAGACTTATGGAGCCGTCCCTCCTCTGCATAAATAAATGACATATATACATCGAGGGACGAAGATGTTAATTTTGCAAATGATAATGCTGCCACCACACAGTTGCCCCTGTCGAAATCCCCATAAGGTACGCACACCGTCGTGGCGCTCACGGCCCGCTCTCCGGTTCTCAAACCTTATCTGCAGTCATCGAGACGTTTTAATTTTCAGGGACTTAGCCAAAGAATGATTTTTGCCTCGGTTCGTTTGACCGTGACGGGGCCCAGAAACTACCCCGAGACCTGATCAGACGATGTCATCCAACTGGAATTCCATTTTGCTGGTCCACTTTGCCGGCCTGTCCTATTCAGCCGTGTACAATGCAATCCTAAACACAGTTATACCCTGCTCTGGTCAACTAAGTGTGGGGGAAGCCCCCTAAAAGTTCTTCTCTGGCGCATTTTGCTTAAATAAATAAATCTGAACATTTTCTTTGGAGCTGAAGCCTTTCGAAATCTGGCAGCAGAGTGATAGTGAAGAATATAAGCTTTTTCTCATTGCTTCCCTTAAATGGTTGTTTGTGGTGGTTTTTAAATCTCTGGTGCTTTTAATGTATGTTAATTTTAGAAATTGGTTGCATTTTATACTGCGATTTTATATCCTTTTGCAAGCTATTTTGAGGGTCTCATTGGACTATTCAAATAATAAATAAACTTCGAGTAGATTCAGAATTCTCAATTTTATTCTTTCACTGTTTATACGTGTCCATATATTAAAAGGCCCTTTAGTAACCTAAGCTAGCAGTAGATATTGGTATGACAATATATCGTTTTGCATTTTCTCTCTGCCTGCCCATTGCATTTGCAGTAAAAATATTCTTCCTATCTGGTCTTGAATTTTAATTTCTCTTTTCACTCGGTAAGTAGCTATCTCTCCCCAGCTGTTCCCGAAAGGAAAAGTAGAAAGAAAACAATCCAGATAATTCTAATACCCCTTCTTTAAAAAAAAAAAAAACATCGTGAAATAACGAATGCTACTTTTTTCCTCCACCATACTTTTGAAAAGAGAAAAAATAAATGAAAACTTTGCATTCTGCTCTAGTTCTTATCCTCAGCTGAGTTTTGGTTCTTAAAATCAGTACAGTTATCTCTCAACAGAGATAAGAGAAAGGTATTTTGGATCTTGGCGGGGGGGAATCCTAAAGGCAGCCGTGATAAAAAAAAAATGTCTATGAAACTATATTGACAGTATCTGCAATCTCGCCTAATCCAAACTGTCTCCCCTCGCCTAGAGGTAAAACTATCTTCATCTTCCAAATGTTCCAAAATCTATGGAGAAAACTTCGAGAGTGACAACCCCCCCTGAGTAGTTTATGTTTGTGTTTGCTTGGGTACGTATGTTACCCCAAAAAGGATAACGATTTTTAACACACAAAAAAGACATAAACAATAATTCCTCCCCTGTTAAGTGGCTAAATTGATTTGGACGCAAACTGCATTTAAGATGTGTTCCATAAATATTTGGTGTGAAGTCAATGCCTTGGGTAATCTATTTTTTTCCATCCATATTCATATCTATACTAGTAGGAATTCCCACGAGGGTGTGTTTTTTTCCCCCTGAGATTTTTTATGGAAATCTGATTCTTTCATGTGTGTTATCTGGGATGCACTTTAAATAAGTTTTAAAAAAAACAGCATAAGGAAACAGAACTCCATCTCAATAAACTCAGTTGCCGACAAAGGCTGTTTTTTAAACTATCCTGCTGAACATGAAAATGTTCTTCAGGTTTGTGTTAATCAGGATCTACCCCACCTCCTGCCCTTACAAAAGATTGTAGGCCTTGCCAGCGAAGAACAGAAACTAGAAAGAAATCAGTTACTCTCAGCTTGTTCACAAAAGTTTTTTTTCTGGGCAAAATTACTTTTATAATGCTGCAGTGCCATCTGCTGCTCGATTTTGGAATTTACCTCTCCCTCCCCCATTTAAAGAGACAATTTTTATATAAATTAAACTGTAACCGGCAGGCTTGAGTTCTAGAGAACTCAAGCCTGGTGTGGTTACGAGCGGTGGTTTGGAGCGGTGGACTGTGATCTGGAGAACCGGGTTTGATTCCCCACTCCTCCACATGAGCGGCGGAGGCTAATTCTGGTGAACCGGGTTTGTTCCCCCACTCCTGCACATGAAGCCAGCTGGCTGACCTTGGGCTACTCACAGTTCTCTTAGAGCTCTCTCAGCTCCACCTAGCTCACAGGGTGTCTGTTGTGGGGAGGGAAAGGGAAGGTGATTGTCAGCTGGTTTGATTCTGCCTTAAGTGGTAGAGAAAGTCAGCATATTTTAAAAATAAAACCAACCAACCAACCCAAAAAACCAACAACTTGGGGGGGGGGGGGGTTAAAGGAGCTATTTGTTTATTTAAAATATGTGTGTGCCACCTATTAATTGGGGGAAGGAGTGATATCCAAAATACACAATTTCAAAGAATAAAAACACTGAGAAACACAAACAGCCGTGGGAAGCAAATTATCTAGGATTTTGCCATGAGGTAGCCAACTCTGGGTAGGGATATTACAAGAGATCTGGGAGTGGAGCCTGGGAAGTGTGGATTTTGGGGAGGAGAGGGACCTTAGTGGGATATAATGCCATAGAGTGTCCATTTTCTCCTGGGTAATTCATCTCTGTCGTCTGGATATAATTCCAGGAGATCTCCAGGCCCCACCTGAAGGTTAGCAACCCTAATTTTGCCAATATCCAAAGACTGATTTAATGCAAAGGTTCCCCACATCTTTCTCAATGCAGCTTGCAAGCAAACAGCCCTTTCTCACATTACGTCAAGGCAATCCCAGGTTTGTTACCCATAGGGTTGCCAACCTCCATGA
Source organism: Euleptes europaea (assembly GCF_029931775.1). Taxonomy (NCBI): domain Eukaryota; kingdom Metazoa; phylum Chordata; class Lepidosauria; order Squamata; family Sphaerodactylidae; genus Euleptes; species Euleptes europaea. The sequence goes on along the minus strand of NC_079331.1, from coordinate 17,494,150 downwards.
ACTAGCTGGAGATTTCCTGCTATTACAACTGATCGGAAGTCAATAGAGATCAGTTCCCTCCTTCATAAGGTGCCTGTTGTGGGAAGAGGAAGGGAAGGGGATTGTAAGCCACTTTGAGACTCCTTAAAAGGTACAGAAAGTTGGCATATAAAAACCAGCTCTTCTTCTTCTTCTTCTTCTTCTTCTTCTTCTTCTTCTTCTTCTTCTTCTTCTTTTCTACTCATTCACGGGAAAGGGCATTCAAAAGCAACAGGACCCAATCTGCCAAGTGTTTGAGTGGCGCTGAAGCTTGCTGGACATTTGGTCTGAGGGTAACCACTGAAAAACAGGCTGACTTTCGTGTGGCTTCCTCCCAAAGCCATGTGTTTGGGATTTTTTAAAAAAAAAATTGCCAAGCTACACTTGAAATGCATCCCAGACTTGATTGTTTTTTTTTAAAAAAATCACCAAAAGAACTCCCGATGAATCTGAATGAACCTTGCCAAACTTCGGAGTCTGTAGGGAAACACACATCCAGAGCAGGCAAAACAGATTTTGTTTTTCTGGGTTCACAGCTAGTTCTGCGCATTGCCTGTGCATGAATTTTCCCCTTTCCCCCCGGATCATTCACTGCGTGCTGGCGTCGACAAAAGATTTTTTTTCCAGCCTCTCCTATTCTTTCGGGTTGCTCTCCTGCTTCAGAGATCAAACCGAGAGCTGTTTGGAAATAAGGCTTTGGGCGCTGATGAGACGGTTCAACGGGGTATCATAAAAGATGGGGGGAGAGACCCAGAGGAAGCAGCCCATAAATATCTGCCCAGTTCCACAGAATCGTGAAACCCAAAAATGCTGCAATTCTTCTTGTGCGCTCTCTGCCAGGTGTTCTTTCTTCTCATTCAATGATGCCAGGCCAAAAAAAAAATGGATGTAATTCCCAATGCTGATAGGTAGACATGACTGGAATTCTAAGTGATCGAAACCACCAACTCCCCCAGTAACATCTAGTCAACTACTCAGCTTCCTAACAAGATCTTTAAAAGTGCACCGTGGCTCTACTATGTACGACAGAACCACATAGCCACAGCATTTTATATTTTATGGCCCAGAAGGAAAAGGTGGGAAGAACTAGTTGTCAAGAGAACATTGGTGTGGACTAGTTGTCAGGAGGAGAATGGTGTAAAGGACTAGTTGTCAAGAAAAGGATGGTGTGAAGGACGAGTTGTCAGGAGGAGAATGGTATAAAGGACTAGTTGTCAAGAAAAGGATGGTGTGAAGGACTAGTTGACAGGAGGAGGATGGCGTGAAGGACTAGTTGTCAAGAAAAGGATGGTGTGAAGGACTAGTTGACAGGAGGAGGATGGTGTGAAGGACGAGTTGTCAGGAGGAGAATGGTATAAAGGACTAGTTGTAAAGAAAAGGATGGTGTGAAGGACTAGTTGACAGGAGGAGGATGGTGTGAAGGACGAGTTGTCAGGAGGAGAATGGTATAAAGAACTAGTTGTCAAGAAAAGGACTAGTTGACAGGAGGAGGATGGCGTGAAGGACTAGTTGTCAAGAAAAGGATGGTGTGAAGGACTAGTTGACAGGAGGAGGATGGTGTGAAGGACGAGTTGTCAGGAGGAGAATGGTATAAAGGACTAGTTGTCAAGAAAAGGATGGCGTGAAGGACTAGTTGTCAGGGGAAAATTTATGTGAAGGACTAGTTGTCAGGAGGAAATTAGTGTGAAGGACTAGTTGTCAGGAGGAGGATGTTGTGAAGGACTAGTTGTTGTCAGGAGCACCACTGCTGAGGTTTAGCAGGGAGGAAACCCACAAACATTGTCCAACGAGAACAACCAAACTACAGTAGAACTGTAAGGGGGAAGAGATGGCAATAAATCAGGGGTCACCAACCTTTTGAGCCCGTGAGCACCTTTGGAATTCAGATACCGGGCACAGCCACAAAATGTCTGCCACAGGAGGTGGAGCCGGCCACAAAAAAAGGCTCCTGCAGCTTACTTTCAGTCACACAATAAAGATCCTTGTGCTGTGGTGGCCACTGTAGCCAAAGCAACATTTTTGCCAACCTCCAGGTGCTAGCTGGAGATCTCCCGCTATTACAACTGATCTCCAGCCGATAGAGATCAGTTCCCCTGGAGAAAATGGCCGCTTTGGCCATTGGACTCTATGGCATTGAAGTCCCTCCCCTCCTCAAGCCCTGCCCTCCTCAGGCTCCGCCCCCAAAACCTCCTACTGGTGGTGAAGAGGGACCTGGCAACCAAATGCACAGCCAATCAAATCTCCAATGATCAACCAGAAGCCTTGCTTGGCACAGCTCCATGTGGTCCCTGCCCACTTTCTTAAAACACTTGGCAGGCACCAGGAAAGGTGTTGGTGGGGACACCGGCACTGAACCCTTTCCTTTGAATCCATAACCTATTTCTGCTTTCTTCTCCAAGCATCAAAGGCAGCGCATGGAGTGTTTCCCTGCCAATGCAAATCCAGAATCCAGTCGCCTTCGTATCCCCAAAAACATTTCACACAGGGGTAGAAAGGCCCTCGGAAACATTTAAAGAGGAGGAGGAACACCTAATCAGAGGGAAGTGAAATCTTCGCCTTTGGAAACGCCATACCATCCTTGAAGGAGAGCGAAGAACACCAGTTCATACGCAGAGGAAGGCCGAGGCGTTTAAAAAACACACACACAAAAAAACCCAACCAAAGGCAAAAGACTTCTCAATGGCAATCCAAGTTGAAGAACTCAGCTGGGAGCCTCGCTGGGAACCTGAGAAATGCGACGGGAAATAACGGAGATCTTTAATACGCGCTCCTCTGGCAAAGATCACCGAACAATAATCATCAGCCTCCCACTAGGAAAAGTGTTCCTGTAAAAAAAAAAAAAAAATTACATCTCTTTGAGCCGGGGAGGAGGTGCGAACACACTGGGGCGGCTTAAAGCGCTCAAAATGGCTTTAAGTGCCTTAACGCCAGTGTTTACACTCCGAGCGCTTTCCGTTCGGCCCCCTTCCACGAACGTCGAACCCTGTCGATTTTGCAGACTGCACTCCGGGGACCTTGAGGGGGGCCCTCGGATGCCTGCTCTCTCCCTTTGCACTCTCTCACTCCTCTTCTCCTTTCGCCATTAACAAATTTAAGAAGAAAATGGCGGTGGCGCGGCAGGCGTGGACCCCCTGTGGTTCGGACGTGACCCAGGCAAAGGCAAAATGGTCGCGGATGCGCCAAGCCATCAAATTACCGGCGAGAGAAAAGGCAGTGGCTGAAATCTCTGAAAGGGGAAGGATGGAAGATCGGCCTGCCTGTCTCCTACCCCCAACTGGAGACAGATCCAGCTTAACCACTTGTCTGCAAGCCACCGCGTGCAAGAGCATTTGTCTTAAGCGCACATGAGGCATGATGGGGTTGCATGCCATTTGTCCCCACCCCCTCTGCGAAAGGCAGCCAATGAAGAGGGGAGGGGTGTGGAAATGCCAGGCACAATGACATAATGACAGCCAGTCACATTGTATAGTGGTTAGCATGTCAGATGAGGATTCGGGAAGCCAAATTTTTGAATCCCTGCTCTGTCTTGGAAGAAGAAAAGTTTGTTTTTATACGCCGACTTTCTCTACTACTTAAGGAAGAATCAAACTGGCTTACAATCACCTTCCCTTCCCCTCCCCACAACAGACACCCTGTGAGGGAGGTGGGGCTGAGAGTTCAGAAAGAACTGTGACTAGCCCAAGGTCACCCAGCTGGCTTTGTGTGTAGGAATGGGGAAACCAACCCAGTTCACCAGATTAAAGCCTGCCGCTTTTGTGGAGGAGTGGGGAATCAAACCCGGTTCTCTAGATTAGAGTCCACCGCTCCTAACCACCGCTCTTAACCACTACACCATACTGGCTCTCAATGGAATCGTATTGGCTGATATTAAGCCAGTTACTTTCTCTCCACTAAACCTACCTCACAGACAGGTGATCACGAGGAGAGAGTGGAGGAGGTTGGTAGAATGATGTTGAATTCTGCTTTGGGGACCCATTCAGGAAAAAAAGCATAGGTTGTGGCTCATTGGTAGTATGCTTGGCCCACAGAAGGTCCCGGGTTCAATCCTAAGCATCTCCAATTAAAAGATCAAGTAGTAGGTGATGTGAAAGGCCTCTGCCTAAGACCCCGGAGAGCTGCTGCCGGTCTGAGTAGACAATACTGAACTTGATGGACCAAGGGTCTGATTCGGTATGCAGCAGTTTCACACGTTCAAATAAATAGTCACACGACTGCTTTAACAAAATGCGACAGGATCCATGAGAAGATTTGAGGCAGCCACTCTGCTAAGATGAGGTTTGGGTCAAAGTTCTGTCTTCATGTTTGAGCCAATGTGGAAGACTCTACTTAAGATTGAATGAATGGGGCTGGGTCAGGGGGAAATCTCGCATGTATTTTCGAATACAAAAATACCTATAAATAATTAGTGATCAGGGCCCTCCTTTGCCTCCACTTTGAGGGTCTAATTTAGGTTCTTCATCAATATGATTTAAAATGACTCCGTCTCAAGGAAGCCATATTTCAGACCCTTTATTTATTGGACCCCTCCGAAAGTGTGCGCTTTAATGCACGTCCTGACTGTTTGCCAAACCTGTCTGTCGAAACACTTGAAACTGGAGCAGCCCTTTCCTGGAGAGTAATATTTATGTGATTTTTTTCCCGATGAATACAGGCCAATTCATCAAAATAAATCTTTCCCAGGGGTATATAAATCTCTCTCCTAGCACCCCAACTAACAATATCCCCCGCTGATATCACTGGACTGAATCTTTACCCAGCTAGATCTTGACCAAAGTCATAACCAGAAATGGTTCATTTCAAGAACAGAAGTTCTCAGGTGGAGTTTCTCCTCTTTTCGCCCTCCTAATTGTCCCGAGGTCCTTTTGACTCGGAATGTCATTTTTGCAACTGAATAATTTTTAAAAAACATGATGGTAACTTTACAGCGAATGTCCACAATTTTGGTGACTGTTTTGAACATTTGCATATGAAAGCAGATGACCTCTGGAGCCAAACCTGCCATTAGGCAGGGTGAAGAGGGCCAGAATTTGGGCTCAGAATATTGTCAGGGGTTTTTATTGCAATCCTAAACAGAATTAGGTAAAGGTCCCCTGTGCAAGCACCGGGTCATTCCTGACCCATGGGGTGACGTCACATCCCGACGTTTCCTAGGCAGACTTTGTTTACGGGGTGGTTTGCCAGTGCCTTCCCCAGTCATCTTCCCTTTACCCCCAGCAAGCTGGGTACTCATTTTACCGACCTCAGAAGGATGGAAGGCTGAGTCAACCTTGAGCTGGCTACCTGAAACCAACTTCCGTCATGATCGAACTCACGCCCTTCTAAATCCATGGTATTAGAATGATTTTTTTTTTGGATGTCAAGTCACAGCTGACTTATAGCAACCCTGTAGGGTTTTCAAGGCAACAGACGTTTGGAGGTAACCAAACTGCCATTGCCTGCCTCTGCACCACACCCCTGCTATTCCTTGGAGGTCTCCCATCCAAGTACTTGCCAGGGTCTCCCATCCAAGTACTTGCCAGGGTCGAGGCTGAGAGTGTGTGACTGGCCCAAGGTCATCCAAGCTTCCATGGCATGAGTGGGGATTCGAACCTGGATTTCCCAGATCTTAGTCCATCCAACACCTTAACCACCACCCCACACTGATTCTCCAACACTTGACAGGTGCAAGGAAAGGTGTGAATGGGTGCCACACTGAGGATCTCTGGACTGGTGCTGTCAAGTCACAGCTGACTTATGACAACCCCATAGGGTTTCCAAGGCAAGAGGCATTCAGAGGTGGTCTGCCATTGCCTGCCTCCGCATCACACCCCTGGTATTCCTTGGAGATCGCCCATCCAAATACTGACCAAGGCCAACCCTGCTTAGCTTCTGAGATCTGATGAGATCAAGCTTGCTTGGGGCTTTCGAGGTCTGATCTAGGGAGATGAGGACTGTCTGATCTTACTGGTAGCTGCTCTCCAGGGTCCTGAGATTCTGAGACATTTCACATCACCCATAGCCTGATCTCATCAGATCTCAGAAGCTAAGCAGGGTCAGCCCTGGTTAGTATTTGCATGGGAGACCACCAAGGAAGGCCAAGGTTGCTATACAGAGGAAGGCACTGGCAAACCACCTCTGTTAGTCTCTTGCCTTGAAAACCCCATAAGGGGTTGCCATAAGTCGGCTGCGACTTGACGGCACTTTACACACACACACAGTACCTTACCATCTTCTACATTCCAAGTGGATGCTCTGCCACTGAACCCGTAGTGCCTCCTTAAATGATATACGTTATATGTATTCATACCATATTACTTGAGCATAAGAACCATACAGCTTGCATACGCAACATGAACAAATCAATCCATGTAAAGCAGAAAGTGAAATTGTTACCCAAAAGGTTAATGAATATAAAAGTTACTGGAATACATAACATTTGTGTATACCTCTGATATTGTAAGGAAATATATTTAGGGGGGGTGTATATTAATTTGTGCCCTTCACCCAAACAATTCCAATTTTTTAGGCCAAGCATGTAAATCACAAGAATGCGCTAAATAAAACTCCCAACTCAGAAATTAATTTTTATTCTAGTTCATTATTGGATTACATAACATTTGCTCATATCGCTGATATGGTAGGGAAATATATTTATAGGGACTGGATATTAATATGTGCCCTCCACCCAAACAATTCCATTTTTTTATGCCAGGCACAGAAACCACCAGAATTTTCTAAATAAAACTCCCCATTAAGATAGCCATTTTTTACTCTAGTTCATTATTTGACCAAAGTCATTGTGAACAACCGAATAGGTCCTCGTGGACTTTCAAAAGCAGATGAAGCATCCGTAGGGGAAAAAAGAAACTAACAGGTTTTCTGGCCCTGAATGGCATGAGCTGAATTATCCATTTTACGCAAAGGTGGCATAAAAGACTTCCCTTACATTGAGCGACGGATCAAACAGGAGGGCGATAACTTGTCCCCACGAACAAGCCACACCTCTCGAATCCTGAGAACAAGAACGAGCGGTCTGCATTGTAACTCCCTCTCCGAGAACTTTAAACAGTAGTTGCCAGTCTCCTACTGAGGCAGCCTCAAGAGTACTTCAAGCTACAAAGATCGCCCGTTTCGTTCCCTGCCCTCTCTGCTTCTTCTCGCACCCAAATGACTTCTTTCCTCACCGGTTTCCGGTTAATTGAAACTGGCTTTATTTGTTCAAAAAATAAGCCAGGCTGAAATTCTGCTCACCTCTTCCCAGATAAGCGCATAGGGAGTATGGGTTTTCAGCAAGATTTCGTGGCAAATTTGCCCCCCCCCCCCCGGGAGGATTCAGAGGCTGCAGAACATCAAACTGGACCCTTCTCCACCTCCAGACTAGCCACAGTTTCCCTCCCACTGAGAAGTCCAGATTCCCTGCCCCTGAAGTCCCATTGGCCTACTGGACTGACCCAGCAGGGCTCTTTTAATAAGTATAGTGTCCAGATCACGCGAAGTGATGGTATCGCTTTACTCTGCTCTGGTTAGACCTCACCTAGAGTACTGTGTTCAGTTTTGGGTACCCGCAATTTAAGAAAGATGTAGACAAGCTGGATCGTGTCCAGAGGAGGGCAACAAAGATGGTGAAGGGTCTGGAGACCAAGTTCTATGAGGAAAGGTTGAAGGAGCTGGGTATGTTTAGCCTGAAGAGGAGAAGACTGAGAGGGGATATGATAACCATCTTCAAGTACTTGAAGGGATGTCATATAGAGGATGGTGCTGAGTTGTTTTCTGTTGCCCAAGAAGACCGGACCAGAACCAACGGGTTGAAATTTAATCAAAAGAGTTTTCGTCTATACATTCTAACAGTTAGAGCGGTTCCTCAGTGGAACAGGCTTCCTCAGGAGGTGGTAAGCTCTCCTTCCCTGGAGGTTTTTAAGCAGAGGTTAGACGGCCATCTGTCAGCAATGCTGATTCTGTGACCTTAGGCAGATGATGAGAGGGAGGGCATCTTGGACATCTTCTGGTCACTAGGGGTGTGTGGGGGGGAGGTAGTTGTGAATTTCCTGCATTGTGCAGGGGGTTGGACTTGATGACCCTGGTGGTCCCTTTCAACTCTATGATTCTATGATTCTTCCCAGGGCTCACCTTGATTGGCACTGGCCAAAACACCGCCCCACTGTTAAAGTGCCAATTTGCCCCCTGCAGAGTTGCCAGGTCCGGGTCAGGAAATACCTGGTGATTTTAGGGGTGGAGCCTGAGGAGGGCAGAGTGTGGGGAGGGGAGAGTCCCACAGAGCCCACCTTCCAAAGCGGCCATTTTCTCCAGGGGAACTGATCTCTATACCCCTGGAAATCAGTTGTAATAGTGGGAGAGCTCTTGCCACCACCTGGGGGTTGGCAACCCTAGAGCCCTGCTTGGCTCCTTCCTTCTTCCTAATGGGCCTGGATTTGTGGACCTAAAGATGAGCAGTTTAAGCATTCTCAGATTGGCATGCTATCATATTTTGTATGCTGGCAGTTTTTTTTAGACATTAGTACAACATAGAGTATTCTTGAGTTTGTTTTATGCTATCATAAGGACAACAATAAAGCAATGTTGGGGGATCAGCTGTTGTAGGGGCCAGCGTGGTGTAGTGGTTAAGAATGTCGGACTCTAATGTGGAGAACCGGGTTCGATTCCCCACTCCTCCACATGAAGCCTGCTGGGTGCCCTTGGGCCAGTCACAGTTCTCTCTGAACACTCTCAGCCCCACCTACCTCACAAGGCATCTGTTGTGGGGAGAGGAAGGGAAGATGATTGTAAGCTGGTTTGTATTGCACAAAATAAATATGTCACTCCCTGGAAAAAATGCTTTCTGAGACGCAGATACTGCGTTATCTGCTGTCACATAGATCAGTCAACTGCGTGAGAGATGTGGCAACTTTTCTCTTTATAGTGTCAAGGAAAAGTTAAATTTCATCTCCCCTTTTTTGTGGCTGATGGAGAGCCAGTGGCTGTTAAATCTAAGGAAAGGATTGTAAGCTGGTTTGAGACTCCTTAAAGGTCAATAAAAACCAACTCTTCTTCTTTGTGTGTGGTACAATCTAAGTGTTTAGGTCAGGGCCACCAACCTTGGTGAGCCTGAGGGATTTGGGGAGGAGGGATTCCGAGAATGGGTAGAGGGCACCACCATAGAATGGCTGCCTGTCTATGTGCCCCAATCACAAACTGTTGGGAGGCTGACTGGGGGGGTGGCCTGCCTTGGCTGGTGAAACCGCAGTGGGCCCCTCCAACCCAGATCGAGAGTGAGGGGGCGGCTGCCTCGTCTGGCTCGTGGGCCGGATAAGAGCTCTCAAGGGCCGGATCCGGCCCCCGGGCCATATGTTTGACAAGACATAGACCTTCTTCTGTTTCTTGAGATGGGGTGCGCCACTGCGCCTGCCCCCAGCCTGGCATTGACAACGAGGAATAAGAGGCCCCCAATTGCAAGGCAGGTGAGCCAATGGAAGGAAAAACACACGAAAGAAAACCTTGACATTTTGAGAGTGAAAAATGTCGAAAAGCTCTGCCTTGATCGTTTCTGACAACCTCATTGCGGCTCTCCCACAATTGGAACCACTTGTGTAGCTTTATTAATGTAATGAAACCTATCCTCCAGCAAAAACAGAACCCAAAGGTTGACATGAGAGCTGCAGGGCAAAGTGAAACCAGATCGGCTCAGGGAGCTCTTAAAGGAGATGGGAAGCTAATAAAATCCAGCCTTCCCTCCACCCCACACTTACTCCCTCCCTCCCTTCTGTCCATGATTTTGTACCAGCTATCGGAAAATATTGCCATATCTACTCAAAAGAAAGATAACCTGGGATGTAAAAGAACCCCTCTATACACAGAACTTTTTTTTATTAATGTATATAACTGTATATATAACTGTATATACTGTATCTTGCATGCAAATTTAAGATGAACCCCTACTTCAGGGGGCTCCAACGTAGTACCCGTGGGAGCCACGGCACTCACTGACACCTTTTCTGGTGCTCGCCTCGTGTTTTTGGAAAGTGGGCAGGGCCCGGTAGGACATTTCCCCTGCAAGGCTCCTGATTGGCCATCGGAGATCTGATTTGGCTGTGCAGATGTTTAAAACCATTGCTTTGGCAGTGGCTACCGCCACTGCTTATCTTATCCCGGCAGCATTTGATGGCTGGCTCCGCCTCCTGCGACAGCCATTTTGTGGCAACTGTTTTGCAGCTGCGGTGACCCCGCATTGCCACAATTCGAAAGGTGCCCGAGGCTCAAAAAGGTTGGGGATCTCTGCCCTATTTTTGTAACGGCGCTCCTAGAGAAAATAAATCGGTCTTTCTTAAAGGTAAATAGGGGTGAAAACTATCCCCGAGTAACTAACTCTGCACAAAATTATACGTTGGGCACTTTTTTCTTATTTCAAGAAACTGTTCCATATTTAGCTTCTCTCCTGCTGCTACACTCCACTGATCCCCCTGGAATTTTCCCCTTGGGGGTCACGGGACTCGCAGGGACAGTGTGGGGACCAAAGAGGGAACCTCCACTTGGAGCAGGGGGTCAGCTAAAATCGCCTTTCCTGCCTGCATCAACGGAACTGCCTTTTCCCTCACAAAATGGCACCTTTGGATGCAGCCCCTAAATGTAGTAAGGCCTCATCATGTGACCTAACCTGTTCTACATGTACCTGACGCTGTTTTTTACAGCTTAACCGTGACACAGAGAGACTAGCAGCCCAATTTTTATGGGAGCCTAAAACAACCTATGTAAAAATACTAAAAATTGCAAAAGTTGAAATAATAAGAAAAATTCTTTGCTGGAATTGATTTTGTATGAAACGGTTTATAACGCTCCCTATTCGTATGCTTCTAACACAATTGAGGCTGATGAAGCTATGCGTTGGTGAAAGCGCTACAGAATATCCGGAATAGCGTTTCCTCCTTTGATGGACTTCTTTCAGACTTTGTGCCATTTGATTTGATATTGCTGTCCACACTTGGATCTGAAGAAAAGTTTTTGCCTTGGATATAGACTGTTGCCTGGTTATTTGGAGTTTGCTGTTATGCTCGTGATAACTATCCGGTAAATAACTATATCTGTATATATTTGTGTGTAATTTTTTTGTAATCCTGCACTTTGTTGTGGTCGTCTTATTGTTAGCACTTTGTTAATGAATTTCTGTGAAGTAGGCTATTTTTGCCACCACCATTCCACATTTTCAGAGGTTTCGGAAATGGCAGCTTTCCCGAAGCCCCCCATCGAGTTGTGGGCTGCGGGTAAATCCAAATGGCAGACTTCCTCGCGTAGCCACTCCACCGGCTGTAATCTGTCCCACCGCTTCATTCCCTGGTGCCCTAGCGTTTGGTAATCGGTTCCGTCTTTACTCCAGCGATTCAGATAAATGTACATATTTGGATTCCCTTGGCTAGTTCCATCTGAGCCCGATTCAACATGCTGATTATTACCTTTCAAGCCGGCTGCTCCCGCGTGCGTGTGTCCATCAGTTAAGATCATCTACTGAGAGCAACTGGGAACAAACCAAACGTTTATTTAAATCTTGTAGCGTCTCAGGGGGCTGGATGCGGCCCCTAGGCAATCAATGGCCCATCTCCGGCTTAAATGGTTCCTCAATAATAGTGATGTTTGGATTTGCTCTTTTTTGTTTCGTCTTTTGTTTTCACATGCTTTTGTTTTGTCAATTTGTGGGTCTTCTTTAATGGGATTTTAAAGCTATTTTTCATTATACGCCATTTGTGTAGCGGTTAGAGTGACGGACGAGGATCAGGGACACCCAAGTCTGAATCTCCCCAGGGCCATGCAAGCGTTGTTGCATGAAGGTAAAATGGGGGAGAGGAAGAAAACTTTGTAGGTTCCTTTGGGTCCCTATCAAAGAGAAAAGCACGTCTAAATAAATAAAAATCAGCACCCCTTTGCACAAAAGCAGACATCCCTTTCAACAGCAATATTTCTGTCAAATTCAGGAAGTAGGCTGAGGAACAAGACAACTGCCATTTTGTCCCAAGTGGGCACTGGATCTTTTGAACCGAAACACTACGCTCCCAAAATTTTGCAATAAGCCACGACATTACGTTGGTGAAGGAAAACTAAGCCCACGATTCCAACTGCAACTCTACAGTGAGTAAAGTAAAAAAAAATCTTTTCACTCTTACTTTCAAAATGGAGCTTCAAAGCTTGCTCAAATTTAGTTTCCACACACATGGGGAAGAAAATCACACAGGGGGAAAAATCACTTGGTTCTTTCAGGAGTTCCCCCCCCCCTTCTTTTTAAAACAGCCTTCTAACTTCTAAAGGAGCAGGTGGGAAAGGCGGCTAAACAGACCTCCGGGGTCAGCAAGAAGGAATTTCAGAGTCCAGTTAACTCATTAACTTTAAGTGGAAAATAGGGGATGAAAGATTCGTTTAGGAAGAATTAAGGAAATACCTAGGAATGGGTTTACAAAGTGAAATATTTTCTCTCAAAGCCAAAAGGTTAGCAGGTTGGTCTTTACCATCTGTGACTGATTAAATGTGTTTGAGGGGGACAGGTGGCTTTTGGAAATGGAATCCTGAAAGAGCTTTTAAGATTTTTTTTTTTTCCCCTTGGCACTCGAGTAGGGTTATTGGATTCATTCGCGCTCACTCCTGTTCGGCAAGTAGGTGGCTTGGAAAATGACACCTGGAGCTGTGTTTTCTCAAAATTACCTCATGAGCCAAAAAAAAGAGAGGGCAAATCTTACAATTAGCATGTCCCCCAGACAGGCTAACTTTGCTTAGGCCCTGCTAAACATTTGCAGAAGCACTTCCCATTTACATTATCATTTCACTTAGGGTTGCCAGCCTCCAGGTGGTGTTGGGAGATCTCATAGAATCATAGAATCATAGAGTCGGAAGGGACCACCAGGGTCATCTAGTCCAACCCCCTGCACAATGCAGGAAATTCACAACTACCTCCCCCACACACACACACACACACAGTGACCCCTACTCCATGCCCAGAAGATGGCCAAGGTTACCTCCCTCTCATGATCTGCCTAAGGTCATAGAATCAGCATTGCTGACAGATGGCCATCTAGCCTCTGTTTAAAAATCTCCAGAGAAGGAGAGCTCACCACCTCCCAAGGAAGCCTGTTCCAATGAGGAACCGCTCTAACTGTTAGAAAATTCTTCCTAAAATCTCGACGAAAACTCTTTGGATTTAATTTCAACCCGTTGGTTCTGGTCCAGCCTTCTGGAGCAACAGAAAACAACTCGGCACCATCCTCTCTATGACAGCCCCTCAAGTATTTGAAGATGGTTATCATATCACCTCTCAGTCTTCTCCTCTTCCGGCTAAACATACCCAGCTCCTTCAACCTTTCCTCATAGGACTTGGTCTCCAGACCTCTCACCATCTTTGTTGCCCTCCTCTGGACACGTTCCAGCTGGTCTACATCTTTCTTAAATTGCGGTGCCCAAAACTGAACACAGTACTCTAGGTGAGGTCTAACCAGAGCAGAGTAAAGTGATACCATCATGTTGTGTGATCCGGACTCTATCCTGGGATTACAACTGATCTCCAGGCAACAGAGATCCTGTCAGGCCTGCTTTCCACTGCTCTCAGCAGCCTGTCAGACTCTGACTGTTTTAGTTTCGATTCCACCAGGTGCCTCTCAAGGTCGAACTTGCTAACTGCTGAATTCCTGTTCCAGTGCTATCTCCCGTGGGAACGGCTCCTCGGTAGAGGGGGGGGCTGCTTTGACCATTGTGACTAATACTTTCCCTTATAGGCCTGCACTGTGCTCCCAATTGCCATTTGTGCCAATGTACCTGTAAGCTCTGCATACCTGTATGTTTTCCAATAAATCAGCTCTCTTTTGGACTCCTTGTCTGTGGATGCTGTTTGTGGAAATACCACGGGGACAAGTGCTTACATTTTAGCACGAATCCCTTCTCTATTTTTTCCCTACCTGGCTGGAGCCCTGAAGGGTTCGCCGGGGCCTCGGATTGGAGCAGGGGATGTGCTCTCCGAGTGAATTGCCTGTGGCTGGAGCCCCGGAGGGTTCGCCTAGGCCCCGGGTGGGAGTAGAGGCGACCCTCCCCGAGTAGGGGGTTTCTGGCCGAAACCCTGGAGGGTCCTGAACCTTGGTACCCTCCGTTGGAAGCGTCGGACGAGTACCCCGACGACCCTTCTTTGCTAGACGACATTCTTGCTGAGGCGCTGCGGACGGATGCGGAGATCAATCGCCTGATTGTACTCCTTCGAGTTCAGTGGTGTCGCCTAGCTGACATGACCCCCTAAACGGACCCTGACGCAGTGGTGGCCAGTGCCCATTGCCAACCCGCGAGTGCGACAATCCACTGGACCCCCTTTAAAGTTGCTGCCATTTATTTGGGTGAATTGGATGGGAGCTGGCAGGGGCTTTGACTTGGCTTTGAGCGCTTTGAAAGTGGTTTCGTTGATTAGGGAGCGGGCACACCCAGAGTCTATGAGTGCTTTAACTTGTAATTGAGGGCCCCCTTTATGGCGTTGTAACACTACGTCCACATGCACAGTTTTTTCGACCTCACTCACCTTCACTGGAGCTTTGGGTTTTGCAGGAACAGCTGCGAGGGTTCGTGGTGTCGCTCCACTCACCGCAGACCCTGCCCGTTTTTTTGACAGATTCAGAGGAGATTCGAGATTTAAAGCAGGGGAGTCCCAGTCCCTGTCTTCATCCAAAGATGGTGAGTTGTCCCCAAGTGGGGCACTTGTAATCCGGGACCCCGATGGGTTCGCTGGTGCAGGATCGTGTGGCGCTTCTCCGACATGGAGAGCCAATGGCGCGGTCCGTCCAGGAGCAGAGCTACGGTTGGCCGTGGTGCCTCTGCGTTGAGGTCACCCCTGATTCTGGGGCGGTCTATCCTGTTGAGAAGGGACCAACCGGTCCGGCCAAAGTGGGCAGGCGGCTGCAAAGTGGCCCATGGTTCCGCAAACGAGACAGGCTCCCCTCTGAAACCGAAACGTGTGGTTTTGCGAGGGTAGAGCAGGTTTCCGCGGTGTAGGAGCTGCGACCTTAGTTGGGGGCTTTTGGTTGCTCCCCTCCCTGGCTCGATGGCGGGCCAGCGAAATGAATTGGTGACGACTCTCCACTTCCTTGGCTAATAAGATCCATTCTTCAAGAGTGTTTGGGTTTCGTTGCATATAAGTCCAGTTCAGTATCTCAGGATGTAGCTAAATTGTGGAACTCCCTGCCCCAGGATGTGGTGATGGCTGCCAGCTTGGAGGGCTTTAAGAGGGGAGTGGACATATTCATGGAGGAGAGGGGTATTCATGGCTATTAGTTAGAATGGATACTAGTCATGCTGCATACCTATTCTCTCTAGTATCAAAGGAGCATGCCTATAATTTTGGGTGCGGTGGAACACAGGCAGGATGGTGCTGCTGCAGTCATCTTGTTTGTGGCTTCCTAGAGGCACCTGGTTGGCCACTTTGTGAACAGACTGCTGGCAGCCATCACCACATCCTGGGGCAGGGAGTTCCACAATTTAGCTATACATTGTGTGAAAAAATACTTCCTTTTATCTGTTTTGAATATCTCGCCCTCCAGCTTTAGCAGATGACCCCGTGTTCTAGTATTATGGGAGAGGGAGAAAAACTTCTCCCTGTCCACTCTTTCCAAACCATGCATAATTTTATAGACCTCTATCATGTCTCCCCTTAGCCACCTTCTTTCCAAGCTAAACAGCCCTAAGCATCCTAACCGCTCCCCATAGGACAGTTGCTCTAGTCCCCTAATGATTTTGATTGCTCTTTTCTGCACCTTCTCAAGCTCTGTAATATCCTTTTTTAGGTGTGGTGACCAGAACTGTACACAATATTCCAAGTGTGGTCTCACCATAGATTTGTACAAGGGCAGTATGATATCAGCAGTTTCCTACTCCTAATATAGTTAAAGAATTTCTTATTGTTTGTTTTGATGTGTTTAGCAATAAGCCCCTCAAAATCTTTTTTTGCATCTCTAATTATCTGCTTGCATTTCCTTTGGGCAAGTTTGTGTTTGCTTCTGTTCGCCTCGTTTGGGCAAACCTTCCAGTCTCTGAAGGAAGAGTTTTTTTCTCTCTAATTGCTTCCTTCACCTTACCCGTTAGCCATGGTGGTGACTTCTTGGTCTTCCTCTGGTGGGTCTTCCTCTTTTCCTACTGCCTTCAGCTTTTCCTAGCGTTATTGTCTTTTCCAGTGACTCTTGTCTTCTCATAATGTGGCCAAAGTATGATAGCCTCAGTTTGGTCCTTTTAGCTTCTAGGGACAGATCAGGCTTGATTTGATCTAGAACCCACTGATTTGTCTTTTTAGCGGTCCACAGTGTTTGTAAAACTCTCCTTCAACACCACAGTTCAAAGGAATCTACTGTCTTCCTATCAGCTTTCTTCATTGTCCAGATTTCACTCCCATACATAGTAACAGGGAATATGATGACATGAATTAACTTGATGACAAATGATACGTAACTCTAAGAAAGTTTTCAATTAACCAAAATCCATTTACTAAAGTACTAGGCCAAACCATCTCAAGTTAAACTCTGAACTCAGGAAAACCAACAATGGCCAAGGAAAGAGTTACTCAGATTTATCTAAATTAAGGCAGCTTTATCTCATGCATCCCAATCCTGGTAACTGTCCAGATATATTTCCAGCAAAGATCTCACCCCCTTCCCCCTTTGATGCTTCATCACACTTTCTTTTAAAGCTGAAGCACGTGTTGATTTATGGGACTATACTAAGATTCAAGTTCCCTTTCCATTCTTTTTGTTAAGTTGTGTTTTGCTCCTCTGTGCTATTAAAGAAAAGAAATTGATTCTGTTGAAGGAGGGCCGCACAAATGATGGACTTAACAGAGTTTCACGTAAACCACTTTAAAACTCTCGTAGGTTTAGAAAACCACAGAAACCCCAAGAATGATACGTCTTTTGTCTCGCGTGGCATTAGTTTGATGGAGCACGATAAAATAACAACGTTGCCTGTCTACCCATTTTGAATACAAAAGCAGATGGCGACGAATTCACTCACTCAGATCGGCAACACAGATAAGGAAACTAGAATGATCCAGAGAAGATCAGAGAAACAGAAATATGTGTATGCGGTACATTTGCGGTACATTTGCGGTACAGTGGAAGTAGCCTGCAGAATCTTCCCGTCCAAGTACTGACTCTCCTTAGCTTCTGAGATCTGATGAGTTCAGGCTATACCATGCCGCCATCCCTCCCCCTTGAGACTTAACCAATTTTTATCCCGGCATAAAGTTTTTTAGATGTGCTTCAATGTATCAGGTCAGATTTTGTCATGTACCTGAGGTCGATGAACCGTAGAGTGCACTTCCACTGAAGCATACTTCCTAGGATAGATCAAATCAGACTTTCTCAGAGAGTCAGTGTCGTGTAGTGGTGAAGAGCGGTAGTTTGGAGCAGTGGACTCTGACCTGGAGAACCGGGTTTGATTCCCCATTCCTCCACATGAGCGGTGGAGGCTAATCTGGTGAACTGGATTTGTTTCCTCACTCCTAGACACAAAGCCAGCTGGATGATCTTGGGCTAGTCACACTCTCCACCCCACCTACCTCACAGGGTGTCTGTTGTGGGGAGGGGAAGGGATGGTGATTGTAAGCTAGTTTGATTCTTCCTTAAGTGGTAGAGAAGGTCAGCATATAAAAACCAACTCTTCTTCTTCTTCAAGAGGTGGGCTCAAGTCCACAAAAGCTTATGCTGAAATAGAGATTTGTTAGCCATTAAGGTTCCGCTCCTCAGGCCCCGGGGAAGCCAGCTCTACCTCCACCAGACCAAGCATTGCAGTTTCAAAGGGGAGCCTGCCTCGTTTGCGGGGGCATGGGTCACTTTGCTGCCACTTGTCCATCACATCCGGGGCTGCCGAGTCCCACTCCCCAGCCAGATGGGACTCCTCGCAGGAGAGGACGCACCCGGGGGAAAGGCACCGCAGCTGAGCGGAGCATCCCTCCAAGACGAACAGCGTCCCCAGCTCTACACGCCGGAGAAGTGATGACGGACCTTTCGCCAGCAGACCCGTCGGGGTCCAGGATTACAATTACTACTCCTGGGGAGAGTAGCCCCGCATCTTCAGAGGAGAGCGACCACTGGAACTCCCCAGCCCTTACCTTGGAGTCTCCTCTCGACCAGCCAAAAAACGGACTGGGTCTGCAGTAGAGGGAGCGATACCACAAACCTCCACAGGTGTTCCTGCGAAACCCAAGGCTCCTGTCATGGTGAGTGAAGTAGAAGAGACTGTGTACGTAGATGTGATATTACGACATTATAGAAAAGGTCCTCAATTACAAGTTAAAGCCTTAATAGACTCAGGGTGTGCCCGCTCATTAATTAACGAAACCACCTTTAAGGCACTCCAAGTGAAGTCAGTCCCTTTACTGACATATGTTCACTTTGCTCAAATGGATGGCAGTGATTTCAGGGGGGGGGGGCAGTCGACCGTCGCAGTCACGGAGTGGCAATGGGAATCGGCCACCATTGGCAACAAATCAACTTCAATATTGTGCCCAATGTTCGATATGCTGTGGTGTTGGGAGCAAATTGGCTCAAAGGGCACAGTCCCACCATAGACTGGGAAGCTGAGACCTTAACGTTCAATAACCCGCTATGTGAATTGCACCGATACGAAGTGGCTGTTAAAACCGTAATCAAACCAACTCCTGCTCTGGTCTCGGACACCTCCAGTCCGACCCAATTGCCACTCGACTATCAGGACTTTGCAGATGTATTTAATGTGCAGGAGTGTGATGTGTTACCTCCCCATCGCCGAACGGACTGTGCTATTGAAGTGGTGGGGGATGGAAAACTGCCAAAGAGTAAAATCTACCCAAGGAGTCCTACGGAATGGGCGGTGCTCCACGAATTCTTAGACAAGAACTTGGCTCGTGGTTTCATCCAACCCTCTACCGCGCCCTATTCGGCATCGGCTTTCTTCGTACGTAAGAAAACAGGGGATTTACGTTTGTGTATTGACTTTCGAAAACTCAATGCTGTTACTCAAACAAATGCTTATCTCATCCCCCTCATTTCTGATCTCTTGGGACAGTTGAAAGAGGGACACATTTTCACCAAATTGGATTTAGTTGAGGCTTATTACAGAATCAGAATCCGGGAGGGGGATGAATTTCTGACAGCCTTTTCTAGTTGCTTTGGAATGTTCGAATTTATGGTGATGCCTTTTGGATTAAAAGGGTCTCCGGGGGTCTTCATGCAACTCATTAATGAGATCCTCCATGATCTACTGTTCAAAGGAGTGGTGGTCTAGTTAGATGATATTCTCATTTACTCTAAAACCATGGATGAGCACATTGCCTTGGTTCGAGAGGTGTTGCAACGTCTCAGAGACAATCAGCTGTATGGTAAAGTGTCTAAGTGCGAATTCCATAAGAAGCAATTGACTTTCCTAGGATATATAATCTCACACCAGGGACTGACTATGGATCCTGAAAAGGTGCAAGCAGTACTCGATTGGGAACCACCCTCTACTCATAAACAGGTCCAAAGATTCCTCGGGTTCGCAAATTTTTACAGGGCGTTCCTCCCACATTTCACTCAGATTGCGCTACCCATCACGAACCTCCTTAAGACTAAGGGAAAGGGGAATACAGCCACCTTACCCAACACCCGGGTGGAGTGGACCACCCAGTGTCAAGCCGCCTTCGATAGTCTTAAGCAGCTTTTTACATCCGAACCTGTTTTGCAGCACCCGGACTGCAATCAACCATTCGTAGTGCATGTAGACGCTTCTGACGTAGAGATGAGGGATGCACTCCTGCAGCGGGGGGAGGATGGGCACCTGCATCCGTGCGCTTATTTTTCTAAAAAGTTCACTCAATCCGAACTCAACTGGGCCGTTTGGGGAAAGGAAGCCGCTGCGGTGAAGCATGCCCTGACAGTGTGGAGGCAGTTTTTAGAAGGTTCCAAGGTGCCCTTTGAAGTGAGGTCCGATCACAAAAACCTAGAGGCCCTAACGGGGGCTCGCAAGCTGTCTGCAAAGCATGTGCGCTGGGCGGACTTCTTCGCCCAGTTTCGATTCGTCCTAAAATATGTACCAGGGAAGCAAAACCTTCTGGCTGACGTTTTATCCAGAGTTCCCCAATATCCCACCAAGGTTGATCGGCCCACAGAGTCACACTTCACCCCTGCCCAACGAGGTCTGTTGCCCACTTTGGCCGTACAAACCCGGCTGTCTGATTCCTTTAAGGAGACTCTCCTTCGCAGTTGTCAAGCGGAACTGTCCTCGCAGACCCTTCCAGCTACTCTAATTAAACGTGGGGGGGGGGTACAAAGATTCTAAATTGTATGTTCTGAAAGGGTTGCGGGGGGAGGTTTTGGGTTTGGTTCATGACCGCCGGACATTTCGGATTCCTCAAAACATTGCATTTGCTACGGAGACAGTTTTGGTGGGCAGGCATGCGATCAGATGTGGACTCCTTCATCCTCAGCTGCCCCATATGTGCAGTGGCCAAACGATCATAGGGCAAACTGCCCGGACCTTTATAACCATTAGAGACTCCCTCGAAACCGTGGGAAGTGATTGCAATGGACTTCACGATGGACCTACCCCCTAGTGGGGGAAAGACAGTTTTTGGGGTAATTACTGATCTGTTTTCGAAACAGGTGCATCTTGTACCCTGTGCTGGTATCCCTTCCGCCCCGAAATTGGCCCGCCTCTTTGTGTCACATGTCTTCCGTCTACATTCCTTTCCACGCAAGATAGTGATGGACAGGGGGTCAACTTTCATGGCCAAATTCTAGAAGGCTTTTCTCAAACTGGTCAGAGTAGAACAAGGACTGTCTAGTGCCTTCCATCCCCAAACGGACGGTCAGACTGAAAGGGTAAATGCGGTGTTGGAATGCTATTTGCACTGTTACATTAATTACCATCAAGATGATTGGGTAGACCTGTTGCCTTTTCCTGAATATGCTTATAATAATGTGGTTCAGCAATCCACAGGATTCAGCCCATTCCAGGTTGTCCATGGTAAAGAGTTTGGCCCCGCTGGTCATATTGATGTTTCTGAGGAGGGGGGGGGAGTGGATGTGGCCAGATGGGTACATTCTATTCAAACAACCTGGCCATGGCTGGTTAAAAATCTAGAGCTGGCCAAACGACTTTACAAGGTTCAGGCTGACAAACATCACTCCCCCAGTATGGAATGCAAAGTGGGGGATCTTGTCTGTTTGTCCACCAAGAACCTATGATCCACCCACCCGTGTGATAAGCTCAGTGCCAAGTATGTAGGTCCGTTCCCCATTTCCCGGATTATTAATCTAATGGTGGTGGAACTTTCCTTGCCCAAGTCCCTACGATGAATCCATCCTGTGTTCCATGTCAGTCTTTTAAAACCATTTGTTCCTTCCCAAAAATGGCATCCTGAACCACAACCTGAAGTGCCTGAAATGGTGGGGGGGAGGAGCATTTTGAAGTGGCTAAAATACTGGATTCTCGCATTCGCTACGGTGCCCTTCAGTACCTGATCCGCTAGACACATTTTGGTCCCGCCCAGGATGAATGGGTGTGCGCCAGTGATGTCTCCGCCCCCCGCTTAGTACAAGAATTTCATGCAGCCTATGCTCACAAACCCATGGTGGGAGGGTGAGGGAGGGGATCTTTATGGGGGCAGAATGTCAGGAGCAAGCCAGGAGGATGGTATGCAGTAGTGCGATTGTGCTGCTCCCAGGTGCTGTTGTGCTGTTCTGTCCAAGGCCAGTCTGTGCCCCGTGTTTAGTCTTCATAGATTCCCATACTGTGGGAATCGCCAAGTGCTCCTTCCTGCCTCTGGGAGGGGGGGTTGCCTAGGTTACCAGTTATCTCCTTTTGCTTTTCCATTTATGCTGTGCACCTTGCCTTTACCCCGTACTAGTGTCCTTTTGAATATGGCTTCTGAAACCTGTCGATTCTAACCAATAAAACTGCTTTCGTGGATTTGCCGTCTGCTGAACTCTGTTTATGGGTTCGCCGCAGGGCTAGAGCTTACACAAGGCCTGACCTGGATAGCCCCAAGCTAGCATGATCTCGTCAGATCTCAGAAGCTCAGCAGGGTCGACCCTGGTTAGTATTTGGATGGGAGACCTCCAAGGAACACCAGGGTTGTGACACAGAGACAGGCAATGGCAAACTGCTTCTGGATGCCTCTTGCCTTGAAAATCCCACCATGGGTTGCCATAAGCCAGATGTGACTTGACAACAACAACAACAAAAACAAAAAAGGTTCCACAAGGCATTAATTCATGTTGACTAAACAAAAAGAGGGGGGAGATCCAACCTGAAAAACCAAAAGCTGGGTACCCAAAGGTTGGGTGGAGAAAGGTAAAATAGAATCATACAGTTGGAAGGGACCACCAGGGTCATCTATGCAGGAAATTCACAACTACCTCCCCCCCACACACACACACACACCCAGTGACCCCTACTCCACGCCCAGAAGATGTCCAAGAAACCCTCCCTCTCATGATCTGCCCAAGGTCATAGAATCAGCATTGCTGACAGATGGCCATCTAGCCTCTGCTTAAAAACCTCCAGGGAAGGAGCACGTACCACCTCTAGAGGAAATCTGTTCCACCGCTCTAACTGTTAGAGGAACCGCTCTAACTGTTAGAAAATTCTTCCTAATGTCTAGACGAAAACTCTTTGGATTTAATTTCAACCCATTGGTTCTGGTCCTACTTTCTGGGGCAACAGAAAACAACTCCGCACCCACCTCTATATGACAGCCCTTCAAGTACTTGAAGATGGTTATCATATCCCCTCTCAGTCTTCTCCTTCATAACCAGCTCCTTCAACTTTTCCTCATAGGACTTGGTCTCCAGATCCCTCACCATCTTTGTTGCCCTCCTCTGGACACGTTCCAGCTTGTCTACATCTTTCTTAAATTGTGGTGCCCAAAACTGAATCCAGTAATGTTATGTAAAAATATATTTATTTTAGGGCACTTATATCAGGGTTAAAAACATTAAAAAAGATAAAGCACAATAGCAACTATTAAGATTCATAAACTTAAACCACACACCATACACATTTCAGCCAACTGGCCCTCATCAGTGGTCAGATAAAATCCCATATAATGCACACACAAACAATATACAAATCTATCACGATATATAAAAGCCCAGGTATGTGTGTAGGGGTGTATATCAATTTTCAAATTTGAAAACCCACTAAGGTGAAATACCTGCAAGTTGTTCTACTCTAGGCTATATCAGTCTTCCATACAGAGTGTGCATGCTCATATCAACCCGATAAAACGGGTTGGATTCATGTTGTGCATGAATATTTCAATTCAAAGATCCATGCAGATTTGGACATTTGATGTGATGGGGAACCAGGCCTGAGCTTTGTAAGAAAACTTGGAAGAGAGCCCAGAATGAACATAGCACGAGGTGTCGTTCAGGAATACCTACCGCTGTATTGATTAAATCACTGGGAGTTTCTACAGGGCTGCCACAGATATTCAGGAAAATAATCGACGCAGTCAGCAGAATGTTGTTAGTTGCACATTTCAGTAGCAGCGCTAGCTAGCTGCTCCTTACTTTTAAGATTGATTTTCCTTTCCAAATCTTGGGATTCTCCACTCTGCTATTTTCTCTGCTCTGCCTTCTTTCCGTAATCACAAGCAATCTCATCTTTCTGTTCTGCGTGTTGCAATCCGGGAGATGGGTTGCAGAGGGACGCGTCATGTGTCAGCATCGGTGAAAATGACTTCTGACGAATACTCCCATGTCCCATCCTCGCACAAGTGTGGAATCCAAATCACTCTGCAGCCTATGCAGACGCATTCCCCACCCAGATAATATATTCCTTTGCCTCTGGCAGGGAAAAACAAATCAGAGAATCTCTATCGAATACTGATATAAGCGGGGAGGGGGAATCCACAATTATGAATATTCAAATGATGAATCACCACCCTTACAAGTATATTGGCAATGCCATCCTGAGCAGACCTCAATGACTGTAATGGACCTAAAAGCACGTAACTCTAAAGGTCCAAATAACGGTAAAAGCAGCTTTATTGGGGCCAACTGAAAGTCAGAGTAATGCCTGTGATCCTTTAGGGTCCCACAGAACTCTTCTTCACGTTAGATATTAAAGCAAAAAAAGAGAGAGAGAGAGTGGGGAGAAAGAGGAAAAGATTTTGCTGGCATCAGGCATTTTGAAAGTGTGTGTGCAATATGAGACAGCCTTAAAATGAATTCCAAAGGTCTGGCTTGGTTCATCTGTGGCAGCTGAAATAATGGAGAGTCTTGTGTCATCTTAACCAACATATGCATCGCGGCAGAAGCTTTTCTGAGCCACAATCCACTTCAGCCAATGCAAGAAGTGTAACATGTTGTGGACATAATTATATGCATAGAAGGGTTCAGACAGAAGAAAGGGAATTATTCGAAGAAGAACAAGAACAAGAAGAACAAGAACAAGAAGAACTAGAGTTTTTATATGCCGACTTTCTCTACCACTGAAGGAAGAATCAAACTGGCTTACAATCACCTTCCCTTCCCCTCCCCACAATAGACACCCTGTGAGGTAAGTGGAGTTGAGAGAGGTTGACTAGCCCAAGCTGACTTCATGTGTAAGAGTGGGGAAACAAAGCCAGGTCACCATATTAGCCTCTGCCACTCATGTAAAGGAGTGAGGAATCAAACCCAGTTCTCGAGATCAGAGTCCACCACTCCAAACCCCCATTCTTAACCACTATACCACACTGGCTTGAAATGCTAAGGGTTTCCATTTTTAACACCTGATTTGCGTTCATTTGACTCAGGGAGGATAGTGCAGTTTGCCGTATGTCAGAAGGACATACCTGGCAAATCTGAAAAAGAAATCTGTGACTCACGAAAGCTCACACCCTGCCAGAAATTTTGTTCACCTTTAAGGTCCTACCCGACTCTTGCTCTTTTCTACTGCTACATACAGACTAACACAACTACCAGTTGTAGAATCATAGAATCACAGAGTTGGAAGGGACCACCAGGGTCATCTAGTCCAACCCCCTGCAAAATGCAGGAAATTCACAACTACCTCCCCCCCCACCCCCAGTGACCCCTACTCAATGCCCAGAAAATGGCCAAGATGCCCTCCCTCTTATAATCTGCCTAAGGTCATAGAATCAGCATTGCTGACAGATGGCCATCTAACCTCTTCTTAAAAACCTCCAGGGAAGGTGAGCTTACCACCTCCCGAGGAAGCCTGTTCCACTGAGGAACCACTCTGTTAGAAAATTCTTCCTAATGTCTAGACGGAAACTCTATACCTGGTAGATATTGGCTTGTCATGCAAGGACAGATTGGCCATTAAGGCTATTGGGGAAAACCCTGGGGCCACCTCCATGCCGGGGCCACCCTGGCCATAAGGGAGGCGATGTGAGCCGCCACTGCAAAGCAGCAACTCCCACTCAGTGTGAGCAGGTGCATACACTGGTGGACCCTGATCTGGAGAACCGGGTTCGATTCCCCACTCCTCCACATCAGTGGTGGACACTGATCTGGTGAACCAGATTAGTTTCCCCACTCCTACACATGAAGCCAGCTGGATGACCTTTGGCTAGTCACAGCTCTCTCAGCCCCACCTACCTCACAGGGTGTCTGTTGTGGGGAAGAGAAGGCGATTGTAAGCCAGTTTGATTCTTCCTTAAATGGTAGAGAAAGTCGGCATATAAAAATCAATTCTTCTTCTTCCTTCCTCCCTCTCCCCAGGAGCGTGGGGCTGGGGGTGGTACAGAGTCAGGTCCCATTTCCAGCGCCGTTTTTGTCCCCCCATCCGCCCCAGATATCACATTGGCAGATGTGCAGGTGGAATGAGCCCTCGACGGCCTTGCGCATGATGTATTGGTGAGGCGACAGCATTGGTTGATGCTTGGCGGTTTCTGAGAAGCAGCTTCCTGCCCACCGCTGGAAACGGGACTCTGAACTAGATGGCCTGATGCACATGCCTCTTATGTGTTCGTTAATTGACCCCAATGCCCATGAACCCCTGTTTCCCTGCTTGTAACCACTAACATGGATTAAATCAGGGAAATCCACCCTTTAAGCATTTTACATCCATGCTGGCAGACGATTCCTGCACTTCCCGTAGCTCAAGGAAGCAGAGGAATGAATTCCATGCACACAAAACCCACGGTGATTCGTTCACCTCGGCGAAGTGTAAATCTTTTCAAGCCATGAACTGATCCTACTTTTATGAACGCGGGCACCGTTCTCGTCCGCCAGAGACATCTGCCATTCAGCACGCGCCACCCTATAAAAGTAAGCTAAAATGTTCCGCTCCTCTATTAAAGTATAAAAACAGAGCCGTTTGGGGAGGTTTACAAGGTGTGTATTTCTATTTACCTGACAGATTTCTGCGCTGGTTGTAATACAGTGCCAGATTTCATCATTTTACTGGGAACAATTGTTTTGTGAGAACCCTATCTATGGAAGTATGTGTGTATGTGTGTGCGTGTGTATACACACACTCATGCACTATGTCACTACTAAAAGTCTGCTTTACCCCCGCCCCACAAAAAAGGGGCCAGAAGCTTAGGAGATAGTTTGTGGATGGGCTTTGTCTAAACCCATTTTCTCCACATTGCAACCCGTGAGAGATGATCGATCAGCCGCAAGGGCCTCGTTTCAGAGTTTTTCGAGAGAGGGAAGGCACGTGGAAACCAGAACAGATCTGTAGTGCCGGGTTCGACACCTGCCTCATTATTCATTCCAATTTTAGCAGAGACGCATACGGGAGAGGGGAGTCCATTTCTTTCTGGTGTTAGGAGACCCTCAATGGAAAGAAAAGAAAATGGGTCTGGATAAAATATGTTATTCATTAATTGTTACTTCTTCTTTTTTTAAAAGTGTTTCCCCACCTTTCTTGGGCATTATCATTGGCCATTTACGCAGGGCTGTTTCCCTCGCGGTCACCCTGCCAACTGTTCCAGTGCTTCGTTTTGTGTATGCATGCATTTCCTGACCATCAGAGGTTGTACCGCTCTCCCTGTGTGTTTCCTCGCATTTTGCCCATGTTTTCCAGATGCTGTTTTAGTGAGAATTCAGAATACACAGGCAAAATGCACAGAAACATGCAGGGAGAATTAGGCGACCTCTGACGGCAGAAGTGACCGTGGAGAAACAGCTCTGCATTATCAAGTGGATGGATTTTGGCTTGAGTCAGCATAGCACTTCTGGTTTTGGTGCTTGCCTCGGTGAGCCTGGATTTATTCTGGGTCCTTCGCTCTCATTCCAGGCCTACAAAACTGTCTTTGCCTTTTTTACAGTCAGGGGATGAGAAAGTGTTGAGATCTGTGAACAGATTTTTCCTAATAACAGCCAAGTGAAGCCCTGCCTTTAGAGTTTCCAACCCTGTCTTAGTTAAATTGTGGAACTCCCTGCCCCAGGATGTGCTGATGGCTGCTGACTTGGAAAGCTTTAAGAAGGGAGTGGACATGTTCATGGAGGAGGAGGAAGAGGAGGAGGAGGAGAAGAAGAAGAGTTGGTTTTTATATGCCGACTTTACCACTTAAGGGAGAATCAAACTGGCTTACAATCACCTTCCCTTCCCCTCCCCACAACAGACACCCTGTGAGGTAGGTGAAGCGGAGAGAGTGTGACTAACCCAAGGTCACCCAGCTGGCTTCGTGTGTAGGAGTGGGGAA
The DNA here is from genome assembly GCF_029931775.1 of Euleptes europaea. Lineage (NCBI taxonomy): Eukaryota > Metazoa > Chordata > Lepidosauria > Squamata > Sphaerodactylidae > Euleptes > Euleptes europaea. The sequence continues at coordinate 17,466,537 of NC_079331.1, read as the reverse complement.
ACAAATCCAGTTCACCAGATTAGCCTCCACCACTCGTGTGGAGGAGTGGGGAATCAAACCCGGTTCTCCAGATCAGACTCCATCACTCCAAACCCCTGCTCTTAATCACTACACAACGCTGGCTCCCCATAGTATCCATGGCTACTAGTAAAAATAGCATACCTGTTCTCTACAGGAGCAGAGGAGCATGCCTATTATATTAGGTGCTGTGGAACTCAGGCAGGATGGTGCTGCTGCAATCGTCTTGCTTGTGGGCTTCCTAGAGGCACCTGGTTGGCCTCTGTGTGAACAGACTGGTGGACTTGATGGGCCTTGGTGTGATCCAGCATGGCCTTCCTTATGTTCTTATGTCTTAGGAAATCCTAGGAGATTTGGGGGTGGTGCTTGGGGAAGGCAGAGTTTGGGAAGGGGAGGGAGCTCAGCAAGGAGAGGATATAACTCTAGGGCTTCTGTTTCTCTTAGACTCTTTGGTATACTATAGAGTCTGCCTTTCAAAGTCCATTTCCTCAAGGGCAACTGATCTCCTGGCTTCGGAACTGAGGTCAGAACTGGGCTTCTCCTTAGGGTTGCCAAGTCCCTCTTCACCACCGGTGGGATGTTTTTAGGGCGAAGCCTGAGGAGGGTGGGATTTGGAGAGGGGAGGGGCCTCAATGTCATAGAGTCCAGTGGCCAAAGCACCCATTTTCTCCAGGTGAAGCGATCTCTATCGGCGGGAGATAGTTGTAATAGCAGGAGATCTCCAGCTAGTACCTGGAGGTGGGCAACCCTACTCCTCCTACCTCCCTTCCTACCTACCTCCGTAACCATTCCCCTTCATCTGTATCATTCTGTGTATCTTGGTCAAGCAACAGTGGAGCAAAATGTTGGGGAATGGATGCATGGTTGGGGAATGGAGAGGAAGAGATCCCGAGGCTGCATTGATACATGAGCCGGTGCCCCTTCCGTGCGGTCCTCTTTGCCTCGGAGCTCTTCCATCGTAGAGTTAATGTTCTGATTGAAGCTGAGAAGCAACAGCTAGTAGTCAGGTGCCAATTATTTCTCTGAGCATCGGGTGCATTACAGGCTGGTCTTACCACCACCACCCCATTAAATAGCACTGCTCTAAAAGATACAAGCTGCCTAGACAGTGGCCCTCTGCTCGGATCACGAGGCTTTTAGCTCAGTTCCCTTCCTTTCTCTCTTTGGCCTGCCCTGAAGCTCTCTGCTGAACCACTGAGTTTTATTCTCCATCTCATCACCCACGATGAGGACAGCAACTGACCAGACCTTTTCATGTTTGTTGAACAGGTGAAAACCCCAGACGCACGATATTACTGGTGTTTAATGACCAATTGTATATTGTAAGTATTACACTTGGGGAGGGGCCGTGGCTAAGTGGTAGAGCATCTGCTTGGCATGCAGAAGGCCCCAGGTTCAGTCCCCGGCATCTGCAGGCAAGTAGGTGACATGAAAGACCTCTACCTGACCCCCTGGAGAGCCGCTGCCGGTCTGAGTAGACAATACTGACTTTGATGATCCAAGGGTCTGATTCAGTAGAAGGCAGCGTCATGTGTTCATGTGACATTTTGGAGGTCATTCATTCACAGGGTCACCATAAGTCCAAATGGTCTTGACAGCACATAACTTTGACAGCACATAATATGCACAAAGTTCTGTATTTTCTGCCACAAACACCTTTTGCGTTCCAAAATCCATTTGTATTCAAAGGCGAATTCTGTTTACAAGGCAAACCTATCCCAGGAGTATTGTTACCACTGCCCGCCGATTTTGAGTGCATAGTTAGGGTTGCCAACCTCCAGGTACTAAAAACAAGGGGAACCTGTGCTGAAAGATAATAAAACCCGAAACAACTGATCTCCAGCTGATAGAGATCAGTTCACCTGGAGAAAATGGCCGCTTTGGCAATTGGACTCTATGGTACTGAAGTCCCTCCCCTCCCCAAACCCCGCCCTCCTCAGGCTCTGCCCAAAAACCTCCCGCTAGTGGCGAAGAGGGACTTGGCTACCCTAGGCATAGTAGATAGGGTTGACAGGTCCGTCTTCGCCACTGACGGGAGATTTTTGGGGCGGAGCCTGAGGAAGGCGGGGTTTGGGGAGGGGAGGGACTTCAATGCCATAGAGTCCAATTGCCAAAGCTGCCATTTTTCTCCAGGGGAACTGATCTCTATCGGCTGGAGATCAGTTGAATTAGCAGATCACCTGCTACTACCTGGCAGTTGGCATTGGCAACCCTAATAGTAGATCATTTTGTCATGATCCCCAAATCCAGTTTCTCCCTCCTTCATTAGGAATTCAGAGGAGGGAAACCGGGCCGTTTCACAGGAGGGTTGGTATCACAGCAAGCGAGCTGTTGATCTTTGAATGCCTCCGGGCCAAAAATCTGTGCTACAAGTTACCCTGCTTACCAAAAAAAAAAATTAGGGAAGACGATAATACTGCTGCAAGCATCTGTAACTAGCTAATGAGGCCCTTGTGGGCAACGCAGCAGATAGGGGGGGAAATGGAAACAAACAAATCTCTCTTTGTACAATTGTACTTTAAAAGGCCGTCGTCGCCACAAAGAGGACACCAGTAAATCGGGGACTGTTTTCTTCTAAAGGAACTAATTGTGGCCTGCGTTACAGTATCACAAACGGGGGGGCTTTTTTTTTTTTCATCTGGAAAAAAAAATGGCGTGGGTTTTTTCCCCCCGCCTCCAAACCCGAGAAACCTGTTAGAAGTTGGTAATTAGTATGAGCCGTTAATCTAGTTTGGCTGTGATGAAGCTGCGAGGGAACACGTGTTCGGTTCCTGCCGGGGAACAGCGCTCGGGAGCCGGAGGTTTAATGACATGCCAAGCGTCTGGGAGCCCACCGGGCATTGCGGCAGGCAGCGGATCGGAATTCACAGCAGCACGGCTCGGAAGGAGTCCGGGGAGGGGTCCGTGGCTCAGTGGTAGAGCGCCTTTCTCACATCGCTTATTTATTACCTGATGCCTTTAACTGGAGATGCCGGGGATTGAACCTGGGACCTTCTGCATGCCGAGCAGATGCTCTACCACTGAGCCACGGCCCCTCTCTGATGTGTACTGCTTCTTTCTGTAGTGATGACCGTCAACCTGCACATGAATAGGGTTGCCACCTCCGGGTTAGGAAATACCTGGAGATTTGGGGGGGGGTGGAGGGCAGGGTTTGGGGAGGGGAGAGACTTCAATGGGGTATGATACCATAGCAGCCATTTTCTCCAGGTGAACTGATGTCTCACCTGGAGATCAGTTGTAATAGTGGGAGATCTCCAGCTACTACATGGAAGTTGACAAGCCTACACATGAAGCTGCCTTCTACTGATCAGGCCCTTGGTGCATCTACTCTGACTGGCAGCAGCTCCCCAGGGTCTCAGGTGGGAGTCCTTCACATCACCTACCACCTTTCAACTGGAGATGGTGGGGATTGAACCTGGGACCTTCTGCAAGCCAAGCAGAAGCTCTACCACTGAGCCACAACCCCAGATTAATAGGGGCCCTTGTCTGCATGATTTTTATCAGCAGCAGAGACCAGGCAGGTAGGTGATGTGAAAGACCTCTGCCTGAGGCCCTGAAGAGGGGCCATGGCTCAGGGGTAGGGCATCTGATTGGAATGCAAAAGGCCCCAGGTTCAATCCCTGGCATTTCCAGTTAAAGGGACTAGGCAAGTAGGTGATGTGAAAGGCCTCTGCCTGAGACCCTGGAGAGCCTTTGCCGGTCTGAGTAGACAATACTGACTTTGATGGACCGAGAGTCTAATTCAGTATAAGGCAGCTTCATGTGTTCATGTGTTCATGTTGGGGGACACGTTTTTCATGCCAGGCCAAAAGCAAGTGGATATATGTTGGGATACACAAATTACTACATTTCATCCCCCCACCCCCGTCCCCGCCCAAGGCCAGTTTCAAAGGGGAAAGGATGTCGGGAATGGGTGGGAAGACCGAAAGAGACGCCATGAGTGTAATTTTGCAATCGGAAAGGAGCCTTCTGGCGAGAGACTCGCGAAAGTCAAGCCGCTTAGCTTATCAAGAAGAAGGATAAGAGGTGACTTGATTATGGCATCTAAGTGCCTTAGCTAAAGGACTCTTCAAACAGCCGCGGAGAGCTGCTGATAACGAGAATCAATGGACAAATTCAAATGAGAAATAAGCCCGAGCGCGCGGCGGTGGAGCAGGCCGCCGGAGAGGAGTGAGAGGGCCTTGCGGTTGCTAGCTGCATATTTATCGGATCAGGACTCATCACCTTCCCATAAAACACGGTTCACTAAGCTAGCCAAACATGGGGAACTGGGATTGCTTCAAAGCAAGACACTGCTGAAAGAGAATGCTGAACAAAAAAGCTTTTGTGCCACTAAGGACTCTTCTTTAGAGAGCCAGCGTGGTGTAGTGGTTAAGAGCGGTGGTTTGGAGCAGTGGGCTCTGATCTGGAGAACCGGGTTCAATTCCCCTCTCCTCCACGTGAGCGGCGGAGGCTAATCTGGTGAACTGGATTTGTTTCCCCACTTCTACTCATGAAGCCAGCTGGGTGACCTTGGGCAAGTCACTGCTCTGTTAGAGCTCTCTCAACCCTACCTACTTCACAAGGTGTCTGTTGTGGGGAGGGGAAGGAAAGGAGATTGTAAGCAGGTTTGAGTCTCCCTTAAGTGGTAGAGAAAGTCGGCATATAAAAACCAACTCTTCTTCTTCTTTACAGTCTTTACATAGGAGGCTGGAGAGCTGGCGTGGCATAGTGGTTCAACTAAGACCTGCAACAACCAGGTTTGAATCCCATTCTGCCATGGTGACCCTAAGCTCATCACAATTTCTCAGCCTAACCTACCTTGTGGGTGTGTTGCTGTGAGGAAGAAGTGGAATACGGTGGGGACAACATGATAATGGCTAGATGGCCATCTGTCAGCAATGCTGATTCGATGACCTTAGGCAGACCATGAGAGGGAGGGCATCTTGGACATCTTCTGGTCATGGAATAGGGGGTCACTGGGGGTGTGGGGGAGGAGGCAGTTGTGAATTCCCTGCATTGTGCATGGGGTTGGACTAGATGACCCTGGTGGTCCCTTCCAACTCAGTGATTCTATAAAGTGTTTAGGGTCTAGGGTTGCCAACCTCCAGGTACTGACAATAGAATATTGAATGTAACAATGTGCTACCAAGCCAATTGTATATATATAAAACAACGTATTTCTCAGTCCTGGGTATATAAAACATGCTAACAAACCAATTGCATATATATAACAAAGTATTTCACAGTCCTGGTACAGTAGCAATCAATCCGAGGTCGATGTCTTCAAGTGAATGATGTTGGAATAGATAAGTTAAAAAGTACACATGGTTGCAAATTTATCCCTAAAAGGGTGGTGCTTTAAAGTCTAAAGAAAAATTTTTTGGAAGCTACAGAAGCTTACATTGAAATGAGTACATTTTGACACCAATATATAAACGGGACTGAGGAAAAATTGAAACGATCGTATCCCTTTCTACCCTTCTTCACTTGAAGACATCAAGCTCAGATTGATTGTTACTGTACCAGGACTGTGAAATACTTTGTTATATATATGCAATTGGTTTGTTAGCACGTTGTTATATACCCAGGACTGAGAAATACTTAGTTATATATATATACAATTGGCTTGGTAGCACATTGTTACATTCAACATACTATTGTCATTACACATTGTTATCAGCCTGTTTCTGTACTAATTTTCTAACCTTAGGTAATGGTGCAGAGGTGTTGATTTTTGATTGCAACCTCCAGGTACTAGCTGGAGATTTCCCGCTATTACAACTGATCTCCAGCCGATAGAGATCAGTTCCCCTGGAGAAAATGGCTGCTTTGGCAATTGGACTCTATGGCATTGAAGTCCCTCCCCAGACCCTGCTGTCCTCAGGCTCAACCCCAAAAACCTCCCACCAATGGCAAAGAGAGACCTGGCAACCCTAGGAAGACCCCCACCCCGCCCCCATCCTGGTTTGCAGGGCTGCCTGGCCGACCAGAGCGTTATTTGAATTTCTCCAGGCGAATAGGGGTGACGTCCCAGATTTTCATTTACGGTGTATACTTAGAGCAGGTTAAAAAGGGGGGGGAAGAGTGACAGGCTGCACAGGCAAATGAACACATAGCTGAAAAAACAAAGCCTCACTTTCTGTGATGGGCCCGAGTAACCACTGGATGGCACCGTGTTCCATTCTTGTACCTGGGAGCAAGTTTTCGAGGAGGGTGGGAAACCTGCTTCTGCCAGATTAACCCAACCCTATGGAGATTTGGGTCAACATGATCTTGCCCTCCTTTTTGATAATGCACAACTCTTTCTCGGCTCTCCGGTTACTTTGCAATTTGCCCAAAATTGGAGCAGGGTGGATGACGGGGGAGGAACAGATTTACCGAAGCAAACTTATTAGCCATCTAAAGGGGTTCTCCCCACTCCGTTTTTTTTTCTAACACTGACTAAATTGCCATCAATCCATTTGGATGAGACTTTTTCCCTGGAAGGGTTGCCAACCTCCTGGCGGTGGTTGGCACACTCTCCGAATTACACCTGGTCTCCAGATGACAGAGGTCAGTTCCCCTGGAGAAAAAGGCTGCTTTGGAAGGTGGGCTATATGGAATTATACCCTTCTGAGGTCCCTCCCCTCTCCTCAAAACCCAGCCTCCCCAGGTTCCACCCCTCCAAATCTCTAGAAATTTCCTAACCTGGAGTTGGCAACCCTATCTCCTTCCCAACAGCCAACTCCAGACACAGAGATCTGCCCCCCTGGAGAAACTGATCACTTTGGAGGGTAGACTCTAAGGCATTATATTTGGCTGAGGCCTCCCTGTCCTCCTCAGACTCCACCACATAATCTCCATGAATTTTCCAACCAAAAGCTGGCAATCCTAGCCCAATGGGTCTTCACTCAAAAGGTAGGGTTGCCAACCACCAGGTACTAGCTGGAGATCTCCTGCTATTACAACTGATCTCCAGCCGATAGAGAACAGCTCACTTGGAGAAAATGGCCACCTTGGCAACTGGACTCTACGGCATTGAAGTCCCTCCCCTCCCCACACCCCGCCCTCCTCAGGCTCCACCCCAAAAACCTCTCGCTGGTGGCAAAGAGGGACCTGACAACCCTACTCAAAGGCCAAAACAGGGCTGGAAAGGACCCTTCCCTTTCCCCCTCACAGAAACCCAGCCTAAAATACTGTGGTTTCCCAGCAACAGGCACTGAGGGAATCCGTTGCTTAAAGCTACAGGCACTGCTTTTATCATTTTCAGTTTTTAAAAACCCAATGTTGGAGTTTTTTTAGATTCCATGTTTTTCTGCAAATCTGGGGCCCTTTTCAGGTTTGTAGAAAGATATGTCTTGCCCATTCACAGCTCCAGTCACCAGATTTAAGTAACCTCAGATTTGGCCATCTTCGCTATTAGAATATAAGATGATGATATCTAGCCATTTATATATAGTTCTGAAATGTTTTAATGTTTGAAATGTTTCAATGTTTCTTGCTTTGGGGACCATGAATTAGGTAAAAAGGCAGCATAGAAATGTTTTTTTTTTTAAATAAATAAACTGTGGCAAATTGGGGTTCAGATTGGGGCTAAGGTGCCGAGACAGTACAGAGGGGACAGAATTCTGGCTTCTGACTGCTTTTGTGTCTGTCATATTATTTGACTGGAGGTAAATTCAGGACAGATGCAAGAAAATAGTTCTTCCCACAATGCATAATTAAGTAACAGAATTCACCATACCAGAATAATCCTCAGAGCTGAACATTTCCGATTATTATTGAATGTCTGAAATCACTGCAGTCAAATTAGTCATGTTAACTGCATTAAAGAATGGGGATAATTTGACTCGGATTTTTGATTAGTTATTGTTCAATTGCACATGCCAATTCCACATTGCCTTTATTTTAACAAAGAAAGGTCACCGTGAGGCGACAGATCCCTGTGAATCAGGATTGTACGAGCTTTGACTTTAGAACCAAATATGGCTCAGCGCTGAGCCAAATATGGATCTTTTAAAAAGAAAATGACATCTTTAAGTTAAGGCAGAAGTGGGAAGCTTGAATAGCTGGTACGTGAAGGGAATGGCAGGCAGAGATCTTTATGGGACTATGTTTTATAGGCAAGGAAATGATCAGACGTAAACCATTGCCAGTAATCCAAGTGCCAACCATGCGCAGATTTATGCAAGGACGCTAAAACAAGTGTGCAAGACACTACCATATGCATTTATTACTTGTTGTGAGACCTTGTGGATAGCCACTTTGATTAGAAAAGGTTGCTGACCCCAGATGTAAATCAATGTACAACCCTAATTATTGATCCAGAGATAATGACTATGTAAAGAGATGTGGTTTTCACAAGATTTTATATTAACAGTTTGAATAGTCATTCCCTGAGAATGAACACCAGGGATTTTAGCTTTCTGCTAGGGGTCTAACATAAAATTCTCAGCAGTCTCACCAAACTTAAGTTACCAGAATTCTTTGGGGGGAAGCCTTGACAGTAAAACTAAGATAAAACCAATATAAGTTGGTAGTATTCCCATCTTTTTGTTTTGTTTTGTTCATATAGGAATGTATTTGTAAGAATTAGGCGATTCAGAAAACTTACCTTGTGGCGATATTTCCCTGTAAGAATATGTTGCCTATGTTCATGCTGATTTTTTTTAAAGCTCTCTTAGTTGTGGGGAAATCCCTAAAAACAAGGCACTGGTAACAAGTCACTACTTTATCAGAAATATTAGAAACGAGGAATGATTTGTGTGGGGATCCCAGCTGGGAATGTTGAGATCCTTTTGATGAATAATAGGATCCCTATTATTTCCTATCAGCTCTGTGACCATTAATCTCCAACTGTAGCTATTAAGTCTGTCCCAAAGATTTTAGACACCAACATGTATATATTCCCCAAAGCTCTTGGTAGCCACGTGCATCTTAAAAGGTAAAGATAGTCACTTGTGCAAGCACCCGGTCATTCCTGACCCATGGGGTGATGTCACATCCCGACGTTTACTAGGCAGACTTTGTTTACGGGGTGGTTTGCCAGTGCCTTCCCCCAGTCATCTACACTTTACCCCCAGCAGCAAGCTGGGTACTCATTTGACCGACCTCGGAAGGATGGAAGGCTGAGTCAACCTTGAGCCGGCTACCTGAAACCGACTTCCGCTGGGATCGAACTCCGGTCGGGAGCAGAGCTTGGACTGCAGTTCTGCAGCTGACCACTCTGCGCCGCAGGGCTCCCTACGTGTATCTTGCCCCCTCCCAATAAAATGAAACAAGAAAGAAAACGGGGGGAGCGGAGAGATCTGCAATTTGTTGTCCCGCGGGTGATTTAACAGCAGTAACAAGAAAGGGAAAGTGTACGCGACATTTTAGATAGATAGATAGATAGATAGATAGATAGATAGATAGATAGATAGATAGATAGATAGATAGATAGATAGATAGATAGATAGATAGATATAGATATATAGATATAGATATATAATTCCCCCTTCCCACTTGTTGTTTCACTCGAGGCGAGCTCGGGTACCCTACATCAGAGATATTATTCAAAACAGGCGACCGGGATTTGTTTCAGAGGCATCTGCCCATGGCGCAGCCTCCGGGAATGCCATGGAAACCGGATTTGGAGGGGCTCGCGGGGACCCGCTGCATGTGAGCGCCTGATGAAGACTTCACAGACCAAACGGAACATGAAAACACCCTCGACTGTCTGGTGCCTCGCTTCGAATGCAAATCTCTTTGTTCCGCCCTCTTCGCCTCCTCGACGAGGAATCGCGGCTACCCTCAAACGTGGATTTGTCAATCTTTTTATTATTATTATTACGGTCGTTGCTGGTGGTGCTTTGAAGCGCAGATGAGAAAGGGTGAAAAATTTCATCAAATACACTCGCGGCTGTAATTGACGCTCTCGTTTAAAATATCATTGATGTGGGCGCCAGGGGAAATATTGCGATTTAAATGGCAACTTTTCGGCAAGGAGCTCGTGCTGGTATGGAGGGGGTTTCCGTGTTTCATCCCCACAGCAACCCTGTGAGGGAGGCCATGCTGAGAGACAAGGGACTGCCCCACCACATTAGCCAATAGTCTGGATGGTTGAGCAGGAGTCTGATTCAGTAGAAGGCAGCTGCCTGTGTTCAGATGTTCAAGATCACTGTTCCACACCCCCATATTCCCTTTGCCATCCCACTGAGTACCAGGGGGGATGAGGGAGCGCCATTGAGGTAGTGGGCAAAGGCCAACCCTGCTCTTTGGGCCAGAGGAAAGTACCACTGTTAGCAGAAAGTAGGATCCAACCCATTCCTGGGCCACGGACCTATGCCTCCTGAAAAGGCAAGGCCTGAGATTAGGGTTTCCAGCTCTGGGTTGGGAAATACCTGGAGATTATGGGGGTGGAGCCTGAGGAGAGTAGGGTTTGAGGAGGGGAAGGACCTCAGTGGGGAGCAATACCATCGAACCCGCCCTCAAAAGCAGCCATTTTCTCCAGGAGAACTGATCTTGGTCATGTGGAGATCGCTGTAATAGAGGGAGATCTCCTAGAGGTTGGCAACCCTACCTGAGACTACAGCTCCTCCTCACCCACCAGAGACCTTTTCTTCTTACTACTTAGGGTTGCTAGCTCTGGGTTGGGAAATACCTGGAGATTTTTGAGGTGGAGAGAGTGGGATTTGGGGAGGGGAGGGACTTCAATGCCATAGAGTCCAATTGCCAAAGCGGCCATTTTCTCCAGGGGAACTGATTTCTGTCTCCTGGAGATCAGTTGTAATAGCAGGAGATCTCCAGCCACCACCTGGAGGTTAGCAACCCTATTACTACTTCTGTGCTCAATCGAGAACACCCGGGTTTGCAATTAGCAGCTTGAATGAATCATGCTAAACTTTCCTACTATACAAGCTAGCAATGCACAATCACCGTGTAATGAAGAAGCACATGTAAGTTAATTAACTTGCCAGTTTAACAAGCTTTTTACTGTAAGCTGTACTATCCACAAAAATTATCAGTGTATCATCCACATTAATTGTTGCATATTCCCAAAATCCGGAGTAACAGCAACAAAGTATTGTATAAATTTAACAGTCTTATTCTGAATGATATGGCTGTACATCCTTATGATTCTCAAAGTTCTAAATAATATGGCTTATAAATAACACATCATAAACATGTAACAATCTTGTCCTAAATTCTGCTAGGTGAGGAGATGCCCGGCTTTGGTAACTTTTGGAAGCTTTTCTCCCTCTCTCATAATACTGGAACGGGGGGGGGGGGCATCTGCTGAAGCTGGAGGGTGAGAGATTCAAAACAGAGAAAAGGAAGTATTTCTGCACACAACGCATAGTGAAACTGTGGAACTCCCTGCCCCAGGATGTGGCAATGGCTGCCAACTTGGAAGGCTTGAAGAGGGGAGTGGACATGTTCGTGGAGGAGAGAGCTATCCATGGCTGCTGGTAAAAAGTAGATACTAGTCACGATGCATACCTCTTCTTTCCAGGATCAGAGGAGCACGCCTAATATATTAGGTGCTGTGGAACACAGGCAGAATAAATGCTGCTGCAGTCGTCTTGTTTGTGGGCTTCCTAGAGGCACCTGGTTGGCCACTGTGTGAACAGACTGCTGGACTTGATGAGCCCCGGTCTGATCCAGCATGGCCTTTCTTATGTTCTTATGAGCATACCTATTATATTAGGTGCTGTGGAACACAGGTAGGATGGTGCTGCTGCAGTCGTCTTGTTTGTGGGCTTCCTAGAGGCATCTGGTTGGCTGCTGTGTGAACAGACTGCTGGACTTGATGGGCCTTGGTCTGATCCAGCAGGGCTTTTCTTATGTTGTTATGTTCTAAGGCTTTAAGAGTGGATAGGACATGTTCATGGAGGATGGGGCTATCCATGACTGCTAGTCAAAATGGATACTGGTCATGATGCATACCTATTCTCTCCAGGATCAGAGGAGAATGCCTATTATCTTAGGTGCTGTGGAACAGAGGCAGGACAATGCTGCTGCAGTCATCCTGTTTGTGGGCTTCCTAGAGGCACCTGGTTGGCCACTGTGGGAACAGACTGCTGGACTTGATGGGCCCGGGTCTGATTCAGCATGGCCTTTCTTATGTTCTTATGTTCTTTTGGTAACTCTGGTAACTCGTTTCGCAAATGCTTTGTCAAAGTGGCATCTATATTTATCTGCTTTCCTGCAAGAGTATCAAAAACAGCACCGTGTTGGTTTTTCTATGAGCGGCCCTCTACATAGAAACTGCCAATCTGCCAGCGCTGGCTTCAAAGAATGCCTCCCAGCCCTGCCAGCTTCTCAGGTGGAATCCTGGCTCCCTCGAAAGCCGCGCAGAAGTTTTGCCCAGTCCTTTCTCAACCGCCCCTTGCCTGACCGACAGGCGGCTCTGACGAACAGGCTGCAGCGACTCATTAGACAGACAACGTTCACACTCCCAGCTTCACGTCGAGAGCGGCCCAACTGTTGCCAGTCTGCGTACGTGGCAACAAACGAGACCTACTGCGAGCACACACTGTACTGCTTGGGCATATGCTGTTCCTTTGCTGTAGCTTTTCTAGGCACGGCAAAGAGAGGGAGCGCAGTGGCAGAACGTTCTTTGAGGCCTTGGGTCTGTCTCTCCCAGGACTAGCAGCACAAATAGGGTTAGAATCATAGAGTTGGAAGGGACCACCAGGGTCATCTAGTCCAACCCCCTGCACAATGCAGGAAATTCACAACTACCTCCCCCCACACACCCCCAGTGACCCCTACTCCATGCCCAAAAGGTGGCCAAATTGCCCTCCCTCTCATCATCTGCTTAAGGTCATAGAATCAGCACTGCTGACAGATGGCCATCTAGCCTCTGCTTAAAAACCTCCAGGGAAGGCGAGCTCACCACCTCCCGAGGAAGCCTGTTCCACTGAGGAACTGCTCTGGCTGTTAGAAAATCCTTCCTAATGTCTAGATGGAAACTCTTTTGATTTAATTTCAACCTGCTGGTTCTGGTCCGGGCTTCTTGTTGGCAGCCTCCAAGCAGAGCAAGAACATCTCCTGGAAAGACCTCAGCCTGAGACCCTGGCAACCCGCTGCCAGTCTGAGTAGACAATACTCACCTTAAGAGACCGAGGGTCTGACTCAGTATAAGAGAGCTGCGTGTGTGTGTTCATGTGTGCGTACCCGACTGCTTCAATCATCTTCTGAGGCCCCTGAAGGGTTGCCAACCTCCAGGTATTAGCTGGAGATCTCCTGCTATTACAACTGATCTCCAGCCGATAGAGATCAGTTCCCCTGAAGAAAATGGCTATTTTGGCAATTGGACTCTATGGCGTTGAAGTCCCTCCCCTCCCCAAACCCCGCCCTCCTCAGGCTCCACCCCAAAAACTTCCCACTGGTGGCAAAGAGGGACCTGGCAACCCTAGGCGCCTACTTTGGCCACCCCCCGCCTTCTGAAGTTAGATGGTGACAACCTAGGAAAGGGCCTTCTCGGTCACGGCACCAAAAATGTGATAGTCCCTCCACAGGGACATTTGTTTGTCCCCTTCTATCCCTGTCTTCCTCCAGCAGGTGAAGACATCCTTGTTTTGCCTGGCATTCCCTCAATGACCTCTCCTTCCTACCCTATGCTTCAATTGTTGTTTTTATGCTTTTCTGTATGTATTTTACTTTTGGTAGAGAAGGCAGCATGGTATAGCCCTAGGGTTGCCAGATCCGATGAACGCACATATGTTAGGAGGGGAGCTTGTTCCCATGATCCTGTCCTACCAGGAGGGCAGGGTTTGGTGAGGGGAGGGACTTCAGTGCCATAGAGTTCAATTGTCAAAGAAGCCATTTTCTCCTGGTGAACTGATCTCTATCGGCTGGAGAATAGTTGTAATAGCAGGAGATCTCCAGCTGGTACCCGGAGGTTGGCAACCCTATATAGCCCGATCTTGTCAAATCTCGGAAGCTAAGCAAGGTCAGCCCTGGTTAGTATTTGGATGGGACACCACTAAGGAATACCAGGGTTACTATGCAGAGTAAGGTTGCCAACCTCCAGGTGGTGGCTGGAGATCTCCCGCTATTACAACTGATCTCCAGCCAACAGAGATCAGTTCACCTGGAGAAAACGGCCACTTTGGCAATTGGACTCTATGGCAATGAAGTCCCTCCCTTCCTCAGGCTCTGCCCCAAAAACCTCCTGCCAGTGGCAAAAAGGGACCTCGCAACCCTATTGCTTACATTTCTGGATGATTGCTTAAAGGTAGAGTAGGTGGCAACCCTAGTCTAACATGCTAAATGCTTAGGGTTGCCAACCTCCAGGTACTAGCTGGAGATCTCCTGCTATTACAACTGATCTCCAGCCGATCGGGATCAGTTCACCTGGAGAAAGTGGCTGCTTTGGCTCTTCGACTCTATGGCATCGAAGTCCCTCCCCTCCCCAAACCCCGCCCTCCTCAGACTCCACCCCCCAAAATCTCCAGGTATTTCCCAACCCGGAGCTGGCAACCCTAATACAGAGGAAGGCACTGGCAAACCACCCCCCTGTTAGTCTCTTGCCTTGAAAACCCCATAAGGGGTTGCCATAAGTCAGCTGCGACTCGACAGCACTTCACACACACACACACACATTTTACTTTTGCTTTTCCGGCACTCTGTTCGAATTGTTAGCTGCCTTGGTGGCCCTGATAGGGCAGAAATGGCAGGCTATAAATTTTATAAATAAATGAATGAATAGAAAGAACACAAGTGGGAGGACAGGATCATGGGAACAAGCTCCCCTCCTAACATATGTGCGTTCACCGGAATGCATGCGTCAAATCTGTCATGCCGGCAAATGAGTCCTCTGTCTGCATGACTGGGGATTCCTGCAAAAGCCGGCTTTTATCCTTACATTTATCCATTTCTTCCATCATTGCCTCGCAGCATTCAGAGAAGCATTTCCCAAACCTCGGAGAGCTGAGTGCACTTTACGTCAATTAAAACCGGAGGCCCACCTGCATGCCATGTTTCCCTCACACTTTAGTTTGCTTCGAGAGAGAGGAATGAAGCTCCTCCCTTGTGACTGTGTACCAGACAGTCTGGGTATGCCTCCTGACTGGAAGAAAGCCAACTCACAGCGGGTACTCATGCAGAGATGCAACAGGCCGCCCCCCTCTGAGGGCAGGTAAATGCAACTCTACCTTGGTGGAGGAGGAGTGATTCACATGCAACAGAGACCCGGGAGAATTACCCACACATATCAGCAGATTGGAAGGAGTGTAGACTGAATTATGGGAAGATGGAGCAGGCACCTCATCAGCGCATGAATATTTTGGCTCATGGGAGCTTTTAATTATTGAATTATAACACGCTAGGGTGCTGTGAGAGAAGCCCTAGAGCGTATTTGTCAGCACAGAGTTTAGGAAACCCAGTTTTGAAAGAGAACCATCTCAGAGTTGAGGCCTGACAGCCTATCCAGAATGGAATCTTTGCCATTCACCCCACAAATTAGGGTTCAGCTTTATTTTATTCATAGGGTTGCCAACCTCCAGGTACTAGCTGGAGCTCTCCTGCTGTTACAACTGATCTCCAGCTGATAGAGATCTGTTCCCCAGGAGAAAATGGCTGCTTTGGCAATTGGACTCTATGGCAATGAAGTATCTCCCCTCCCCAAACCGCACCCTCCTCAGGCTCTGCCCCAAAAATCTCCCGCTGGTGGCGAAGAGGGACCTGGCAACCCTACTTCCAAAGCTGCCCTTCCTCCAGGGAAATGTTCTCTGTTATCAGTTGTAATTCTGGGAGATGCCCAGACCCTGCCTGGGGGTTGGCAACCCCAATTACTGGATATGTTTGATGGCACTAGGGTTTCCAGGTCCCTTTTCCCCACCGGTGGGAGATTTTTGGGGAGGAGTCTAAGGAGGGCGGGGTTTGGGGAGGGGAGGGACTTTAATGCCATAGAGTCCAATTGCCAAAGTGGCCATTTTCTCCAGGGGAACTGATCTCTATCACCTGGAGATCAGTTGTAACAGCGGGAGATCGCCAGCTAGTACCTGGAACTTGGCAACCCTAGATGGCACACACATCGGTTTTCATGACAAATTGCCCGTCCAGGCCTTTCCACACAGCTTTGCGCAGGGAAGGACTGAAAACCTACAAAAACATGACATTTCCTTGGCAAGCTGCTTTTCATGAGGTCGAGCTGAGCGGAATAACCTCGCCACCGACCAAAAGGCACGGCTCCCTGCGAGCGCTAGATGGCGCTTCCTAGCAAGGAAGATCAGGGCCTAGATTATGCAACCGAATTCAAGGGATGCTTGGCCGATAGGGTTCCTAAGAAAAGGTTGACCCGGTTTTCGAGAGCCTTCACACCCACCCCCAAGCTTGTGGGGTATACCACCAACCGCAACAGAAGGATCACACTCAGGCGCTCAGCTCTGGTTTATAAAAATCTGCTTTTATCAGGGTTTGCCTACCCACAAAAAAAGAAAAAGACAAAACACAACACCTATTTTCCTCTTCAGCCCCAATTTCGGCTAGTGGTTGCCTCGGGAGAGAGAGAAAACCGAGAACAATGCTCCCAGCTTATAGATTTGTTCCCCCCTTTCCCTCTGCCTCTCACACAGGGCTGCGTAATGTGGATAATTTCAAAATGCCATATGGTGCCCTCAATCCGCACACAGATTTTCCGCGGTGATGTGTGTGGGAACGGCGCGTACAGATCAGAGCTAAGCGATTGCTCCGAGTGCCTCGGCAATTTAAGGCGCGCCAGGGAATCTGGAGTCTTTTTTGATCCTGGGATATTTCGAGAGGGTCTTTGATTTCCTCTCGCGCTTCCTCCGGTCCTTACCGAGCTGGCCACAGAATAAGAATCGCACAAAGCGGAAAAGGGGATTTGGGCAATCGGAACCCGCTGAAGGTTCTTTGTGAAGCAAATGGTTCCCAACGTAGGGATTGCCAGCTTTCAGGTGGGGCCTGCAGATCTCCCAGAATTACAAGTGATCTCCAGATAACAGAGATCAGCTAGGGTTCCCAAGTCCCTCTTTGCAACTGGCGGGAGGTTTTTGGGGCAGAGCCTTAGGAGGATGGGGTTTGGGTAGGGGAGGGACTTCAATGCCATAGAGTCCAATGGCCAAAGTGGCCATTTTCTCTAGGCGAACTGATCTCTATCGGCTGGAGAACAGTTGTACTAGCAGGAGATCTCCAGCTACTACCTGGAGGTTGAGCTGAGATAAATATGCACAAGTACTAACAAAGTATGGCTGAGTAAACAATAGTACAAGGCTCAAACACTCAAATAGCAAAGACGTATATTTGAAAGTTACAATAGTGAAAGTGCAGGAAGTGACAAAAAGGAAACTTAACACAAAATCTATTCACTAAGATCTAAAGGTCGATAAATATGATAAAGTCAATAATTATGTCTCGATAGAATCTTTAAAAGTTCATAATAAATATATTCAAATCCTTGTGGAGACAGAAGTCAGGAGAAGACGGAACGCGGTCCGGATGCCTTGTGTTTTCGCCGCCCCTCAGGCCCCTTAGGGTTGCCAACGTCAAGGGGGTAGATGGAGATCTCCTGCTAGATGGGGGGTAGATGGAGATCTCCTGCTATGATAACTGATCTCCAGGCGGCGGAGATCAGTTCCCCTGGAGGAAATGGCCGCTTTGGCAATTGAAGTCCATCCCTTCTCCAAACTCCGCCCTCCCCAGGCTCCACCCCCAAAATCTCCAGGTATTTCCCAACTTGGAGCTGGCAACCCTAGTTCCCCTGGATATAATGGCTGCTTTGGAGCATGGACTGTATGGCATTATACCTAGGGTTGCCAGCTCTAGCTTGGGAAATACTTGGAGATTTTGGGGGTGGAGCCTGAGGAGGGGGGTCGGAGAGGGGAGGGACTTCAATGCTATAGAGTTCAATTGCCATCGTGGCCATTTTCTCCAGGCAAACTGATCTCTGTTGCCTGGAGATCCGTTGTAATAGAGGGAGATCTCCAGCTACCACCTGGAAGTTGGCAACCCTAATTATACCCCACCCCATTGCCATAGAGTCCACCCTCCAAAGCATCCATTTTCTCCAAGGGAGCTGATCTCTGTAGTCTGGAGATGAGCTGTAATTCCGGGGGATCCCCAGGTCCCACCTGGAGGCTGGCATCCCTAAATTCAGGGCAAGTTTTGGCCTAGCCTCGGTTTTTGTTAAAAACACAAGGTACAGCATTTAGCATGTTGGACTAGGGTTGCCACCCACTGTGCCTTTAAACATTCACCCAGAAATGTAAGTGATAGGGTTGCCAGGTCCCTCTTTGCCACCGGCGGGAGGTTTTTGGGGCGGAGCCTGAGGAGGGGAGGGACTTCATTGCCATAGAGTCCGATTGCCACATGCAGCCATTTTCTCCAGGTGAAGTGATCTCTATTGGCTGGAGATCAGTTGTAATAGCGGGAGATCTCCAGCTAGTACTTGGAGGTTGGCAACCCTAGAATCATAGAATCAAAGAGTTGGAAGGGACCACCAGGGTCATCAAGTCCAACCCCCTGCACAATGCAGGAAATTCACAACTACCTCCCCCACACACACATCCCTAGTGACCAGAAGATGGCCAAGATGCCCTCCTTCTCATCATCTGCATAAGGTCACAGAATCCGCATTGCTGACAGATGGCCATCTAACCTCTTCTTAAAAACCTCCATGGAAGGAGAGCTTACCACCTCCCAAGGAAGCCTGTTCCACTGAGGAACCGCTCTAAATGTTAGAAAATTCTTCCTAATGTCTAGACGGAAACTCTTTTGATTTAATTTCAACCCGTTGGTTCTGGTCCAGCCTTCTGGGGCAACAGAAAACAACTCAGCACCATCCTCTCTCTGACAGCCCTTCAAGTACTTGAAGATGGTTATCATATCCCCTCTCAGTCTTCTCCTCTTCAGGCTGAACATACCCAGCTCCTTCAACCTTTCCTCATAGGACTCGGTCTCCAGACCCCTCACCATCTTTGTTGCCCTCCTCTGGACACGTTCCGGCTTGTCTACATCCTTCTTAAATTGTGATGCCCAAAACTGAACATAATACTCTAGGTGAGGTCCAACCAGAGCAGAGTAAAGCGATACCCTAGTAAGCAAGCATAGCTATTCCTCCAGGGAGTTCAAGTGAAATGAAAAGTTGCACTTGTTTAAGAGTCAGGGTGCTGCTTAGGGCACAAGAGCAGACCTAGGGCGAACATGTGGCAGCCCTCCCTTCCAGTCACATGGCTTGCAGACGCAAGCCCCCCAGAGGGCTTCAGAGAATCACTACATCGAGTTGGGAAAGGGATGATTTGTTCCCCTTTTGAGTCCAATCTTTACCGAGCAGGGCGGTGATCTAGTGTCATTTAGCACCGGCGATTGAAGAGGAACCCTTTGCAGAGCGTGCGGGGAGGGGGGGGGAGAGAGACACAGATGAGGTGTAATATGCCATCAGACGGAGGCAAGCCAAAATTGCTTTCAATGAGATTGCGTGTCAGCACGGCGGCTCCGGCGATGGAAATGCGAGGTCACCCCCTATTAAAAATAAAAGCAGGGACGTTATTATTTTATTTAATGGAACAGGCCTTCCTTGCCTCGCCTTCTGAACGGACCGGGGGTAGGGAGTTGATTAAAATGTGTGAGAGGACCGGGGGCCGGGGGGGGGGGCAGAACAATTGGGCCATTAAAATGGACGAGCAAAAAGCCACCAATTTTCAGTAATCCCTTGGGTGGCGAATTGAAGGGTTTTGTTCGTCTGCCAGGGCACGGACATGGAAGCGTCGTACAACGTCCCCCAACCCACCCCCTTCTACATTTGGTATACCACCTCTGAACATCGAGGTAGTGATTCTGTTATCGTGGCTGGTAAATGACTGTGCCCTCTGTGGTTTTTTGTAAAAAAAATCCTTTATTTTTTAAAAAAAGAGCCAAACGCTGGCCACCTGTGGGACTGAGTGGCGTAGGTTAATTGCATTTTATTTCAAGGAGTACTTTCTTTGAAAGAGACGATCGATATCAGTGTTAGGAGCAGGATCCATCAGTAGGGTTGCCAACTGCCAGGGGGTGGCTGACCTCCAGGCGATAGAAATCCGTTCCCCTGGAGAAAATGGCAGCTTTGGCAATTGGACTCTATGGCATTAAAGTCCCTCCTCTCTCCAAACCCTGCCCTCCTCAGACTCCACCCCCCAAATCTCCAGGTATTTCCCAACCAGGAACTGGCAATCCTATCCATCAGGGATAGACACAATATTTTAAGTAGTAGTAGTAGTAGCAGTAGTAGTAGTAGTAGTAGTAATAATAATAATTGTATCTGAAGATAAGCTGACCAGAACATAGGGTTGCCTACCTCCAGGTACTAGCTGCAGATCTCCTGCTTTAACAACTGATCTCCAGCTGATAGAGATCAGTTCACCTGGAGAAAGTGGCTGCTTTGGCAAGTGGACTCTATAGCATCAAATTCCATCTTCGCCACTAGCAGGAGGTTTTTGAGGTGGAGCCTGAGGAGGGTTGGGTTTGGGGAGGGACTTCAATGCCATAGAGTCCAATTGCTAAAGAAGCCATTTTCTCCAGGGGAACTGATCTCTATCAGCTGGAGACCAGTTGTAATCCCAGATCTCCAGCTGCTACCAGGAGGTTGGCAACCTTATGTAGAGTCTGTCCTCCAAAGCAGCCATTTGGTCCAGGGGAACTAAATTCTGTTGTCTGGAGATCAGTGGTAATTCTGGGAAGTCCGTACCTGGAGGCTGGCAACCCTATATTTTGCCCTCAACAAGCACAGCAGGTAGGGTTGCCAAGTCCCTCTTCACCAACGGTGGGAGGTTTTTGGAACTGAGCCCAATTAAAGCAGGGTTTGGGAGGGAGGGACTTCAATGCCATAGAGTCCAATTGTCAAAGCAGCCATTTTCTCCAGGCGAACTGATCTCGATCGGATGGAGATCAGTTGTAATAGCAGATCTCCAGCTAGTACCTGGAGGTTGGCAACCTTACTAACAGAGCCATTTCGTGGCGTGATTGGGCGATACAGAGACTGCTCGCTGCCTTTTGATGTATGGGGCCATTGTAACACGGCAATAGCAGCCAAATAACACCAGCCTAAAGTATTCTGAGTTTCGGTGCTGTGTGAGGGAGGGGACGTTCATTCATCTCAAGCACCCTCTAGGCACAGCCCCGTCCTTCTGCAAACGGTTAAGGAATCTTGCATAAATGAGTTTGGGCAAGTTCTGCAGTTGGATCCACCTTCCGAGAACTTCCCGTTCAAGCAAGAGGAGAACTGGGCCTCAGGGGCGTTCCGCCTCATCTAAAGGACATAAATTCCTGGAGCCAGAAGTACATCTGCGCTCAATTCCTCCTAGAGGAATGTCTTTATCGTACGAAATGATCCGGGATTGAAGCTTCTATGAGAAGCAGTTCTTCGGTCGCAGATGGAAAATTGGGATTTGTGCTAAATCACAGATGGTATGTATTTTTCCCCCCACTATAATTCACAAAATGGGTAATTTACATCACTTCTTTTATTCATAGGTTTTGCTCATGATAATAGCGGAGATAAATGCGGGGGACGGCAAACTATGCTGCCCCTTAGCATTCTGCTAATGGTGCTTTTCATAGGTATGGGTGGGTTTTTTTAAAAAAAGCACTGAGGGGGGGGGTTCACCCAGATGTAACCCTACTTTCAGAGATTCTGCACCTAACACAGTACCAGCTCTCTCTGGTATTAAACTCGTTTCTGTCCACAATAGCAGGTTGTTTCCCTTCTGGGCCTGTCCTGCAAAAGGTGAACGGCAGGTTGCACTTCTCCAGGTGGGTCCGGTAGTTTTAGGAATGCCTGGTGTGGATCCTGCAAGTGTCTGTCCCTGCCCCCCATCCCACCCACCCTCCAAAAAACTGGCACAGTTGCAGGTGTAGGCTTGGGAGTAGGGTGGCCAACCTCCAGGTACTAGCCAGAGATCTCCTGCTATTGCAACTGATCTCCAGCTGATAGAGATCAGTTCCCCTGGAGAAGATGCCCCCTTTGGCAATTGGACTCTGTGGCATTGAAATCCCTCCCCTCCCCAAACCCCACCCTCCTCAGGCTCAGACCCTATGAGGAGCGGTTAAAACGCTTAGGGCTGTTTAGCTTGGAAAGAAGGCGGTTGAGGGGAGACATGATAGAGGTCTATAAAATTATGCATGGTTTGCAGAGACTGGACAGGGAGAAGCTTTTCTCTCTCTCTCATAATACTAGAACGCGGGGTCATCTGCTGAAACTGGAGGGTGGTTCAAAACTGATAAAAGGAAGTATTTCTACACACAACGCGTAGTTAAATGGTGGAACCCCCTGCCCCAGGATGTGGGGATGGCTGCCAACTTGGAAGGCTTGAAGAGGGGAGTGGAGAGGGCTATCCATGGCTACTAGTTAAAATGGATACTGGTCATGATGCATACCTATCCTCTCCAGGATCAGATGAGCATGCCTATTATATTAGGTGCTTTGGAACACAGGCAGGATAATGCTGCTGCAGTCGTCTTGCTTGTGGCCTTACCATAGGCACCTTGTTGGCCCCAGTGTGAACAGACTGCTGGACCTGATAGGCCTTGGCCTGATCCAGCAGGGCTTTTCTTATGTTCTTATGTTCTCTACCCCCCAAATCTCCAGGTATTTCCCAACTGGAAAGTCCAAGGTTTTAGCATAGAATTTCCAGCGATTCCAGGTGTGGTGTCACTTTCAGATTCTCCCCAGAAGCGACGCCACCCCATTGCAGATGGCACCCTTCCATGTCGCCACCTTTCCAGACTCCTGCAGGTTTCCAGCCATAGCCTGGAAACCCTACAAACACACCAATACTCCAGAGGAGGCAGAACTAGTAGGGTGGATAGGTCAGTTTCCTCTCTATCTTTCTTCTCTGTTCCGCTGCTGTCTCTGTTTACCCAGAATGATATTCTCAGGGACTTCCTTTCCTTCCAGCTGCCTCCTGCTCTTGCTGCTTCTTTGTCTAAATTCCATGAGGGCAAGAGGTGATCTGACCCTGCCCAGGCTAGCCAGACCTCGTCAGATCTCAGAAGCTAAGCAGGGTCAGCCTTGGTCAGTATTTGGATGGGAGACCACCAAGGAATACCAGCTTCGTGACGCAGAGGCAGGCAACGGCAGACCACCTCTGAACATCTCTTGCCTTGAAAACCCTAAGGGGCCGTTGCCATAAATTAGCTGTGATTTGATTCCAAAAAAAACCAAAAAAAAGTGGTCTACTACAATCTCTCACCTTCTTTGCCTAGACTGGGGCTGTGGCTCAGTTTGTAGAGCATCTACTTGGCATGCAGAAGGCCCCAGGTTCAATTCCTGGCACCTCCAGTTAAAAGGACTAGGCGAGTAGGTGATGTGAAGGACCTCAGCCTGAGACCCTAGAGAACCGCTGCCGGTCTGAATAGACAATATGGATGGACCAAGGGTCTGATTCGGTATAAGGCAGCTTCATGTGTTACTTTCCTATCATGGTATGGAGTTCCTTAGCAATAAAGGACATCCATTTTTTTAATAAAGTAACTGACCCTTGCGTGGACTTTATTCCTAAAGCAGCCTCCCCTTGCTGCTGTGCAAACCAACTCTAAGCTAACAGGATGGAGGTCTTGATGGAATTTTTCAAGGACTCCCTTTCCATGGGTCCAGAGAATTTCCCCTGATTCGGTGGTTTTTAGTTCGGGAGGAACCGAACTCAAAACTGACGGGCAACCGGGGGGGCCGAATTCAGCGAGTTCGGGAGTTCGCGAATAAATTCGGCAAATTCGGCCGTCAGTAAGCAGCATAACCGTCAGTAAGCAGCATTCTCCTCCCCCGGCCAATCGGTGGGCAAGCTGGGTCTTCTTCTGGCCAATCAGTCAGGATTGAGTACTGGAGGAATCAGCTGATGTGCGGCCCGGCCAGGGAGAGAGAGAGAGAGAGCGAAATCCTCGTGTGTGTGAGGGGGGGGTACTTGTGCACATTCGCTCCTTTCTGTGGCTGCAGGGGGCGTATTTTTTGGGGTACAGACACAAAACTTTCACTGGAGTTTCAGACCAGTGTTCTTAAGATACCCCCCAAGTTTTGCAAACATTGGGTCAGGGGGTCCCGAGATATGGGCTCCCCCCTTTTTCTTTCCATGGCTGCAGGGGGCGCATTTTTGGGGGTACAGATCCCAAACTTTGAGCGGAGTTTCAGACCAGTGTTCTTAAGATACCCCCCAAGTTTTGTAAACATTGGGTCAGGGGGTCTCGAGATATGGGCTCTCCCCCTTTTCCCTCCCCCCCTTTTTCCATTTATGTGGCTGCAGGGGGCGCTTTTTGGGGGATATAGCCCCCAAACTTTTAGCATAGCTTCAGTGAATTATTCTTAAGATACTACCCAAGTTTTGTAAAGATGGGTTCAGTGGAGGCAGAAATATCGCCTCCCCCCCTTTTCTCTTTCCATGGCTGCAGGGGGTGCATTTTTGGGGGTGCAGATCCCAAACTTTGAGCGGAGTTTCAGACCAGTGTTCTTAAGATACCCCCCAAGTTTTGTGAACATTGGGTCAGGGGGTCCTGAGATATGGGCTTTCCCCTTTCCCCTTTCCCCTTTTCCCTATTGGGATGAATGGATCCGATCCTGTGCATCTTCTCCAGAGCAAAACGTTCCGTGCCTAATTGGAATCATCTTGGATTATTTACAAGTCCTCTCTTCAGCCCCTCTTGATGGAACAAAAGACAGCCACAGTAAGACCCCTTTGGGGGCTTTAATCTATAATTTTTCTCCTGTGTATGTCTGTGTGTGGGGGGGAAAGTAGAGTCTGTGTGTGTGTGGGGAGGGAGCAGTTTCTGTGGGTGGGGGGGAAGCCAAAGGGGGCTTTCGTCGGTTCTGCCTGGGGTGTGTGTTCCCCCTCGAGTCTCTCGCTCCCTGGTTTGAGGGGGGAGGTTTCAGTTGTGTGTTGCAAAGGTGTTGTTTAACAAGGTTGTGTTGTTTTGCAAACTTGTCAGCTGTTGTCGGGGCTGGGAGCTTTGTGCGTGGGCGGCAAGCTCTGCTGAGAGATGCACATTAAGGGTGGGGAGACCCCTTTCAGGGCCCATATCTCAGCCCCCCCTGACCCAATCTTTACAAAACTTGGGGAGTCTTTCAATAAACGTCCTTTGAAGCTCTGCCAAAAGTTTGGGACCTCTAACCCCAAAAATGCCCCCCCAGAGCCGCAGAAAGGAGCGATTGTGTTTTTAATGGCTTTATTCAGCCGAATTTTTATCCGAACTTTGAATTCCCGCCGAATTGAACGGATCCGATGTGGGGGAGTTCGGACTTCGGCACGTACCGAACCCACAAGGGCCAAATTCGGCCGAATCCAAACTGTACCGAATTTTTTTTTTTTTTACAGCCCTACCTCCAGGTACTAGCAGATCTCCTGCTATTACAACTGATCTCCAGCCGATAGAGATCAGTTCACCTGGAAAAAATGGCCACTTTGGCAATTGGACTCTATGGCATTTAAGTCCCTCCCCAAACTCCACCTTCCTCAGGCTCCACCCCCCAAAACCTCCCACCGGTGGTGAAGAGGGACCTGAAAACCCTATGTGAAGTAAGTAGGACTGAGAGAGCTGTGATTAGCCCAAGGTCACCCAGCTGGCTTCCTTTCTGTCCCTCCTCTTGTTCGTTTGTTGTTCTCCCATTATTAGCAGCGGCGCCACTTGGAATTTTTAAAGTACTATTAGAAATGATTTTTAAATTTGTTTAAGTATTTATTTAAACGGTATTTTATTGATTGTTAGCCATCTTGAGCCCAACCTTGGTTGGGAAAGGTGAGGTAGAAGTCTAAATGATGATGATGATGATGATGATGACGACGACAATAACAATAACAACAATAATAATAATAATAATAACCCAGTTCTCCAGGTCACTGTCCACCGCTCCAAACCACCGCTCTTAACCACTACACCACGCTGGCTCGCCTGGTCTCCCTATCACCAACACAGTCATCATTTTCCTGCTATTTTTCCTCCTGCTTCTCATTTTTTTGTGAGTGGGGGGAATTTAGGCTGGGGGGTGGGTGGGTGTTACCTGCTGGAGGCCGGCAAATGGCAAGCCAAGCTCAAATCTGAGCGCCGTATGATTTCGCCCGCACCAACTCTACAACGAAGCGTCGCAAACGGTCTCCTAATACAAATCCAAGCGTACGCATTTCCCATAATTTAGGACTTGATAGATGCAAGGCAGGGAGACGAACGTGCGCCCGGATTCTAACAGCTGCACAAACAAGTTAGTAAGTTTAAAATTCACACTGCTATGTCTTCAGGGAGGGGGGAGGGGGGGAAACATTTTATTTTTGTTTTTAAATCTGCCATAACACAGCTGGGTGGCATCAAATTGTCATTAAAACATGGTATTTAAGATGATTTAATGGCTAGATTGCCAGGCAGGAACCATGGCAGTTTACTCAAATGACTGAGCATGAAAACGGATGTAACTATTTAAGTGGCAGTAGGAAAGGGTGGAGGGGGGGTTACTGATTGTTTCAGTGAGCAAATGCTGGGACCTACTTGTAATGCGTGCGGGGTTTCTGCCGGGAGGGAAGGGGTTTATTGTACACAGTTGGGCAACATTAGAGCCTTACAATGCTTATTTATTTACACTCCCAATTAATGAACATGGAATCCTTGCAGAGTAATGTCAGGCCAAGGAAAAGAAGGGGGGTCTGCCCCAAGGAGATTACAATCTATGGCAGGTAGGTCCCCTGGAGAAAATGGTCATTGGACTCTATGGCATTGAAGTCCCTCCCCTCCCCAAACCCCACCTTCCTCAAGCTCTGCCCCCAAAACCTCCCGCCAGTGGCGAAGAGGGACCTAACAACCCCAACGGCAGGGGTGTCGAACGCATTTGTAATGAGGGCTGGATATGACATAAATGTCACTTGATTGGGCCGGGCCATCACCATGCCTCGCCAGCCTAGATCGGGAGCGGGGTGGATGCCTCAACTGGCTAGTGGGCTGGATCCGGCCCCTGGGCTGTATGTTTGCCGCTTTGGCAATTGGACTCTGTGGCATTGAAGTCCCTCCCCAAACCCCACCCTCCTCAGACTCCACCCCAAAAACCTCCCACCGGTGGCAAAGAGGGACCTGGCAACCCTAATTATACCCCATTGAAGTCCCTCCCCAAACCTCTCCAAATCACAGTAAGCACTACAGCCACTTACAAAGCAGTGTTTCCAAGGGGCGGGGACTCAGATGCGCTTGGATTTCTGCTGGTCGTTATGCAGAGCTCCTGATACTCCCAGGACTTTCTTCACAACAAACCACACCACGCTTAAGGTTTTCAGATCTCAGGATAGAAAAGTGTGAGACAAGAGAGGGACGAACCAGGGACAGACTACCCGTGCATAAAAAAAACTATGTGTGACTGGCCCAAGGTCACCAAGTGCGTTTCCATGGCAGAGCAGGGATTCGAACCTGGGTCTCTTAGATCCTTGTTTGGCACTTTAACCTCTATGCCAAAGTGGCTCTTATCCCTCATGAAAAGGCCAACGTGTGTTCAACGGATCCTCTGGGTTGTTCCATCTCCAGAAGGTCAACCCTCCAGATGGGAACAGGGTTTTCAGCCACTCTGAAAAATCCACATGACCTTGGAACGACCCTCTGGGTCCATGCGATGAATTAGCCAATCTATATTTATTAAATCATTGTAAAGCGCGGGAAAAAGAATATACCCATGGGCTTGAGCACGCACCATTCACCTGAAAGAAAGGTGTGATTTGAATAGCGCATCGACACAGCTGGCTCGCATCTGCTTCATTCATGCTCTTCCAAACACAAACCCACTTTGAATGATACCTTTTATTTCGTGTGTTTTTTTAAAAAAAGACGCCTCTTTCAAGACCGTGTCTTTCACTTCCTTTGCGAAGGCCCCTTCTCACAAAACGGTTCACCGCACATTCGCCAAGCCTCTTGGTCAGTGATCAGAATAAGTTTGATTCCTTTCCCCTCCCTCAAAATGAGAGCAGGGGAAAGAGTTTTGAAAGTAAGTCAAGGGGCTTCTTTTTAACAGACCGATTTGATAGCGCTGTTTCTTTTGCCAGCTTTTGATCGGGGGGGGGGAACCCTTAAAAGGGGTGAAAAATTGAATATTGGCTTATAGTGCTCTGCTACCATTCGTTGCGATGCTTTGATTAGTTTTCTTAAAAGACTGCATACTCAATAATTTGAAGCAAGAGGTTAATGGTGTTATTACAACTATTATCCCTTTTAAAATCATTATCCTCTTGTTTTTCATGTCTATATTACCCTCACCTTTTCATGAACCCATTTTCCCAGCTGTTTCGCTCCGTCGTAAAGTTTGCTGCACACCATCCCAGGAAAAGACTAAATGGTATGTTTTATCAGACAGGCCTAAGGGAATTCACAGATTCCCGTAACTCAATCTATACAGGGAGATTGGAACAAAATGTTCTATATACCTTTTCCCCCCTCTGTTTTCATTTGACTATGATTGAAACGTAGACCTTCAAAAGTTAAAGAGGTGAAATTATTTGGAAAAGGCTAATCTCGTTCAGGAAATTTAAAAGATTGGATATCATGTCAAAATGGTGAGCGTACATGATCTGTGTTTACAGGGAAATGTCACCTTGGGGGGAAATATCCATCTAACTTTGCGGCGGTTATTAAAAATTAGCCAAATGCCCATCATTTTTTTATGATGGACAGAGGGGAAAGGGAAGATTGGGAGATCACATGCTTTGTCTACCAAAGGTCCCGGTTTCAGTCCTAAGCATATCTGGTAAAAGAATCTCAGGTGTTGGAGAAGATCTCTTTCAGCCCTCAGACCCTGGAGATGGTGGGAAATTAGGGTTTCCAACCTCCAGGTGGTGGCTGCTGGAGATCTCCTGGGATTACAACTGATCTCCAGGTGACAAGAGATCAGTTCATCTGGATAAAATGGCCTATTTGGAAAATGGACTCTATGGCATTGGACCAAATTGAAGTCCCTCCCCTCCCCCAACCCCACCCTCCTTAGGCCCCACCCCCAAAACCTCCTAGTATTTCCCAACCCAGAGCTGGCAACCTTATGGAAAGTGCTATCAAGTTGCAGCTGAGTTGGCAACCCCTTGTGGGGTTTTCAAGATAAGAGACATGCAGAGGTGGCTTGCCATTGTCTTCCTCTGCATAGCAACCCTGGTATTTCTTGATGGTCTCCCCTCCAAGTTCTAACCAGGGCCGACACTGCCTAGCTTCCAAGATCTGATGACATCAGGCTAGCCTGGGCCATCCAAGTCAGGGACCAGGAGAGCTGCTGTCAACCAGACAACGCCGATCTACATGGACCAAGGGTCTGACCTAAGAAGGCAGTTTCATATCCACACAAGGGAGGGCCGGTCAACAGATTGCATTGTACTCCAAAAACGATACTGTTGTCTCCCCAAGGAATCCTTTATGTTCTCCTTAAAAACAAATGGCAGCCGTTCCCTTATATGTTCAATAATATTCAAATATGGACATTACACGAACAAACCATTCCAACCTCTGCAGAGGAAGGCAATGGCAAACCACCTCTCCTTCTCGTTTGACTTGAAAGCCCTTCGCTGGGTGGCCGTAAGTCGGTTGAGACTTATGTACGGACGTCGGAGGCAACATCCGGCAGGGCTAGACGCCTGGACCACTGGTCTGAACCAGCAGGGCTCTCCTCCTGTTCTTACAAGTTGTCGTGTTCAGCCACCCTGACTCTTAACCTTGTACTAACATTGGGGTGATGTTGTTTTGGAGGGGTTTTCGGTTCAAAAAAATTGGCACGTTTTTTGTCACGAGCCGCGAGAACAAAGACCTGCACGGATGAAAAGGGGCCCAATTAAGTTCCCCAGCCACTCGGTCAATATTTGCCTTTCAAAAGATACTGGGCACTGCATACCACTTAGCAACATAATCGCTGATATCCGAGGGTAGTTGGTGGGCAGAGATCAGGTTCCCCGGGTACGGTGTGTTTGCCTCGTTTTGTGAAAAAGCCGCTTCGTGTCTCTGCTTTAACCGCCTGCCGCATTCAAATGTCACCTTCTTTCCCGGAGAAATGCTAACAGCCCATCCTAAAGACTTTCAGCCCAAATTTTCAGGAGTGGGCTGTTACGCAGCCGTTCAATCGCTCAGGGCCACGAGAGGGCTGAAATGAATTACCCGCGTTGCCCAGTGGCTCGTCCTCTTCCGCTCGTGCCTCAGAGGGGGGTTGATGGCAGGGACAACCGGTACTTCATTTGAGGAAGGGTTTGCTAGCTAGAATTCGTAAGAACATATGAACATAAGGAAAGCCATGCTGGGTCAGACCAAGGCCCTGTTCACACCGTGGCCGATTCCGAAGTGCCGCCCCCAAAAAAGGCCAGATCATACTACGAGAAAGCCCCAGATTCTGTGATCGAAAGCCATTTGTCAAAGTAACACATCTTCATATAAAATGTTTAATTTGGGTCTGTAACCGTGTAAACATTGGGAGATCACATGCATTTGCCTACCAAGCCAGTGTGGGGTAGTGGTTAAGAGCGGTGGTTTGGAGCGGTGGACTCTAATCTGGAGAACCAGGTTGGATTCCCCGCTCCTACACATGAAACCAGCTGGTTGACCTTGGGCTAGTCACAACTCTCTTAGAGCTCTCTCAGCCCCACCTACTTCACAGGGTATCTCTTGGGGAGAGGGGAAGGGAAGGCGCTTGTAAGCTGGTTTGATGCTTCCTTAAGTGGTAGAGAGTCAGCATATAAAAACCAACTTCTTCTTCTTCTTCTAATGGCCAGGAAGAAAGTGGGGTATAAGTTGAATAAAATAATAAAGTAATAACAATAATCATTTACCACACATACATCAGCACACAGTGATGTATGATAAAAACCCTCTTCATCCCTAGGAGGGGTGATACAAAACTACCTATGAGTGATAATTTGGCCATTTATACATTCTCTATGTTTCGGGTTGCCAGCTCCAGGTTGGGAAATACCTGGAGATTTTTGGGATGGAGCCTGAAGAGGGCGGGGTTTGGGGAGGGGAGGGACTTCAATGCCATAGAGTCCAACTGCCAAAGTGGCCATTTTCTCCAGGTGAACTGATCTCTATCGGTTGGAGATCAGTTGTAATAGCAGGAGATCTCCAGTCACCACCTGGCAACCCTGTCTATGTTTCAACATGAATCATGTGTTCACAGGTCAGGATCATCTGTTCTGCACTGTGATTTTAAAAGCACTGTTAACTTCCTTTCTTTAAAAACAAAAGTAGTTTGAGAAGGCTCTTATTGCTGTATGTGCAGATAAACCTATGAGTACAGAGAAGTGGAAGATACTGAAGAATATGTACGTGACTATATGTGTTTATTGACCCAGCAAAAGAACTGATCTATCCAGTTTTGTGAAACTCTGAAGTTTTATTGGCCCAATAAGCAATATTGTTTTATCCAGCCTGGCCCCAGAGTGGCCATTTTCTCCAGGTGAACTGATCTCTATCGGTTGGAGATCAGTTGTAATAGCAGGAGATCTTCAGTCACCACCTGGCAACCCTGTCTGTGTTTCAACATGAATCATGTGTTCACAGGTCAGGATCATCTCTTCTGCACTGTGATTTTAAAAGCACTGTTAACTTCCTTTCTTTAAAAGCAAAAGTAGTTTGAGAAGGCTCTTATTGCTGTATGTGCAGATAAGCCTATGAGTACAGAGAAGTGGAAGATACTGAAGAATATGTACGTGACTATATGTGTTTATTGACTCTGCAAAAGAACTGATCTATCCAGTTTTGTGAAACTCTAAAGTTTTATTGGCCCAATAAGCAATATTGTTTTATCCAGCCTGGTCCCAGAGTAATTGCTGTCCAAATGAGAATGCCAAACATTTCCCCATTTTCCCTACAATAAAAGCTCATGACTGAATCTTTCACAATGATTATCAACCATGTGATGAAAAATTATAATACCTATGTAATATTGTGCTTTAAACATGTAGGGGAAAGTTATCTACCTCCAGCAGCAGATTTTGAAGAACCGTTCAAAGCTTGTCTAAAGCGAAGAAGAAGAAGAAGAAGAAGAAGAAGAAGAAGAAGAAGAAGAAGAAGAAGAAGAAGAAGAAGAAGAAGAAGAAGAAGAAGAAGAAGAAGAAGAAGAAGAAGAAGAAGAATCAAACTGGCTTACAATTACCTTCCCTTCCCCTCCCCACAACAGACACTCTGTGTGGTAGAGCTGAGGCTGAGAGAGTGTGACTAGTCCAAGGTCACCCAGCTGGCTTCATGTGTAGGAGTGGGGAAACAAATCCAATTCACCAGATTTGCATCTGCCGCTCATGTGGAGGAGTGGGGAATCAAACCCGGTTCTCCAGATCAGAGTCCACCACTCCAATCACCGCTCTTAACCACTACACCATGCTGGCTCTCACTGACCATCAACCATGTGATAAAAAATTATAATACCTATGTAATATTGTGTTGGAAATGTATAGGTAGGGTCGCCAACCTCCAGGTACTAGCTGGAGATCTCCTGCTATTGCAACTGATCTCCAGCAGATAATCAGTTCACCGGAGAAAATGTCCGCTTTGGCAGTTGGACTCTATGGCATTGAAGTCCCTCCCTTCCCCAAACTCCGCCCCAAAAACCTCCCACCGGTGGCAAAGAGGGGCCAACCCTACGTATAGGGCAAAGTTATCTACCTCCAGCAGCATATTTTGAAGAACCGTTCAAAGCACAATATAACATAGTTGTTACAATTTTTTATCATCAAGAGAGAAGGACCATTTAGAGCAGCGGTATTCAGTCCGCAGCTCGCAAAGAACCACGTTCGCAATTACCACAGTTACCAAGATCCCATTTACTTCCATCCCCAGGGAGACTCGCGGCTTACCCGTTCAGCAGCAGCTATTTTAAGGGGGGAATCAACTGACAGCCATAATCCACACCAGGCAAAGGGCCTTGCCCATTTTCCTGAAATACGGGGTAGATGCCACATTGTGGAACAGTGCCCAGAAGAGCCACATGTGGTATGTCAAAGAGCCACATGTTGGCTACTGAACTGCCACTGGTTTACAGTGTTTATTTACTTCAGGCATGAATCACTAGCCTCAG
Source organism: Euleptes europaea (assembly GCF_029931775.1). Classification (NCBI taxonomy): domain Eukaryota; kingdom Metazoa; phylum Chordata; class Lepidosauria; order Squamata; family Sphaerodactylidae; genus Euleptes; species Euleptes europaea. The sequence goes on along the minus strand of NC_079331.1, from coordinate 17,433,590 downwards.
ACAGTGGTTAGGGCAGGGGTGTAAAACATACGGCCCGCGGGCTGGATCCGGCCCCTTGAGAGTTCCCATCCGGCCCGCGAGGCAGCCAAGGCAGCCACCAACACACACACCCACACACACACACACTCTCTATCTAGGCTGGCGAGGCATAGCCCAGCCTGACCAAGTGACATTTATGTCATATCCAGCCCTTGTAACAAATGAGTTCAACACCCCTGGGTTAGGGTATCAGACTAACATCTGAGACCCAGGTTCAAATCCCCATTCTGCCATGGAAGTTTGCAGGGTGACCTTGAACCCAGTGTTAGCCTAAGTTACCTCAGAGGGTTGTTGGAACGCACATAGAGCTACCTTGTACAGAATTAGATCATCGGTCGTCAAAATTAGTTTTGTCTACTCAGACTGGCAGTGGCTCTCCAGGGTCTCAGGCAGAGGTCTTTCGCATCAACTAATGCCTGGAATGTGAGGGTTCCCAACCTTCCTGTGCAAACTCCATAAAACCACTTGCTCAGACTGTCATGCAGAAACAAGGAACTTTATTGGAAGCTTCAGGTAGTACAGGCCTTACACTGGTAAAGTTGCAAGTGAATACAGTTTCACAAAGACAGAATTATAACCCCTACAGGAAAGCAGATGTCAAACGTACGTTATGGGAATCTACAAGATAATTGTGCATGGTACAAGAACATCAAAGACCTCAGGGAACTCGTTAGGCTATCTACCCGCCAAGGCCACAGCTGGCGGGAGGGAGTCAGAGAGAGCAAGGAAGGCGGACGTGGGAAGAGACACTCCAACCTGGGGCCTGTCAGACCCAGCGCCTGAACCAAGGAAAGGCAAAAGGCCTGGACTGCTTTTACGAGTCCGGGGGGGGGGGGGAACCACACCAGGCAAAGGCATACAGACCCTCACATGGACCTTTCAACTGGCGATGCCGGGGATTGAACCTGGGACCTTCTGCATGCCGAGCAGAGGCTCTCCCACTGAGCCACAGCCCCTCCCTGTTGTGAATATAAAAGGAAGGAGGGAAGAAGGAGGAAGAATTGGTTTTTATATGCCAATTTTCTCTACCTTTTAAGGAGTATCAAACCGGCTTACAATCTCCTTCCCTTCCTCTCCCCACAACAGACACCATGTGAGGTAGGTGGGGCTGAGAGAGTACGGAGAGAACTGTGACTAGCCCAAGGCCACCCAGCTGGAAGGTCACCCAGCTGGTTCATGTGTAAGCGTGGGGAAACCAACCCGGTTCACCAGATTAGAATCTGCCGTTCACGTGGAGGAGTGGGGACTCAAACCCTGTTCTCCAGAGCAGATTCCACCACCCTTAACTGCTACACCATGCTGGCTATCTGTTGTAAGTCGTTTTGGGTTACTACTGGCAAGTAAAGTGGGGTTGTAAATACCTAATCTAAATAAATACAATACAATATTGGGCCACCTCTGTTCAATATTTTCAGCTGCTCTATCACAGGGAGCTGAAATAGTTCCCGTGTGGCACTTCTGTTAAGTGGCAGCCATAAGGTACAGTCTGTTTTGCCACATGGGGTCGCGCCAGTTGCGCGGAGTCTCCATGCCGCTTTGGCTTTTGCTGATGTTGTAGTGGCAGCTGATGGTCTCAGTAGGGTTGCCAGCTCCGGGTTGAGTAATACCTGGAAAAATTGAGGGTGGAGCCTGGGGAGGGCGGGGTTTGGGGAAGGACTTCAATGGGATATAATGCCATAGAGTCCAGCTTCCGTAGCGGCCATTTTCTCCAGGTAAACTGCTCTCTGTCACCTGGAGATCAGTTGTAATACCGGGAGATCTCCGGCTACCTCCTTGAGGTTGGCAACCCTAGGCGTCAGGGAGACTCACGACACACTCCAGCTGATCCAAGCCACAGATTTAAGGTGACAGCTTGAGTTGGTGGTGCTCCAGAAATTTTTCTGCTGCCCTGTGGCTCTAAAACATAACAAAGCAAAAAATGGAAGGTGTACAGTTCCTTAGGAGGAGATGTCAGTATCCACGCCTGTTGACTCAGCTGCTACCAATGAAAAATGGCTTACAGGTTTGGGGCAGGGTTTCGATGCAAAGCATGGGATCAGGCATAGATGAAGAAATACCAGAGTTACTGGTTCCCCGTGTTGTTTACACTCCTATTAGAGCACATCGTCACGGTCTTGCGGGTATGTCTTGTGTGTATGTCTGTGCTATGTGCCATCAAGTTGCTTCTGATTTATGTCCTCCAAAACATCCTCTTGTTAACAGCCTTGTTCAGCTCTTGCAACTGAGAGCTGTGGCTTCCTTGAAGGAGTCAATCCATCTCATGTTGGGTCTTCCTCTTTTCCTGCTGCCTTCCACTTTTCCTAGCATGGTTGTCTTTTCCAGTGACTCTTGTCTTCTCATAATGTGACCAAAGTACCATAGTCTCAGTTTAGTTGCCCCCCAGAAAAAAGTATTTTATGGATTTTACTTCTTTTTAGTTGGGTACCCAAAAGAATATATTTACTACAAAGCACTCATGCATATATTAAAATCAAGCCCTTATGGCAACAGAGGGCTTGTTTTTAAGACATGCATTAGCGTTTTATAATAAGTATAATACAATATAATTTAATATTTATTATAATAATATTATAATAAATATATTTCTTTGTTTAATTGAATTTTATTTCCCCCAATCTTTTGGGTACCCAATTTTGTTTTTACATTGGGTCATCTCCCCCTTCTGTTTTGCCCCTTTGCTTCTTTTTACACACAAACATCCCAGCATTAGAGTCCAGTGGTATTATAATAAATATATTTCTCTGTTTAATTGAATTTTATTTAACCCAACCTTTTGGGTACCCAACTTTGTTTTTTGGATGGGTCATATTCCCTATCTGTTTTGCCCCTTTAATTCTTTTTACACACACACCTCCCAGAATTAGAGTCCAGCACCATTACAATAAATATATTTATCTGTTTAATTGAATTTTATTTTCCCCAACCTTTTGGCAACCCAAATGTTTTTAGGTTGGGTCATTTTCCCTATCCGTTTTGTCCTTTTGTTTCTTGTTACATACACACACCCCAGAATTAGAGTTCAGCAGTATCTTTCTTTTATATATACAACATTTCATTATTGTATATTTCTTTGTTTAATTGAATTTTATTTCCCCAAACCTTTTGGGTACCCAACTTTGGTTTTCGGTTGGGGTCATATTCCCTATCTGTTTTGCTCCTTTTTACAGACACACAGAATTAGAACCCAGCATTATAATACATATATTTCTTCGTTTAATTGAATTTTATTTCCCCCCAACTTTTTGGGTACCCAACTTTGTTTTTCGGTTGGGGTCATATTCCCTATCTGTTTTGCTCCTTTTTACAGACACACAGAATTAGAATCCAGCATTACAATAAATGTATTTCTTCGTTTAATTGAATTTTATTTCCCCCCAATCTTTTGGGTACCCAACTTTGTTTTTCGGTTGGGGTCATATTCCCTATTTGTTTTGCTCCTTTTTACAGACACACAGAATCAGAATCCAGCATTACAATAAATATATTTTTTTTGTTTAATTGAATTTTATTTCCCCCAAAACCTTTGGGTACCCAACTTTGTTTTTCGGTTGGGGTCATATTCCCTATCTGTTTTGCTCCTTTTTACACACACACAGAATTAGAATCCAGCATTACAATAAATATATTTCTTCGTTTAATTGAATTTTATTTCCCCCAAAACCTTTGGATACCCAACTTTGTTTTGAGGTTGAGTCATATTCCTCATCTGTTTTGTCAATTTGGCTTCTGTTTACAGTGTAAAACTTACACCCGCCCATCCCTCCCAGAATCAGAGACCAGGGCATCTGAAAGAGCGACAACGCATCCCTCTTTCGATGACTCCCAGGTATCACCGCCACACTCCCTGCGCCTCTGCCTGTTTACGCACACACCCCGTCCACATGGCCTCGCCTCCCCTCCGATTGGCCGCCGACCTCCGGCCGGCCGCCGCGCGCCCAATCGCCGCCCTGTCCACGCGCCGCCCGGGCGGCCGCCATTGGACGCGGCGCCGCGATCACGCCAACGGCCCGCGCGGCCCGCAGCCAATGGGGAGGGGAGCGGGGCGGCGCCCTCGCCCCCCTCAACGGTCTCAACGGACTTCGCTCCCCAGTCGCCGCCGGGACGGGCCGGCCGAGGGGGGCGATGGCGGCGGCCGGGGCGGCCGCGTCGCCGCCTCCGGCGCTGGCCTTGGCCCTGCTGGAGCCGGCGGGCGGCGCGTACGGCGGGGGCGAGGCGGTGTCCGGGCGGGTGTCGCTGGAGCTGGCGGCGCCGCTGCCCGTGCGCGCCCTCCGCCTCGACGCCGCCGGCCGCGCCAGGGCCGCTTGGGGCGAGGGCGCCGACGCCGACGCCCGGCGGGAGGCCGAAGTGACCTACCTGGACGTCCGGCAGGAGCTGCTCGGGCGAGGCGGTGAGGCGGAGGGGGCGGGGCTTGGAGGGGGCGGGGCTTGGGGGAGGCGGGGGTCACCACTGGGGGGGGGGTCCCTGGCTCAGGGGTCGAGCGCCTGCTTGGGTCGCAGGAGGTCTCCCCACCCCACACCCCAATCCGCAGCAGGGATGGGAAAGGTCTCCGCCCTGAGACCCTGGAGAGCAGCTGCCGGTCAGAGTAGGCAATGCTGGCCTTGATGGGACTGACGTGTTATATATATATATATATGTATATCGTATAACAATGTTATTGAATGATGCAAATTATTGTGATATAAAAAAACTATATCTATCTATCTATATACACACACACACGTGTGTGTGTGTGTGTGTGTGTATATATATATATATATATATATATATATATATATATATATATATATATACATACACACACACACATATTATATATATATACATATATACATACATATATATTTATATGTGTGTGTGTGTATATAGATATATATATATACATACACACACACACATATTATATATATATACATATATACATACATATATATTTATATATGTGTGTGTGTGTATATAGATATATATATATACACACACACACACACGTGTGTGTGTGTGTGTATATAGATAGATTATAGTTTTTTTATAACACAATAATTTGCATCATTCAATAACATCGTTATACGATATAAACATTTATTTTTCTTAACCAAATAACTAATTAATGCTAGTATTTCATTGCCTTCCCCTCTCCCCCTCCTCTATCTATTTGAGAACTTAATTGTCCCCTTTGCATTTAAATTCTAATTCGTTATAATATATGGGACTGGCGGGTTGAGTCGGTATAAGGCAGCTTCATGCAGAAGGCCCCAGCTTCGGTCCCCGGCGTCTCACGTTCAAGGAACAAGGCGGGTAGGTGATGTGAAAGGCCTCTGCCTGGGACCCTGGAGAGCAGCTGCCGGTCCGAGTAGGCAATGCTGGCCTTGATGGTCCGGGGATCTGACTCGGTATAAGGCAGCGTCATGCAAAAGGTCCCAGTTTCAATCTCCAGCATTTCCATTTAAAAGGACCGGGTAATACATAGGTGATGGGAAAGATCACAGCCTGAGACCTTTTAGCAGCTTCCAGTCAGTGTGGACAATTCTGGCCTTGATAGAGCTCATGGTCTGACTCGGTATAAGGCTGCTTCATGCAGAGGGACCCAGCTTCGGTCTCCAGCATCTCACGTTCAAGGAACTAGGCAAGTAGATGATGTGAAAGACCTCAGCCTGAGACCCTGGAGAGCAGCTGCCGGTCAGAGTAGGCAATGCTGGCTTTGATGGTCCGGGGATCTGACTCAGTATAAGGCAGCGTCATGCAGAAGGTCCCAGTTTCAGCATTTCCAGCTAAAAGGACCAGGTAATAAATAGGTGATGTGAAAGACCTCAGCCTGAGACCCTGGAGAGCAGCTGCCGGTCAGAGTAGGCAATACTGGCCTTGACTCAAGGCGGCTTCATGCAGAAGGTCCCAGCTTTGGTCTCCAGCGTCTCAAGTTCAAGGAACTAGGCAAGTAGGTGATGTGAAAGACCTCTGCCTGAGACCCTGGAGAGCAGCTGCTGGTCAGAATAGGCAGTACTGGCCTTGATAGGACTGACGGTCTGAGTCAGTATAAGGCAGCTTCATGCAGAAGGTACTAGCCTCAGTCACCAGCATCTTCACTTAAGGGCAGAAGGTAATAAATAAGCGACATTGAAAACCTCGTCCTGAGACCCTGCAGAGCAGCTGCCGGTCCAAGGATGGACCAAGGATGTGACTCCATATAAGGCAGCTTCATGCAGAAGGTCCCAGCTTCAATCCCCAGCATTTCTAGTTAAAAGGACCTGGTAATAAATAGGTGATGGGAAAACCTCAGTCTGAGACCCTGGAGAGAAGCTGTTGGTCAGAGTAGGCAATACTGGCCTTGGTAGGACTGATGGTCTGACTCAATATAAGGCAGCTTCAGAGAAGATCCTAATCTTCTCTAAATTTTGGAGACATCACAGTTGGACAATTAAGGGGCGCGAAATTGAACAAGTGAAACAATTCAGATACTTGGGCCTGAATTTCCAATACAACAGCAATTGAACAACTCACAGGAACTATGCTGTGTCCTCAGCTACACGTAATAACGAGGCCACAATTCGCTTCTTTTATATCTAGTGGCCAATTAGTTCCTGCTGCCTTACGAGTGTTTAAGGATAAATCCATCTCCCAACTCCATATAGGAGTTCCTATTTGGGTAAGTGCCTTTAATCAGGACATTGAGAGGATTCAGTCCACTTTCTTACGCCGTATTCTTGGTGTCCCCAATTGCGTAAGGTATGCAGCACTGTGCCTTGAGACGGGATAGGGGTTTTTGGAGACTAGAGCTTGGATCCAGACTATTAAATTCTGGTTACGTCTGCACTTTCTAACTGAATATCCTGGTTATATTCCTGCACAGCTGGGAGATTCTTACATAAGCCAGTGGTCGAAATTAATTATCAGGAAAATCAAGTCTGTCGGTATTCCATTTGATTCTCTTTTGATGCTTGGGAAAGAGCAAGCATTTAGATTGATATGTCAGCACCTACTAGATATAGAAATGCAGACCCTAACCTCCCTAGGTAATAGACACTGTTCCCCCATGTTTCATGGTATTATTCCGACATGGAGCTGCAGTTTCCTACTTGTCTTATTTGGAGTCACCGGATATTCGCAAGAGTTTTCATGCTTGCTAGACTTAACATTCTTCCTTCAGCTATTCTACAATGAAGATACAAAGGAATCCCTTTTATTGATAGGTATTGTCCATGTAAGACTGGGGATCCTGAACACTTAACCCATGTGCTGTTGTACTCCCAGCTTTACATGAGGCCGAGGAACACCTATATTAAACCCCTACTGCCCAGTAATCAGAGTCTTTCAGATCAGCAGTTGGTGATGTACCTTTTATCTGATAGAAACCCCTCTGTCACCCAACAAGTAGCTAGTTTTCTTCTATCTGCACAAAGGATTCGTGAGCAGTTTGTTCATACTTCCAAGTAATGTCATTTTAATGTAACCTATTTTAACCGTGGTTTCGCAACTCTTATTGTATGCTGATGTAAATGCCTAATAAAGGTAATGATGATGATGATGAGTTTCATGTGTTTGTTTGGCTTGGGGGGTGGGGGGACTGTGGGAAGGTCACCCTTCAGCCTCCAGCATTTCCAGTTAAAAGGACCAGGTAATAAATAGGCGGTGTGAAAGATCTCAGCCTGAGACCTTTTAGCAGTTTCCAGTCAGTGTGGACAATACTGGCCTTGATAGAGCTCATGGTCTGACGCGGTATAAGGCTGCTTCCTGTGTTTGTTTGGCTTTTGGGGAGGGGCTGTGGCTCAGTGGTAGAGCATGCAGAAGGTGTCTGCTTCAGTCCCCAGTATTTCCAGTTAGAAGGACCAGGCAATAAATAGGTGATAGGAAAGAACTCAGCCTGAGACCCTGGAGAGCAGCTGCCAGTCAGAGTAGGCAATACTAGCCTTGGTAGGACTGATGGTCTGACTCCGTAGAAAAGAACAGCAGCACCTTAAAGACTAACAAAATTTCTAACTTCTGTTAGTCTTTAAGGTGCTGCTGGACTCTTGCTCTTTTCTACTGCTACAGAGAGGCTAATATAGCTACCAATCGTGATCAGTCTGACTCAGTATAAGTCACCTTTGTGTGTTCATTTGGCTTTTGGGGACGGGCTGTGGCTCAGTGGTAGAGCCTATCCTTAGTATGCAGAAGGTCCCTACTTTAATCCCCAGCAAGGTAATAAATAGGTGATGTGAAAGACCTCAGCTTGAGACCCTGGAGAGCAGCTGCCAGTCAGAGTTGACAATACTGGCCTTGGTGGACTGATGGCTTGACTCATGCAGAAGGTCCCAGCTTCAGCATCTCCAGTTAAAGACACCAGGTAATAAATAAGTGACATTAAAGACCTCGTCCTGAGACCCCGGAGAGCCAGTCAGAGTAGACAACATTGTCCTTGATGGACCAAGGCTCTGACTCAGTATAAGGCAGGTTTGTGCGTTTGTATCACTTTATGTGGCTTTTGGGGTAGAGCATTTCCTTGGCACGCAGAAGGTCCCTGCTCCAGTCCCTGGCATTTCCAGTTGAAAGCATCAAGTAATAAATAGGTGATGTGAAAGACCTCCACCTGAGACCCTGGAGGGCTGCTTCCAGTCAGACTCGGCAATACTGACTTTGAAGGTCTGACTCAGTGTACAGCAGCTTGATGTGTTTATGTATTCATGTGGCTTTTGGGTTTTCAAGGCAAGAGCCGTTCAGAGGTGGTTTGCCATTGCCTGCCTCTGCATCACAACCCTGGTATTCCTTGGTGGTCTCCCATCCAAATACTTGCCAGGGTCAACCCTGCTTAGCTTAGATCTGACAAGATCATGCTAGCCTGGGCTATCCGAGTCAGGGCAGGGCAGTTGGTTATATGTGTTTAAATGGCTTTTCTAATACAGTGTGCCTGGGAAGGGTCAGTTGGTCAGTGGGGTAAGCGTCTGCTGTGTATACTGAACGTCCCAGGTTCAGTGCTTGACTTCTCCACGTAAAGGGATCTGGAAATAGGTGATATGAAATCCTTCTGCCTGAGACCCTAGTTTGGTACGAAAGAGGCCTACCTGAGACCCGGGAGAGCTGCTGCCAGTCAGAGTAGGCAAGCCTAACCTTGATGGTATAAGGTGCTGTGGCACAGTGGTAGGGCACTTAAATTGCATGCAAAAGGTTCAGTCCTCAGCATGTCCCGTTGAAAGATCTCAGAAGCAGATGTTGGGAGAGATTTTTCTCTGCCTGAGATCCTGAAGAGCTGCTGCCATGCTCAGCTAGATGAGTTGGTGATGCTTGGTGTGAGATATGTTTAGATGAAGTGGAAGAGCTGGTTTTTATACCCTGCTTTTCTCTACCTTTAAGGAGCCTCAAACTGGCTTACAATCACCTTCTTCTCCCCACAACAGACACCTTATGAGGTAGGTGCGGCTGAGGGAGTCCAGAGAGAATTGTGACTAGCCCAAGGTCACCCAGCAGGCTTCGTGTGGAGGAGTGGGGAAACCAAACCCGGTTCTCCAGATTAGAGTCCACCGCTCATGCGGAGAATCAAACCCATTTCTCCAGATTAGTCCACCGCTCTTAACCACTACATCACCCTGGCTCACAGTACAGCATTCAAAGTACAGCATTTATGAGAAGGGAGAGAGCCTGGTTTGCATTTAGAAGGTCCCGGGTTCAGACCTTTGGCATCTCTGGCGAAACAGTTTTGAGCAACAGGTGTTGGGGAACTCTGTTCACTGCATGAGACTCGAGAGCTACTACCAGTCAGAGCTGACAATTCTCAGTAGATGGACTGGTGGAATGTCTTCATAGAAGGTGCTTGTAAGGCTGAAATTGTTTTGTGGTGTTTGCAAGAGGGTACAGTGGCTCAGTGGCAAAGCCCCTTCATGGCACGCAAAAGATCTTGGGTTCAGTCATTGATGTTTCTGCCTCAGACCCTTGAAGAGCTCCCGTCTGGTCAAAGCAGGCCATATAGAATCATATAATAGAATCATAGATTCATAGAGTTAGAAGGGACAACCAGGGTCATCTAGTCCAACCCCTTGCATGGTGCAGGAAATTCACAATTACCTTCTCCCCCCCCCCACACACACACACACCAGGTGACCCCTACTCCATGCCCAGAAGATGGCCAAGATGCCCTCCCTCTCATAATCTGCCTGAGGTCATAGAATCAGCATTGCTGATGGATGACCATCTAGCCTCTGCTTAAAAACCTCCCGGGAAGGAGAGCTCACCACCTCCTGAGGAAGCCTGTTCCACTGAGGAACCGCTCTAAGTGTTAGAAAATTCTTCTTAATGTCTAGACGGAAACTCTTTTGATCTAATTTCAACCCGTTGGTTCTGGTCCGACCTTCTGGGGCAACAGAAAACAACTCAGCACCATCCTCTATATGACATCCCTTCAAGTACTTGAAGATGGTTATCAGGCTTCTGGCCTGGTATGGGGCACCTTCATTTGTGTTAATTACTTTGTAATACAGTTTGTGTTGGGGGGTAAAAAAAAAGACAGGAAAGCACCTGCCTTTTATGCAGAAGATTCTCAGTAGTATGTCCTGTTTGTGATTCAGGGTTGGGGGTAGGTGCCTGGCTGTGATTGGGAAAGGGTCTGGGGTAATAAGGGACCAATGGATGTCTTAACTGAGTAGAAACAGTGCCTGGAACCAGTTTTGTGTGGTTTCGTGGTTGATATGGCCATTGGCCAAGCATTACAATTGTGTTCAGTTCTGAGCTGGGTTGCTAGCAGTTAGTTGGTTTTTTTGTGAATTTCTGAGACAAGGTTTCTTCTCCCTTAACCTTAACCTCCCTTTAGCTTGGGATAGCTCTAATTAGTCAAATTAGAATAGGGTCAGATTGACTTTTTTTTTTTAGATTGGACAGGAGCATGTTAGGTTTTTCAACAGTCAAGGTGGCTTGAAAGAGGGCCTGGTGGGAGCCTATATATCATTTTGGCCTCTTGAAAGCACGCTTGCGGGAGGGAAGGAAGGAAGTATAGTATAGCCCGATCTCGGAAGCTAAGCAGGATCAGCCCTGGTTAATATTTGGATGGGAGACCACCAAGGAATGCCAGGCTCGTGCTTTGCAGAGGAAGGCAATGGCGAACCAGCTCTGTACGTCTCTTGCCTTGAAAACCCCATAAGGGGTCACCATGAGTCAGCTGCGATTTGACGGCACTTTACACACACACACACACACACACACACACACACACATATGCAAGCTTGCGGGAGTCTTGTATTTTTCAAAAATCCGCTTTGGACCAAGAGGAATGTGGGTCAACAGATTTCTGTCTTCATGGTGTCCATGAATCCCAAACCACTTCCAGCTCCCTAAAATGGTATGCTGTTTTCAGCCACTAGCTGCCTTTAATTCAGGGGCAGCTATGGGCCTGTGTGAACCCGCTAGCGATAGGTGCTACCAATTTCAGTCTCTGCTTCCGTCACTGTCGTGGCTTGTGGGCTCAGTCAATAAAACACCCTTTGCTTTCTCCTGCAGGTGAGGAGGGCTTAATCCTGTTAGAAGCTGGAAAACACGAGTTCCCTTTCAGCTTTCAACTCCCCCAGCAGTAAGTGAAGTCCATACAGTTTGGGATGCTGATTTTAATTACAGGTGTTTTATTATATACTTTACAGGCCACTTTCTACCTGTGACTCAAGGTAGATTACAAAATCTAGAACTAATGCAATGGAAACAGCATAAGCTATGTAATAAACGAGCTAATAAGACTGCAGAAGTTGAAGAAGAGTCGGTTTTTATATGCCGACATTCTCTACCACTTAAAGCAGAATCAAACTGGCTTACAATCACCTTCCCCTCCCCACAACAGACACCCAGTGAGGTAGGTGGGGCTGAGAGAGCTCTTAAGAGAACTGTGACTGGACCAAGGTCACCCAGCTGACTTCATGTGGAGGAGTGGGGAATCAAACCCGGTTCTCCAGATCAGAGGCCACTGCTCTTAACCACTACACCACGCTGGAAAACAGTGCAGTCAAAACAAGATAATGAACGCCACAAACAACAGCCCTTTTCCTTCAGCGGAAGTGTTCTTAACAATTCCATTACAATGCAACAAAATTTCCTTTTATTTAAAAACAAAATGGTTTAAAACAGGGGTGGGGAACCTCAGGCCCGGGGGCCGTATGCGGCCCCCGAGGACATTTTTGTGGCCCTCGGGAGCTCCGGGAACCCTGAGGCGGGGCACAGGGCTGCCCTCCCCTAAGGTGTTCCTGGGGCCACGGCTTACAGCGCCCTTGTAGCGCCCTTTGGACCTCCTCTCACCGACTGTTGGTTGTTGGTCGGCGAGAGGGGAGCGGGAGGGACGCTTCCCCCAAGGCTGCCCCCTACAGCTGCGGCATGCAAGAACGCTGCGGCACATTGTAAGCCCCTCTCGCTGCCTGTCGACTGTTGAGCAGCGGGGGGGGGGGAAGAGGCCGGTGGCTCCCGGTGGCAGAGCATGCATGCGGGAGCCGATTGGGCTTTTTTTTTTTTAATGGACTCTGGGGGGGAGGGCATGGAGACTGGGGCCCGGTTGCTTGGGGCTCCGTGTGCCGCCGGGTGTGTGTGTGGGCGGGGGAGGCTGGGGCCCGGTCGCGCAGGCCGGCATGCGCGGGTGTGTGTGGGGGGAGGCTTTTCTCTCTTTTCTTCCTCTTTTTCTGTCACTTTCTCCTTTCTCTCCCTCTTTTTCTGTCTCTTTCTTTGTCTCCCTCCGTCCTTTTTTTCTTTCCCTCTGTCCTTTTCTTTCTTTCTCCCCCTCTCTCCATTTCTTTCTCCCTTTCTCTCTCTTCCTCCCTCCCTTTTCCTCTTTCTCTGTTTTCCTTCCTCCCTTGCCAATCGACTGTGGGCTGCGCCCCCCTGGTGCCTTGTTTTCTGGGGCTCACCGCTGGCTGCCCTCCCACCTGGGAGGGGGGAGCGGGGGCACCCTGCAGGCCTTCTCTGTGTGGCCTCTCCTGGGGTTGCCATCCTCCAGGTGGTGGCTGGAGACCTAGCAACCCTAGCCTCTCCCCCCCCCACCGGGAGACTACACCTGGTATGGCCCCCGAAAGATGTTATAAATGTGCGAATGGCCCTTGGCAGAAAAAAGGTTCCCCACCCCTGGTTTAAAAGAATGTTATGGGAAATGCTCTTTAAAAACAATGAACAGATACAACCAGAATGGATTACATTTAGTTCCCCAAAATCCAAATTCTGACTCCTGTCTTGTCGCTATTGTTTTGCTTTGTATTCATAGTTTGAAGAAGTATTTTATTTGCCCATAGAGAAGGATTTGAGCTTTGGGAGCCCACTGTCCTGGCTCTTGCTGACCGTGAGAAGCAGGGTTCCTATGGAACACAGCAGCACCATGGTGGGAAACCTAGTGGGAACAGTGTCTTCTGTCTGGCTGTTGTGGTCTTCTCTTCCCCACCAGCTGTGAGTTGTTCTAACTGGTAGAAGAGGAGGAGAAGGAGAAGAAGAGTTAGTTTTTATATGCTGACTTCCTCTATGACTTAAGGAAGAATCAAACTGGCTTACAACCACCTTTCCTTCCCCTCACCACAACAGACACCCTGTGAGGTAGGTGGGGCTGAGAGCGCTCTTAATAGAACTGTAACTTCCCAAGGTCACCCAGCTGGCTTCCTGCGGAGGAGTGGAGAAACAAATCCAGTTCACCAGATTAGCCTCCACCTCTCATGTGGAGGAGTGGGGAATCAAACCCGGTTTTCCAGATCAGAATCCACCGCCCCAAACCACCGCTCTTAACCGCTACACCATGCTGGATGGGTGAAGGATGGTTTTTTTTGGGGGGGGGCTGTTTTTGCACAGAGGGCTTGATAGAAGGAACATATGGCCTTCTGTGTAACAGGTATAACGAAGAAAGACAGGTATGGAGAAGGAAGGCAGCAGCACTCCCTGAGCAGTGGAATCTTCTGCCCTACCCTTGTACCAGCGTGGTGTAGTGGTTAAGAGTGGTGGTTTGGAACAGTGAACTCTGATCTGGAGAACCGGGTTTTATTCCCCACTCCTCCACATGAGCGGCGGAGGCTAATCTGGTGAACTAGATTTCTTTCCCCACTCTTACACATGAAGCCAGCTGGGTGACGTTGGGCTAGTCACACTCTCTCAGCCTCACCTACCTCACAGGGCATCTGTTGTGGGGAGGGGAAGGTGATTGTAAGCCAGTTTGATTCTTAAGTCATAGAGGAAGTCGGCATATAAAAACCAACTCTTCTTCTTCTTCTCCACCATCACAAGGGCAGCCATTTTAATAACACCTGATCCACGCAGAAAGCCAAACAGTGCTCCTCATAAACCACAGATGCGGAATGCACATGGAATGTCACAAGCCCCGTCCGGCATGACCTCACCACCTGACAAATGTGCCTGGCTAGTTATTATTTCCCTCAGGGTAGCAAGATGGCGTGGTAAACAGCTGTGTGTCTTGAGAAATGTGCCAACCTTGTAAACGGGAATCTCCTTTGCCTTGTGCGCAGGCCCCTGGCGACCTCTTTCATGGGAAAGTATGGCAGCATTCAGTACTGCGTGACGGCCACCCTGGAAAGGCCGGTGGCCCCCAATCAGACTGTACAGAGAGAGTTCCAGGTTATCAACCACATTGATGTCAATTCGCCAGCTTTACTGGTAAGGGCAGCTCCTGTTGTGCTTCGTCTGTCCTCTCCCAGCCATGACCCTGTCTGATAGTCTGGTCTGTCACTTTTCTGACTTCTTCATGCTTCCTTCTAAGTGTTTGGAGGGGCCGTGGCTCAGTAGTAGAGCCTCTGCTTGGCACGCAGAAGATCCCAGGTTCAGTCCCTGGCATCGCCAGTTAAAGGGACTAGGCAAGTAGGTGATATGAAAGATCTCTGCCTGAGACCCTGGAGAACCGTGGAGAGGGGCTGTGGCTCAGTGGGAAAGCATCTGCTTGGCACGCAGAAGATCCCAGGTTCAGTCCCCGGCATCTCCAGTTAAAGGGAGTAGGCAGGTAGGTGATATGAAAGACCCTTTTCTGCCTGAGACTCTGGAGAGCTGCTGCCGGTTTGAGTAGATGATACTGACTTCGATGGACCAAGTATCTGATTCAGTATAAGGCAGCTTCATGTGTTCTCTATAAATAGCCTTAGGTTGCTGAATTGCATCTGCTGACTTTATTGTTTAATACTGTTGATATGCATCCCCGGCTAGCACAGCTGTTCTTGCTAAAAGGTTGGAGCAGGATTGTCCTGATAGGCAATCATGGAAACTGGAAAGAACGTACTTTGACCAGGCTAGCTACAGTCATAGGGCACAACAGCCCCCTCCCCCCTTTATAATAGTGAGCTATTAAAAAATAACTAAAGAGAACTATTACTCATTCCCAGCTTGTGATTTAAGCTCTGGCAACTGTTATGTGTCTTTTCATTTTTGCATGCCATTTTCCAGTATTAAATGCATGTACGTATGAATGCTGGGGGTAAAGTGTAGATGACTGGTGAAGGCAATGGCAAACCACCCCGTAAAATCATAGTCTGCCTAGTAAACGTCGGGATGTGACGTCACCCCATGGGTCAGTAATGACCTGGTGCTAGCACCTTCACCGTTTTACATATGGATGGACCTGCCTCGGATCCCTTTCAAATGTTACTTTCTTACAGTGGGCTTGCTTACCTTGAAACGTAGGACTTCTAATCATTGGGAATACTGTGCTGTGGAGAAGATCAGGCTAGGCACTGCAGAGAAAGTATGGTGAAAGTTAATCACATCAGATCTCGAAAGCTAAGAAGGGTTGGACGTAGGTGTCACTCATTTGTTACAAGGACCAGATATAACAAATGTCATTTGGCTGGGCCGGGCCTTGTCATCCCAGATCGGGCGCGGGGGTGTGGCTGCCTTGGCTGGTGATCCCAGAATGGGCTTGCCACCCCAGATTGGGACTGGGGGGCCTTGGCTGGCTCGCGGGCCAAATAAGAGCTCTCAAGGAGCCGGATCCAGCCCGTGGGCCATAAGGACCACTTGATGGCCCTTTCCACCACCAACAAACTAGATTCTTCCTTGCATTCTCGTTATGGTGCCTGAGGATGAATACTTAAATCTAATGGTGTGGTATTATTGTATTTCATAATCTTGGTGAAGCAAGGATGTATTCTTAGCATTCAGTGATGTTTTCCCTAGTAGCAGTTGTCTCTTTTCTTTCTAAACATCAGAAGTAAAGCTTAAATTGCTTGTTGGCCAGTATTAAAGATACCATTCTTGCTTGCATACAGGTCTGTGTGAATGATTCTAACCTTGTCAGATCTTCAGCAGAATTTGATATTTAAGTCTTTTCTGCACCTGAGCCTTGCAGACAAGCTTCTAGCCTCCAGAAAAATGTATAAACCTTCTTACCAATATAAACAAGGACTTTAAAAGCTTTTTGGGGATGGGGTGGGAGGAATCTCTAATGCATACTTGCTGTTTCTCATATTAAGTGCCAGTTTTGGCAAACATAGTTACATCAAACCTGTACAGGGTTGGAAGGGAACATGTTTCTTCTCTTCCTTTACCCCATTCCATTAAATCCAACTCAGAATTTGCTAAAACCAAGCCCAGAACTTGTTTTGGTCAGTTGAAGAACATGTGGAATAATAGATTATCTCTTGAGTCTTAGTAAAATGCTTTACTTTTACTCAGCCTTTAAGTAAGCCCCTTATAAAAGCAGTTTCCATGCTGTTTTAGTGTGGCTGCCTCTTCTTTAGCAACAGCCGGCAACCATATAGGGTTCGCGTACACATGTCTTGTATCACTGCCTCTGGACAAGGGAAACGTAAAGAAGAAGAAGAGTTGGTTTTTATATGCCGACTTTCTCTACCACTTAAGGAAGAATCAAAGTGGCTTACAATCACCTTCCTTTTCCCTCCCCACACCCTGTGAGGTAAAGTGGGGCTGAGAGAGTGTGACTAGCCCACTGTCACCCAGCTGGCTTCATGTGGCGGAGCGGGGAAACCAACCCAGTTCTCCAGATTAGCGTCCGCCGCTCACGTGGAGGAGTGGGGAGTCAAACCTGGTTCTCCAGATCAGACTCCACCACTCCAAACCACCACTCTTAACCACTACACCTTCTGAATCCCAAAGCCCCACTCTGAAAGCAGGCAGTCAACGAATTGTATCTTAATTTAGCAGATCTTGATTTGCACCAAAATGGCACACAGTGGCGCATTTGCAAGAGGTAGCAGGAGGCTTCTAGCGTGACATAGCAGCTGACTAACGTTCAGTCAGCAGAGAACTGAGGTGTGCAGTAGGATTCTCTTCTTTCTATTCATGCTGGACAATGTTTTGCAAATCAGAGAGAGACTCTTAAGTTGCCACTTGGGATCATTTCTAATGACCAGGGGTGAGCAGGTAGTGTGTGAGTGATAAGCCCACAGTAATGTCAGGTAATAGGCATGAACACTCAAACATGAATTTGAGTTCGTCATCACTCTTCAGTGTATGACTGAATCCAAATTAACAAATCCACAGCAACGCCACAGGAAACCCAAGTAATGTCTCAAACGGAAGATAAAGAGGGCCATGTTTTCAAACCAGGTTCTGTCTGGACTGGAGTCCAGAAAGCTTCCATAGATGTGACCAATGACTTGGACAGGGCCATTGAATTTGGTTTGGGACAGCTGACCACTACCCTCCCGAATCCTGTCTTGCCAATTAATTCTAAAACTCTTGTTTGAAATGTGGCTTCCAAGTGGCCTGTTAAAGAAGCCCAAGTTCAGAGTTCCCTTGAGCATGTGAAACTAGTTTTTGGATCTTGACCCTGCTCTCTTAATCACTATTGAAACGCTTGCTTGTTTTTATGGGTGGCTTAGTGGGAACGTGGGCTGATTCTCGTATAGCTACTGTATCCAGTAGAATAACTCTGCATTTTACTCAAAATGTTCACTATGTGGAAAATGGCAAACCACCAGGAAGAGCAATGTTTTTTAGAAAAAGTTAGAGAAAACCTGAAGTTCCTCTTTCGGCAAGAGATCTCAAATAGGCTGGACAAATATATAGGGATGAAAGAGCTCAGGAGAGGCTTAAAATGGGGGAAGGGCTTAAATTATCTGGCCAGGAACTTTTTGGTTCGGTTAAATTTCTCCAAACTTGGTTTGATGGTTGTTGAAGAGTAACTTGAGTTACACAATCCTTTTTGTAATTTTCAGTTTCACACTCGACATGGTGTTTCCTGATCCAGTACAGGAGAAAGCACCCAGAAAGCAATTCATTAGGTCCTTTCTCTGGCTTGTCGCAAGAAACAATGCTGTGCCTTTTTGTAAGATACCTTCTCAGATCACTTGACAGAGCTCTAAAATAGTGGAAACAAAATGTGAGATTTTGCCTCTCCGTGGATGCCCTAGGCCTGGTAGCTGTCATATTTTCAATAGTAATTTAAATATTAGTTGACTTTATTCTCCAAAGTGTGGTTAATTTAGCCCTTAAAATATTGCTGTGGAAAACCTGGTTGCTCAGGCATACCTTACCTGCTTGGCGAGTAATTTCTTTGCGAAATTCCAAAATTTGTGAATTCCAAAATTTCCCGCAGGCTCCGAAGGATTGGGGACCCTTGCCTAAGTGGTGCTCCAGCGAATGCTTAGGCTAACAGCAAGCACATAGAGTGCAGATAATTGGCAGTGCCTTCTTTCTTTGTGCGTATGGACTGTATCGTAATAATTGCCGTGAACATCTTGATAAGTTTCACTAGTCGACTTGGGATGTCACGTCACTGCAGCAGGGAAAAATGAGGAAGTGACTCACATTGGGCAATAATCTGTACAGTGTTGGGCGTCTGAACTTACAGTGACTCTCTGAAAAAGAGATTGTGGTGGATAATGCAACTAAAACACCACTTCTGTGCAGCAGTCCTGGGGAGGAATCCAGTGTTAAACTAGAGATTAGAGGGAAAGGATAAAAATTAACCTGCCAGTAGCAATAATGCCTTTGTATGGCTTTATTTTGAGGTTGCATCTAGAATACCTTGTGGGGCTCCAATCACTTGGTCTCAAAAAGGCTGTTGTAGAACTGAGGAAAAAACAGTTCAGAAAAAAGGCAGCTACATGAAGCTGTCTTATACTGAATCAGACCCTTGGTCCATCAAAGTCAGTATTGCCTGCTCAGACCGGCAGCGGCTCTCCAGGGTCTCAGGCAGTGGTCTTTCTCATCACTTACTTGCCTAGTCCCTTTATTTGGAGATGTAAGGGGTTGAACCTGGGACCTTCTGTATGCCAAGCAGAGGCTCTGCCACTGAGCCACAGCCCCTCGCCGGGGGCAAAGCTAAAATTGTCAAAGGCTTGAGTATCTTGAGGATGATGTTAATCTTTAAAGCATGCCACTGGACTTTTGTTTTATTTTGCTACAAGAGTCAAACACAGCTACCTCTCTGCAATTATCACATATCCAGTCCTTTCTGCTCTTAGACAACTAAGGAGGAACAGGACAGACGTATAAAATTATGCATGTCTTGAGGAAGTGGAGAGATGGAACTTCTTCCTCTCCCAAAATAATAGGCTGCATGAGAATGATGGACAGTAGATTCAGGACATACAAATTGAAATTCTTCTTCACATAACATGTAATTAACTTATGTAATTCACTGGCGTAGGATGTACTCATGACGTGAAAAGTGAATTAATGCAGCACATTTATTAAGGGGAAGTCCATGGCTAAACGGGGCCTTCATATTCAGAGGCAAACTGCCTCTGAATACCAGTGGTGGGGGAAGAAGAAAAGTTGGTTTTTATATGCCGACTTTCTTGAGAAGGGCTGTGGCTCAGTGGTAGAACATCTGCTTGGAATGCAGAAGGTCCCAGGTTCAATCCTTGGCATCTCCAGTTAAAGGAACTAGGCCTGAGACCCTGGAGAGCCGCTGCTGGTCAGAGTAGACAATACTGACTTTGATGGACCAAGTGTCTGATTCAGTATAAGGCAGCTTCATGTGTTCATGTGTTCTACCACTTAAGGAAGAATCAAACCAGCTTACAATCACCTTCCCATCCCCTCCCCACAACAGACATCCTGTGAAGTAGGTGGGGCTGAGAGAGCTCTATGAATAGCCCAAGGCCACCCAGCTGGCTTCATGTGGAGGAGTGGGAAAACCAACCTGGTTCTCCAGATTAGAGTCCACCACTCCTAACCACCGCTCTTAACCACTACACCACGCTGGCTCTCAGGGTTAACAAGGAGGGGCAACAAGGAGATGTTTGTGGACCTCTCAGGGGTATCTGGTTGTCTAGTGTGGGGGAAATAGATGCTGGACTAGATGGACCTTTAGCAATCTATCTAACAGGGCTTGTTGTCATCTACCATTCTCCAGGTAGTTTCAGAGGGTAGCCATGTTGGACTCAAATCAGAGGGTAGCTACTGGACTCGAATCTAAGTAGAAGACTTAGTTTTGAGTCCAGTAGCACCTTAGAGACCAACAAGATTTTCAGGATATAAGCTTTCGAGAGTCCATGGTCCCTTCATCAGATACAAATAGGAATGGAAGTCTCCGAGTCTTCGAATCTCAATGCGAAGGTGGGAGGGGTGTTGTAAAGAAGGAACTCAGGATGAAAAGATACAATGTCTATTGTAATCAGCTTGATTAGAGCAGAAGGGAAATGCTTGGGGTAGAAAATTAGCATCTGTGGTGAAATAACAATTGTATGTCCCTATTCAGTCCTGGAGAGTCTATTGTTTTGAACTTGTGAATGAGCTCAAGTTCAGCAGTCTCACGTTGTAATCTTCCCTTGAATTTTCTTTGTTGATGTAGCTGTTCTGTCATTCAGTAAGAAATGAGGTCGCTTGTACATAGGATGTCTTTAATTCAGGAAGCTCTGTATAAATATTTAAAACCAATTTTATGAAATGCTAATGTTACCAGTCTGACCCTTGTTTTGTTTTGGTATGTTGGTTATCAGTGGCTTGCTCCTACTTGCAAGGTTGAAAATGGCTATTTTATTTGTGGGACTTTATTTTCAGTGTGGTTGTCTTTTTTGCAGACCCCTGTAGTACGAAGCCAAGAGAAGATGGTCGGCTGCTGGTTTTTTACTTCTGGCCCGGTGTCTCTGAGTGCCAAAATCGAGAGGAAGGGGTACTGTAATGGTAAGCGTGTCCTTTTCAGTTTATTAGGTTCAGCACAGAATTAGATATTACATTGGCAAACACAGTGTGCTTGCTGAGACGGTGGAAAATGCATTGGCATCGTTACGGCGGGGGAGGGGAACCTTGAATGCTTCTACCAGTTCTTTCCTGCAAATCTTCCCTCGGCTTTACCCCCCCCCCCAATTTCAGAGAAGAAGGAGTTGGTTTGAGAGCCAGCGCGGTGTAGCAGTTAGGAATGGTGGACCCTCATCTGGAGAACCAGGTGGGTTTCCCCACCCCTTCACGTGAAGCCAGCTGGGTGACCTTGGGCTAGTCACAGTTTGCTCTGAACTCCCTCAGCCTCGCCTACCTCACAAGATGTCTGTTATGGGGAGAGGAAGGGAAGGGGATTGGAAACCGGCTAGATTCTCCTTAAAAGGTAGGAAAAAATTGGGTATAAAAACCAGCTCTTCTTCTTCTCCTTCTCCTCCTCCCTGCTTTATTTTTACCTTTAAGGAATCTCAAAGTGGCTTACAATTGCTTCCCCCTCCCTACCACAGTCACCTTGTGAGGTAGGTGAGGCTGAGAGAGTTCAGAGAGAACTGTGACTGGCCCAAGGTCACCCAGCAGGCTTCATGTGGAGGAGTGGGGAAACCAACCCAGTTCTCCAGATTAGAGTCTACCATTCACGTGGAGGAGCGGAGAATCAAACCCGGTCCTTCAGATTAGAGTCCCACCGCTCATGTGGAAGAGTGGGGAATCAAACCCGGTCCTCCACATTAGAGTCCGCCGCTCTTAATCACTACACAATGCTGGGTCAGAGGCCACCTGAGGAAGAGGTGGGGAGTTGACTTTTCCAAACTGTCTGTCACTACTGTAAACTCTGGATGTATGAAGTCGAGTTTCTCCAAGTCAGACCATCTAACTCAGTATTGTATGCTCTGTGGTACTCCTGAGCCCTAGATGAAAAGAATCAGGGAAACACCTGCTACCCGAAAACTTTAGCTGTAGAGGAGAAGCTTGAGACCAAATCACATGTTCTGCTGCTGAGCTGTGGAATTAAAAAAGGGGTGGGGACTGTTTCACCATTATAACGATAACAATTATGTAGCTGATAGCAATCAGTGATAGCAATCAGTGATAGCAATCAGTATCCAAGTGCTTCACTTTATTGTATTGCAATCCTTACACAATAGTCCTATAAGGTAGGCCGGTATGGGTGCCGCCCATATTGCAGATTTAAGGAGCCCCGTGGCGCAGAGTGGTAAGCTGCGGTACTGCAGTCCAAGCTCTGCTTACTATCTTAGTTCGATTCCGACGGAAGTTGGTTCCAGGTAGCTGGCTCAAGGTTGACTCAGCCTTCCATCCTTCCAAGGTCGGTAAAATGAGTACCCAGCTTGCTGGGGGTAAAGGGAAGTTGACTGGGGAAGGCACTGGCAAAACACCCCATAAAACAAAGTCTGCCTAGTAAACATCGGGATGTGACTTCACCCCAGGGGCAGGAATGACCCGGTGCTTGCACAGGGGACCTTTACCTTTTATATTGCAGATTGGGGTTGTGGGGGAGGCTGCAAGCCTTTAGTAACCAAGATGAGGCTTGAATTGGCAACTGCCTGGGTCACAGCTCTTTTCTTAGTCACTCCACATCAGCTCCCGCAATGCCTGTTTCCAGCTATATCACACATACTGCTTATGTGCTAAAGCACATTGAGCTAAGAATTCCGGTAAGCTGTCTGACGTGGCTTAACAGATTTATGGTCCAATTAGCCAAGCGAAGCAATAAATATTTTAAATCGTGCATTGGACGAAGCTCTCCGATGGTCGCAAGGTGCAGTATAGCGTGCCTGATTTAATAATTTATTCTTTTCGGCGGCTTTTCCCCCATCTAGGTGAAGCTATACCCATTTATGCCGAAATTGAGAACTGTTCCTCCCGTTTAATTGTTCCGAAAGCTGCCATTTTCCAAACACAGACGTACTTGGCAAGCGGAAAAACAAAGACTTTCCGTCAGATGGTGGCCAACGTACGAGGAAATCATGTCGCCTCCGGGAGTACCGATACCTGGAACGGGAAAACATTGAAGATTCCACCCGTCACTCCTTCTATCCTCGACTGCTGTATTATCAGAGTTGAATATTCCTTAGCTGTGAGTATGGCTTTTCACCAGGAATTGAACTCAGAAAAAAGCATATCGTTGCGCACCTAATGGCGCATCCAAACAAACGTGTCCACAGGTTTCTTCATCACACCTTTTTATGTTCTTTTTCAGCCCAACCTACCTCACAGGGTTGTTGTTGTGTGTGTATTTATTGTGCATGGCCATAGGCCTTTACAGTCTAGACAATATTACAACATTGCCATATTTTGTAAAGACACTGTATCACCAAGCAACGGGCTGCGCTTCGGGCTGGTTTTTAACTCGTTATTCACAGGCAAACCCAGCTGTGCCATTGGTCTTCCCACAGCCATTTCTCAGTTTGCCCTTTTCCCCCCTCCTCCATCCCAGCCTCGTAACCCCCTCAAAAAAAAAAGAGAGTCATGGGCCACTTCCGGGTCCCGACCCACAATTTGGGAATTACGTCCTTACTGTAAGTCCAACACTCATGCGCCTATCCAGAACCCGTGGATTCGCGAGGCGGCAACAGCAGCCCAAAACATTTTGCGGCAAGAGTGTCTCCGTTTTCCTTCTGCTTCCTATCCCGACACAGTCTGTGTAATCTCGGGAAAGAGCCATGGCTCAGTGGTAGAGCATCTGCTTGGCATGCAGAGGGTCCCAGGTTCAATCCCCGGCATCTCCAGTTAAAGGGACTAGGCAAGTAGGTGATGCTAAAGACCTCTGCCTGAGACCCTGGAGAGCCACTGCCTGTCTGAGTAGACAAAGCTGACTTTGATGGACCAAGGGTCTAATTCAGTAAAAGGCAGCTTTGTGCGTTCATGTATTCTCTCTCCTGTCGCAGGTGTACATTCATATTCCTGGTGCTAAGAAGCTGATGCTCGAGCTGCCGCTGGTGATCGGCACAATCCCCTGCACAGCGTTTTCCAGCAGAAACTCCAGCCTCGCTAGCCAGTTCGGGATGGACATGAGCTGGCTGGCACTGACCATGCCGGAACATCCAGAAGGTTCGTACTATGTGTATTATAATTAGCTCGATTAGAGCAGAGGGGAAATGCTTGGGGGAAGAAAACTAGCATCCGTAGTAAGATAAAAATCCTATGTACCTATTCAGCTCGGGGGGGGGGGCATTATTTTGAACTTGTGAATGAACTCAGGTTCAGCAATCTCACCTCACAATGAAATTTCCCTTTGAAATTTCTTTGTTTGAGGACTGCAGCTCCTAGGTCAGCAATGGAATTACCGGGATGTACACATGACAATAGAGTACACATCACTGAGAGGTCTTTTATGCATGGCTGTTTCACTCGTCCGTCACCGCTCCAGCGCCTTTGGGTCGTTGTTTGGATTATGCATGCCATGTCCAACCCTCAGAGGTTGCGCCTCGCTTTCTCCCCTGCGTTTCCCCGCGTTTTGTCCACGTTTTGAGGGACCTGTTTTTATCTTGAATTTGAAAACACGGGAAAAACACGGGGAGACACAGGGGGAGAGTCAGGCGACCTCTGACAGTCGAAAACGGCATACATAACCAAACCGAAGCCCCGAAACACAGGGGGGTGACGACGAGGGAAAGAGCCTTGCATAAAAGGCCGAATATACTAATATAACAAGTTGTATACACTCTTTAGATTCCAATACTGCTTATATGTACCATTACTTATCTTAAGATCTTAAATGCAGGCATTAACATTTACTGTAGTTATAACTTGGGACATGGGAGAGAACGAAGAAATTAGTTACTAAGGTAGCTTGTTTGGTGCTTTTTGTCCCCTTTGTAGCACCACCTAATTATGCTGATGTTGTATCGGAGGAAGAGTTCTCGAGGCATGTCCCAGCATACCCTCAGCCAATTGACTGTGAAGAACAGCTGTGTTGTCCAATGTTTGCCTACATACAGGAGTTCCGGTTCCAGCCCCCTCCTCTATATTCAGAGGTAATTTCAAATGCATGATTGCCTCTTGTACCACTCATATAGAAAGAAAGGAGAGAGGGAGGGAAGAAAAGAAGGAAAGAGAGCGAGAAGGAGAGAGAGAGAAAGGGAGGTAAGGAAGGAAGGAAGGAAGAGGGAAGGAAAGAAAATGTACTTCAGAATCTCTGGTACTGAGTTGTTTTTTTCTGTTCTATGCAGGTCGATCCACATCCTGTAGAAGACCGTCAGCCGGTTTCGTTCATGGTTTAATGAGAATTTGGGGGCAGTGGCGTCTTAATTCAGGGGAATGTCTTAATTTTTTTCCCTACCACCTCTGCTTGTAACCCAGCTTTTCAAAACTATAAAGAGAAAACATTTTCCTTAGAAACCGGCAGGCATCGAGGACAGCGAACTCCTTCAGTCAGAATGTGCCGTGCCTCTTTTCTGCGAGAGAAGGCACAACGGAGAGCCTTTTGGACTCATTGAGATGGAAGAAGCCACTGTGGTCAGATCGCTGGGTGGAGTGAACTCCGCCATGCCCTGCGGCAAATCGAACACGTCTGAGAAGAAAGAAGGTCTATAAGTTGGTGCAGACAGTACACCAAAGAAGCTGAGGAGAGGTCTCTGAATTTCCGATGTAGTTCAGCATCAAAAATAAGCTTTTGGTTTTGTTTTGTTTTTAAAAACACATGCACACAAACCCGGACCCTCTAACATCCATCAAGTGGTACTATTTAAATTCATTCTGATTCTGATGGGTGGTAGATATTCCACGGAGAGCCGGCGTGGCGGTTTAGAGCGGCGGACTCTAATCTAGAGGACCGGGTTCGATTCCCCCGCTCCTCCACGTGAAGCCTGCTGGGTGACCTCGGGCCAGTCACGGTTCTCTCCGAACTCTCTCAGCCCGCGCGGAGGCAGGCGATGGCCAAGCACCTCCGAACGCCTCATGCCTTGAAAACCCTCCGGGGTCGCCATAAGTCGGCGGCAACTCGACAGCACTTACCACCACCATGGATACTCCGTATCACATTATGAAGGCACAATCTTTTTACTTAGAAATGGCCATAAGTTCATTTCTGTGATAAAGCTTGATTTTTTTTTAATGTAGCTGCTCTGCACTTCTTTTTTTCCAAGAAGGGAATCGGATTAGTTTTTCTACTGGTCTGCAGTCATTTTACCTCCTACGTCTTCAGCTACTGGGCAGGATCGGTCACTTCACGCGGCTTTGAGCCACTGCCACAAAAGTGCTTAAGTCCGGTATCTGCTTGTTGAACTTGGCCGGAGCGCCCAGCACTTGGGAGGAGTGTATATGCGGACCCCTAGTTGCCAGCAATTGATTTGTGTCTAAAAGCCTTTAAAAAAACACCTACCTCTCTTTAAAAATGGAAACCAGGAAGCATAATTCTGCAGGTTTGGATTTGCCCCGGTTTGGTTCCTCAGATTAATCAATAAAAAAGGTAAAGGAAGAATTGTAAATACGCCTAGCTCGGCTGCAGGTTTGCGTGTGAAGATCTGGAGGGCAGGGGTGCGCGGAGGGAGGGAATGCACTTTGAAGAATCATCATTTGTCAGGGAGAGTTCTCTGTAAAGGCAAAAACCCTCGTGCTCTGTGGAGCAATATGATTCATCAGGGCATTGTTCTTTGCTATCTCTTTTTTGTTTTCAGAATTGAGCCAGCGTGGTTTGGTTAAGAGCAGTGGTTTGGAGTGGCGGACTCAAATCTGCAGAACCAGGCTTGATTCCCCACTCCTCCACGTGAGCGGCGAACGCTGATCTGGTGAACCGGGTTGGTTTCCCCACTCCTACACATGAAGCCAGCTGGGTGACCTTGGGCTAGTCGCAGCTCTCTTTGAGCTCTGTCAGCCCCACCTACCTCACAGGGTGTCAGTTGTGAGGAGGGGAAGGGAAGGTGATTGTAAGCCGGTTGGATTCTTCCTTAGGTGGTAGAGAAAGTCGGCATAAAAAGCAACTTTTCTTCTTGTTTTGGTGCAATATACTTTTTTTTTGTTCCCTCCATTAGCCTGGTGCAACTTTGCCATTGAGGGCGAAGGCGTGGCAACGTTGGGGTGGCTTCACCCCTCTCAGCAAACCCTAGAACACAACTGCTTTTCAAGTGCATTCGCACATTCAGGAAATCTTAGTTGACAGTACAACAGCTGATAGCGATAGTTCAGCAGTTACTCCAGTCTAAGCCCAAGGCTGTTAATTCGGCATTGGCTTGCACTGTAACTGTCTGAGATTGAATCTGCATAGAAGTATGTGTTAAAAAAAATGCCCTCTGAGGTCATTTACACGATGCACGCACACGTTTTGCATTCTCTTTGCTCTTCCTATCCTCCTTGGAGCTACAAAGAATGCATCTCCTAAGATGGCGACCGCCACCTATACTTTTTGAGAGTACTTACCGTATATTTCTTTTAAAAAGATTAAATATTTTTCCCATTAGCCCAGTTAATGTGGGGCATGGGTTTGGTTCAGTTAGTGGGTAATTAAAAGATTGAGGGAACTCGAATGGTGAAGCCCTAATATGGTGAAGCCCAGCTTGTGAGACTGTCTATACCAAAGCTTCTTAAACTGTGGGTCGCGACCTCATATGGGGTCACAAAACTGAATGTGGGGGGTCACAAAAAATTTGATTTATTATAAGTAAATGTTTGATTTATATACCTGTATGCCCCTGTTTTATATACCTGTATACCCCGGGTCGCGTAAAACTTTCTCAGGCGCAAAGGGGCTGCGAGTGGAAAAGGTTTAAGAAACCCTGGTCTATACTCTGCCCTGTCGTCTTTCCTGTAGACTAGATTTGTTTTCCGTCGATTGGGCCATTCTGCTCGCAATGAGACATAATTTACTGGGGCACAGAAGGAAGAAACTGTGTGCATCTTCTGGTGGAACAATACATTTATAGAGAGTGATGGATTCATTTGTGTGGCTATCAGTCACTGGGGGTGCGGGAGAGCATCTCCTTGGCTCACAGAGCTTCAATCTGCCACTAAGCAATGCCTTCTTCTGGGCATAGAGCAGGGTTGACGGGGGAAGTGGGGGGGAGGAGGTTGTGAATTTCTTGCGTTGTGCAGGGGGTTGGACTAGATGACCCCCGTGGTACCTTCCAGCTCTATGCTTCTAAATTCTTGTGCCTGGGTTGCACTGACTGCAGCCAAAATCCTAAATACCTGGGATATTTTTTAGTA
Source organism: Euleptes europaea (assembly GCF_029931775.1). NCBI lineage: Eukaryota > Metazoa > Chordata > Lepidosauria > Squamata > Sphaerodactylidae > Euleptes > Euleptes europaea. The sequence continues at coordinate 17,405,363 of NC_079331.1, read as the reverse complement.
TATTTTGCTTTTGCGTGAACGTGTACATAATGTCTGTTCAGAGCTTTAGGCATCAGCCAACCAGGCTGGAACGTGGTGAAGGAAACGGGTCACGGCTGTGCAGTTACATCTGGGCAGAGTTGTGAGATTTGCGGCTTAAAATGGGGCAGGGCCGTCTCTTGAGACCGAAGCTGCCAGTCTCTTGTCTAGGAGCAGGCGAATTTTCCCCTACTCGCAGCGAACGGTGGATTTTTCACCGATGGGAAACAGAGCACTTTTTATTTCATGTGATAACTGGCAACGTGTCCACTATCGCTGTGGAGAAGGAGAAGGACACTCCTACCTTGGTAGAATACGGTTCGGGTGTCTGGATGTGTACAGGGAGGCGGAGTAGATTGTGGCCGTGGTGAAGGGCAGGTTTTGTTTGGTCCCCGTCCCCCCCCCGAGTCCTAGCATGGCATGTTGCTTTCTGTTCTCTTCCCCTGCCTCCTTTTTCAATGGTTTTGCTGGGCAGTATGCTAAAGATCCCTTTTTCATACCAGCTGTCTCCTTGCCCTCAGTGGACTCGGTGCAAATCCTTTTGTATAGTCCTTACATGTACCAACTTAGGCTAAAATGGATTATACCGGGTTTTAACAAATGGTGCACATCTTCTCGAGCAACTTTGAAGCAAAAGGTTCAGTTCCTCTTAGAGGACTCTGACCCTCAGCGTACTTATTTAGTTGCTCGTTTTCTGGAGGCTGCAGAGAAGAGACGAAGGGAGATCTTTCCAGAGTTGGGTCTTATTTAAGCTTTATTGTTCAAGACCTTGGTCTAAGAACACGGGAAAAGAAAGAAATTAAAACATAAGTTTGGGCCTTAAAAAAAAAGGAGGCTGGTGAACTAAACTCTTCCCCTGCCGCCAACAACAATGAACAGAAACCTATTCATTTGTACGAGAGGAGAAAGGGTAGCTCTCTGGACCCGTTAGGGGGGCTAAAACTGCACTATATAGGGATGAATCCATTTGCTTAAGGGATAAACCTCCTCCTGCCTCCTCCTCGGTTCCGTTTCTCGGTTCCGTTGCGCATCTACAGCTACTTGCTCGACGTGACAAGCTAGCGAAATATCGGCTGCCCTGTCTGTCCCGGTGGGGGAAGCTGCTCTTAAACTCCCTTTCAGAATCGTAAAGCGAAAGGCTTCAACCAAAAACTGCATTGTAGGTTGCGTGTGTGTTTGTAAATGGCGTTCTGGAAAGTAGCAGTTGTCTTAAAACCAAATCCCTGGTGGGGTGGGGTATTTCACGCCTTTTTGTTGTTGTAAGTAATAGGATGTCTGTTGTTGTTTTTTAAAAAAAAAATCAGTGCAGGATTGTTTTCCCCCCCAAAGGGAACAGAATAACCTTTAATCACTACTTTACTTGAATAGCAATAACGTGGCTGTAACTCGCATGAAGCACTAGAATGAGAATGGCTGTTAGGTGCTTCCCATGATAAGACGGTCATACCAATAAGGGCTGGCCGTTTGTATCGCTGCTGTCATGCGCTACAAGGGCATGTGTCAGGATGCAAAGAATCGAGATGCTCTTATTTGTAAAATCTCAGATCGTCGCTGGCTTTCTTGCGGATAAACCGTGGCCTTAAGTTGTTTGCAACAACAACAACAACAAAAACCTCCCAAAAATGTTTCTTCAGAAGCATGACATACCTTTTGAAGAGCGAGACTATATATAGCCAGCATGTTTAAGAGCGGCGGACTCTAATCTGGAGAGCTGGGTCCGGTTCCCCGCTCCTCCACATGAGCGGCAGACTAATCTGCTGAACCGGGTTGGTTTCCCCACTCCTCCCCGTGAAGCCTGCTGGGTGACCTTGGGCTAGTCACAGTTCTCTCCGAACTCTCTCAGCCCCACCTACCTCACAAGGAGTCTGTTTTGGGGAGAGGAAGGGAAGGCGATTGTAAGCCAGTTTGAGATAGAAAGGTAGAAAAAATTTGGGGATAAAAACCAACTCTCCTCCTCCTCCTTGTAAAAGAGCAGGAAGGTAAAAGGTTAAGAATATCTCCCCCCCCCCCCCCTATGCCAGTCTTCCATTTCAGACTGGGGCCTCAAGGGTTGCATTGCATTGAAAAAGGGTCCAAAAAATTCCAGAAGTTGCACATGTTTGAACCTGGAAAAGCAAAGCTCTTCTTCCCCCTCCTTACCTAGTTTTATAGGGCAGAATTTGCCCCGTCACTGACTGTATTGCACAATAAGTTCAGTCTGCAGGGGTGGTTGTGTTCTCATCTACTGTAAAACAGTTTAAAAACAAAGCAAAAAATGGAAAATGATTGTATTTTATATCAATGTACGAACCCTGTGGGTTCTGTTTTTCTTAATAAAATTACTAAAGTGTTATCTTGGTCTTGGTTTGTATGTTTTTAGATGTCAGAACTTAAGATGGTACTATTTGTTTAAAGAAGCATGTACCGCCTGGAGCCTCCCAACCAGTCTTGGCTCTCAAGATGACTGATCATAAGAACCCCCTTAATTACAGGATTTCGATTTGAAAGAAAATCATTAAAATGCTGAAAGCGCAGAGCAAAAAACCCCACAAATTTTGGAAATGGCAGCCAACATAAATCTCAAGGAGTTTCTGAGCCGTTTAAACCAGCCAATGTATCCAGTAAAATCTAGATAGTAAAAAGCAGACTTTGAAAAAAGCCATCTCTTAAAAGTCAGCAAGGAGTAGGCACAAATTGAATTGGTGAAAAGCGTGGGAGGAGAAATGAGCCTCCCAGCCAGTTCCAAAACCGTAAAAGATTGCATCCCCTGTGAATATGATTGCTAATTTCCAGGCAGGGCATGGAGCGCTCTCAGAGCTTACGCTGTCTGCATTCTACAGGGATGAGCTGCCCTGGAGGAAATGGCAACCTCAGGGGGCGGACTGTACGACATCCCTTCCGCACTGGACTTCCTCTCTTCCCCAAACTCCGCCCTCTCCAGGCACCACCCACAAATCACAAATTCCCCAAGCTGGAGTTGGCTACCCAACCTGGGAACTTCCATGTGTCATTGCCGAAACTCAAAGTCCTTAGGAACAGACCTCCAGGGGGTGGCTGGAGAGCTGCTATTACAACTGATCTTCAGGTGACAGATCAGTTCCCCTGGAGAAAATGGCCACCTTGGCAATTGGACTCTGTGGCATTGAAGCCCTTCCCCTCTCCAACTCCGGTTTTCCTTACGCTCCACCCCCCAAAATCTCCAGGTATTTCCCAACCCAGAACTGGCAACCTTAGCAATAGGGTTACCAGCTCCAAGTTGGGGGTTGGGGAGGGAAGGGACTTCAATGGAGTATAATGCCATACTGTTCACCTTCCAAAGTGGCCATTTTCTCCAGCTAAGCTGATCCCTGTCACCTGGAGATCAGTTCTAATTCTGGGAGATCGCCAGTTACCACCTGGAGGCTGGCAACCCTACCCTGCAATCTTAACAACTTGCCCTGGTAAAAGATTTGCAGTGACAACTGGGTTTGCAGTCCTATCCTGCTTCCCCAGCAAAGAGCAGGCCCTCCCGTGAACAGGGTGTAGTCTTGCCAACCTCCAGGTGGGACCTGGAGATTTCCCAAAATTAGGACTGATCGCTAGACTACAAAGATAGTTCCCCTGGAGAATGTGGCTGTTTTAGAGGGAGGGCTTTACAGCATTATACCCCACTGAGGCCCCCTTTCAAACCTCACCCCAGGCTGCACGCCAGACTTTGCAGATATTTCCCAACCCAGAGTTGGCAACATTACCATAGTCCTGCCCAATCTTCTCTCCTTCAGACAGGCCCTAGTGAATGAATGAACAGTTTTATTTGCATATAGCCTTAGGCCATTACAAACATGCCAACAATACCACAAATAATAAAAGGAAAATACTAGGTTGAAAAAATGCTAGATTGGTAATAAATATACATCATAAAACTATGCTAAATTGATGCATACAGAGCAATAATAGGTAAAAATTGTGGTGTCCCAATCGGCCGATGAGTCCTAGCAACCATTAAAATCAACTTGCAGGATCAGCTCTCTTAGCAACCATATTTGACCTTATTTTCTTTGCCGCTAGAGCATACTGGGAGGTCCTGTAAGAAATGAACCCATCAGAGTCTTTTAACAAAAATACTAATTTCTCAGCACTAGGACAAGTGTTCAGGCCAGACAAGTCCTAGTAGGAGCCGCCTATTAATCCCTCTTTCCACCTTTTGACCTCGTAAACCTGATTTCTGGAGCTACCTGTCTCCCAAGCGGCTGCCTACAGCTTGTCTTCCTGGTGGTTGATCCCTGGCGGATGAGCTGGAAATAGAAAATTAATGCCTGTCGGAGGAGGCTGACCGGCGGAATGAGATTAGGGACGAGCCTGCTCTCTTCTGCTGGTCCAGCTGTTTACTATGGAAATTTGCAGTAGGTTGTGATAATAGAAGGTAAGCATAGAGGTATATGTCTTGCAGCCCATTCCTGAAAATGGGGCCGAAAGTTGTTAGGAGGTGGCGTGACCTTGCCGGTGGCGTAAATGTGTGTAATCACGTGTTTACACGCATTTACGCCGGCGGCGAGGCCACTCCCAGCGGTGGCCGAGCACCGCGGGACCATGCCTCCCCCCTCCACCGGCACGGCCTCTCCGTGGCGCTGGCAACAGCTTGGAGAGGCCATGCTGGCACAGGGGGGCATTCGGGGGGTGGGCTGGGGGGAGGAGCCGCCAGCTAGGCAGCTCCCTATCTCCTTTCGGCCACTTGCGCCGGTGCCAGGAATGGCAATGCTGCACCTGCTTTTCAGCAGGCGCAGTCTCACTATTCCCTATGGGGTGAAAGGTCCAGGTTAAACAAAAAAAAGCCGCGGAATGGCTTTTTTGTTTGTTTGTTTGTTTGTTTAATGGCGTACGGGGAGTGGCTTAGGAAGAGGCGCCGCCGCGCCTCTTCCCCGCCGTCCCCATATGCCTCAGCTCAGGAATGGGCTGTTAGAGTTACTTAACACAGAATCCTTGTTGCAATTCAACAAAGATAAGTGCCGAGTTCTACATTTGGGTAACAGAAATGACATGCATACTGGATGGGGAAAACACTTCTGGGCAGCAGTGGGTGTGAACAAGATCTTGGGGTACGGGTGGCCCGTAAGTTAAATATGAGCAGCCAGTGTGATGCAGTGACAAAAAAAACCCTAATGTTATCTTGGGGTGTATCAACAGAGGCGCAAAATCCGGATCATAAGATGTCATAGTTCTGCTGTACACTGCATTGGTCAGGTCGCACCTGGAGTATTGTGTGCAGTTCTGGAGGCCTCGCTTCAGAAAGGAAGTAGACAGAATCGAGTGGGTACAGAGGAGAGCGACAAGGATGATCAGGGGCCTGGAGACCGAGCCCTATGAGGAAAGGCTGAAGGAGCTGGGAATGTTTAGTCTGGAGAAGAGGAGGTTGAGGGGAGGGGGACAGGATTGCTCTCTTGAAGTATTTGAAGGGCTGTCATTTAGAGGAGGGCAGGGAGCTGTTCCTGTAGGCAACAGAGGACAGGACTCACAATAATGGGTTTAAATTGCAGGCGGAAAGGTACCAGCTGGATATTAGGAAAACGTTTTTTATAGTAAGAGTTGTTCGACAGTGGAATCGGCTACCTAGGGAGGTGGTGAGCTCCCCCTCACTGGCCGTCTTCCAGCAGAGGCTGGACAAGCACTTGTCAGGGATGCTCTAGGCCCGTGTTGGCGAACCTATGGCACGGGTGCCACTTCCGGCACGCGTAGCCCTTTCTGCCGGCACGCACGGTTCCTCCAAGCCGCTGGCCTTTCCGTCTCTGCCCCGCCCCGGATGGGGGAGGCTGTAGCCCAGGGGTGGGGAACCTCCGACATCATTGGCGGTGGCCCCCGGACTCTCCCACAGAAGCTGCCGCCATTGCCGCCGCTGGAGCGTGCGCGGCCGGCCAGGCGGGTGGGAGAGCGGGGAACAGAAGCCGAGCGCTCACACTCGGCATGGCCAGCGGCTTCTCCGGCGCCCTCTGGGCCTGTGCGGGCGGAGGGGCATGGCTGGTCGGTGGGTGCGAAGGAGGCGCCCTCTGCCCCACCCTGCTCGCCTCTCACAAGCCTGCCACTGCGCCCCACCGAGTGGCAAATCCAAGGCAAAACCTCCCATGCATAAATGGCCTCTTTCTTTTTCTGTCTCCCTCTGTCCTTTTCTTTCTCTCCCTTGCTCCATTTCTTTCTCCCTTTCTCTCTCTTTTTCTTTCTTTCTCTCCCTCCCTTCCTTCCCTTTCCCCCTCCCTTCCCTTCTTTCCTTCCTTCCTTCCTTCCTTCCTTCCTTCCTTCCTTCTTTCCCTCCAGCGGCTTCTCCGGCACCCTCTGGGTCTGTGCGGGCGGAGGGGCGTGCAGTCCTATTCCACCTTTGAAGTGCCCACAAGCTATCCTCCAAACACCTTTCCATTTGTCTTGATATGTAGAGAGAAAACACTAAGGAACTAGTTGCCAATCTCCAGGTACTAGCTGGAGATCTGCTATTACAGGTGATCTCCAACCAATAGAGATCAGTTCCCCTGGAAAAAATTGCCACTTTGGCAATTGGACTCTATGGCACTGAAGTCCTTCCCCAAACCCCGCCCTCCTCAAGCGCCACCCCAAAACCTCCCACTCATGGTGAAGAGGAACTTGGCAACCCTAGCCTCTCCCTCTGGGCCCCCTCTGGGGGTGGCATTCAGGTTAAATTGCCGCATTGGCACTCGGCGATAAATAAGTGGGTTTTTGGTTGCAGTTTGGGCACTCGGTCTCTAAAAGGTTCGCCATCACTGCTCTAGGCTGATCCTGCATTGAGCAGGGGGCTGGAGTAGATGGCCTCTATGGCACCTTCCAACTCTATGATTCTATGATTCTATTTTATATCCCTCCCCCCCCACCCTGAGAGGTGTGCAGCGAGGGTTGCCAACTCCAGGTTGGGGGATTCCTGGAAACATGGGGTGGGAGCATGAGAAGGGTAAGGTATAATGCCACAGAGCTAGGGTTGTCAACCTCCAGGCGGTGGCTAAAGATCTAAAGAGCAGTCTAAATTGATATCCATAAAACAGTCATCAGGGCTATGAGCAGACCATAGCAATTTTTTAAAGATGTTAAAAAGATGGCACCTCTTAGTTAAAAGCCTGTGTCAACAGAAATGTTTTGGCCTCAAGGGGGAGGGTATTCCACAGTCTGGGGGCCACCACTGGAAAGGCTTGGCAGCTCTGATAGTGGCAAATCTCCTGGTATCAGCCCCCAATTGCCGCTGCTGCTCTAGAATTCAGTGGCATGATGTCACTTCTGGGTTTGCCCCATAAATGATGTCATGCTGTCAAAAACCATAGAGTTACAACTGAATCATAGAGTGGCGTGGCGTCGCTTCCAAGATCACCCTAGAAATGACGTCATGCTGTCATCATTACAGTGCCCCCATGTCCCCACCCCCCCTGCCTCCCCTAGTTCTAATCCCCATTCAGCTGTGAACCTCTTTCAGCCAATCATTCTCTTGGTCTGATCTACCTCACAGGGTTGTTGTGAAGATAAAACAGACCGTGAGAAGTGCATCTGAAGAAGTGAGTTGTGGCTCAAGCTATGACTTACCCCATCTTCCAAAACAGCCATTTTCTCCCGGGGAACTGATCTCTGTCGCCTGGAGATCAGTTGTAATAGCGGGAGATCTCCAGCCACCACCTGGACTTTGGCAACCCTATGTGTTTGGTTGTTTTTTCCTGCATTGTGAAGATTATATACGAGCATACTTTATTGCCAAAAGGAAGGCTGGCTTTGGCTGTAGGTCAGTTTTTAAAGTAATCTGCACAGCAGTTCAACATGCATTTTTTATGACAAGCGACTGGGTCGATGTGCCATTTTCCTTGAATGTTTGTGTGGGTGATTAATGTTTTTCCTACATTTTTACGACAGCTGCTGGTAAAGATTTTGTTTCAGAACAAAGTCTGTTTTCAAGTCAAAAGAGAAGCCAAACAAACAAGGCATGAGAACATAATTCGTCTCGACGTATCCAACATGTGCAAAAATAATCTCTCAACAACCATAGAGTCAATATTAAGTAAATTTTGATAATGTGGTCACTCTGGAGTATCACATTCTGCAGGTAGGGTTGCCAGATCCCTCTTCGCTACCGCTGGGAGATTTTGGGGGCAGTGCCTGAAGAGGGCAGGGTTTGGGGAGGGACTTCAATGCCATAGAGTCCAATGGCCAAAGTGGCCATTTTCTCCAGGGGAACAACAAGGGGACTCTTCTTTTTGAAAATGGTGGCGGAGGGTGCCGTCAAGTTGCAGCCAGCTTTTGGCGACCCCATAGGGTTTTCAAGGCAAGAGAGTAACAGAGATTGAGCTAGCCTGGGCCATCCAGGTCAGGGCAGAGACAGGCAGAGTGGTTTGCCATTGCCTGCTTCTGCATAGTGACCCTGGACTTCTTTGCTGGGCTCCCATCCAAGTGCTAACCTGGGCTGACCCTGCTTAGCTTCTGAGATCTGATGAGATTGGGCTAGCCTGGGCCATCCAGGGCAGGGCAGAAATGGGCAAAGGACTGGTTTCCCATTGCCTGCCTCTACGTAGCAACCCTGGATTTCCCTGGTGGTCTCCCATCCAGGTACTAACCTGGGCCGACCCTGCTTAGCTTCTGAGGTCTGACAAGATCAGCCTAGCCTGGGCCATCCAGGTCAGGGTTTTTGTAAATGGACCCAATAGCATTTCATTTATTTATTAGATTTATATCCCTCCCCTTTCCTGGCAGAAGGAAAAATATCCAGTTATCTAGTTGCGTTCTTGAGCATGCAATAGCCTGTACATTGGGAAGCGGGTGGCAGGCACATCATGCTGTTAAAATCCTGGTCCCCCTGGGGTTGCCGGGTCCCTCTTTGCCACCGGTGGGAGGTTTTTGGGGCGGACCCTGAGGAGGGCTGGGTTTGGGGAGGGGAGAGACTTCAATGCCATAGAGTCCCAATTGCCAAAGTGGCCATTTTCTCCAGGGAAACTGATATCTATCAGCTGGAGATCAGTTGTAATAGCAGATCTCCAGCCACCACCTGGAGGTTGGCAACCCTACCCCCCCTTAGCTGAACATATCTAGGGGACTTTTAACCCTGAAGAGAACAGCACGACAATATTTGCAGGCCTTCGGCTAACAAACCCAAAAGTTTGCCAAGGGCAATCTTTTTTCTCCCACGCCACCGTAGACGGTTATCAACAGTCTGGCCGTCGGCATCTGCAATCCTTGGCCGCTTGGAATTCGAGCCACCCCAAACCATTTGCTGCAGTTTTGAAGGAGACAGCTCTCTGGGCACTCGATATAAGGAACACCCCGTTTCTAACGCAGTAGCTCCACATGGCCCAAACCCAACCTGTTCCATAATGAATTCCTCCTGGATTTCCAGCACCTCTCTTGCAGAGGGTGTGAATTAATTTTCGGATTGCCTCATTTTCGTCTGCAGCGTCTTCCCACTGGAGACTTACTGAGCCTAAGAATTTGTTTCTTCTGTGCATTCCCCATTCCGGGGCCGTTCTTAGGCAAACCCCCTAATTGCAACCTCTGTATTTTAAAACACGTTCATCATCAACTGCTATCTGGTGTTGTTTAAGACGCAGCTCCTGCATCCATCACAATGTGTATTCGGTCTTGTGTATTCGGGGCTCCTCAGGGAGTCAATTAGATTTTTGTTGCCGATGGGAACAGGTGTTTGCTGCTAATTCCCAACTCCGGCCTTGTAGCGGAAAAAGTTCTGGCTGTTCCACTCCAGCCAAAAGAAATCTCTTAATCATAGTTACTTGCAAAAACCATATTGTGAGAAGCTGCTGTTCTTATTTCCTATATACATGCCGCCTCTTCAGGGGGTCCCCAGAGACTGCGTCCAGCTTCCACATTGCAGAATAAACTGAATCAGCCAGGTGACACTGGCAGCCGTTTTAGGGCAACGTAACAGAAAGCTTACCACTAGAGCTGCCAGACCTGGAACTGTCAATCCCAGAAGCTCTTGGGGGCAGGGACTAGCTAAGGGGAACAGCATGGCAGCTGTGATGTCACTTTCGGGCTCTTGGAATGCCCCCAATCTCTATGGTAAAAGCCATAGAGATTTAGGACATTCCTAGAGCACCGTGGATGTGGTGACATCTTCCCTCCCCCGTTTTTTCTCCCACCGAGGGTGAGGGAGGGCAGGGGCAGAAGTGGGCAAAAAAATGTACTACCACATCAGCTTCCCTTATGAACATTAAGGTAAAGGTTACTGACCCATGGGGTGATGTCAGTCTCAGGCGTTTGCCTCTAGCATCCCTCAAGCATACTCATCCAGACAGGTAGATCTGAAGCAGTAAAACTGTATTAGGAACTAAAAAGCAAATTAAAAGAACTAACTGCACGGGGGAAGGCAAGGATAGCAATGGAAAGCAAGTACAGGCTACCTGCTTAAAAACATTAGGACAAGAGAGTAAGATGAACATTGCTAGGCAACAGCGAGATAGGCATTTCCCATGAATGAACACACAACATGCCACAGCTGTGATAACATGCACTAACAAAGTATACACAGGAGCTTCCAAGCCCTGGGAGCCAAGGACTTGACTTGTGGCCAGAACTTGGCCTGAACTCATATCAAGAGCCCGTCTGGATCTTGCGTTCAGTGAAGAACCTGACAGGTGACATCCCAACTTTTACTAGGCAGACTATGTTTATGGGGTGGTTTGCTATTGTCTTCCCCAGTCATCTATGCTTTACCCCCCAGCAAGCTGGGTACTCATTTTACTGACCTTGAAATGATGGAAGGCTGAGTCAACCTTGAGCCGGTTACCTGAAGCCGACTTCCGCCGGGATCGAACTCAGGTCGTGAGCAGAGCTTTGGACTGCAGTACTGCAGCTGACCACTCTGCACCATAGGGCTCCCTCCCTTATGAACATAGTGCACTCCAAAATCCTCAGTGATGCCCCAAGCGTTTTGGAGCACATCCTCTGTGGCTCCATAGATGTATCTTTGTTTTGCTCCACCCAGGGAGAAAATAAGCTCATGTGGACCAGTGCAGAATAATAGGCAAGAATGTCATCAAGTATTAAACACAGGACCTTCTGCATGCAAAGCATGTGCATCTTTGGTGAAATATGGACTCTTGCTTTCCTATGAGGTTCTTCCACCCAGTCCTTTAGAGAGCCAGAACGTCTGGTGAGCTTTCCCCTATCAAAAGAAGGAATGAGAACACCCTTTTCTCCTGAGAATTCAGAATGTACCCATTCAGAAAGGAGCAATATGGCAGTGGACTAGGATTGCCAACCTCCAGGTAGTGGCTGGAGATCTCCCGCTATTACAACTGATCTCCAGGCAGTAGAGATCCATTCACCTGGAGAAAACGGCTGCTTTGGAAAGTGGACTCTATGGCATTATACCCCGTTGAAACCTCTCCCCTCCCCAACACACCCTCCTCAGGCTCCACCCCCAAAATCTCCAGGTAGTTGCCAGCCCAGAGCTGGCAACCCTACAGTGGATGGCAGGAAGGGACATGATCTCTGTAGCCATGCCTCTTTGTGTTTTCTTCTTCTCGTGGGAACGTATACAGCAATTATACAATAAATGCTGCACCATCTCTCCCTGCTCCCATGGGAACAACCTAACCATGGCAAGGGAAGGGAGAGAGAAGTGATGGTATCACTTTACTCTGCTCTGGTTAGACCTCAACTAGAGTACTGTGTTCAGTTCTGGGCACCGCAATTTAAGAAAGATGTAGACAAGCTGGAACGTGTCCAGAGGAGGGCAACAAAGATGGTGAGAAATCTGGAGACCAAGTCCTATGAGGAAAGGTTGAAGGAGCTGGGTATGTTTAGCCTGAAGAGAAGAAGACTGAGAAAGGACATGATAACCATCTTCAAGCACTTGAAGGGCTGTCATATAGAGGATGGTGCCAAGTTGTTTTCTGTTGCCCCAGAAGGTCGGACCAGAACCAACGGATTGAAATTAAATCAAAAGACTTTCCGTCTAGACATTAGGAAGAATTTTCGAACAGTTAGAGCAGTACCTCAGTGGAACAGGCTTCCTCGGGAGGTGGTGAGCTCTCCTTCCCTGGAGGTTTTTAAGCAGAGGCTAGATGGCCATCTGTCAGCAATGCTGATTCTGTGACCTTAAGCAGATGATGAGAGGGAGGGAATCTTGGCCATCTTCTGGGCACGGAGTAGGGGTCACTGGGGGTAGTGTGGGGGAGGTAGTTGTGAATTTCCTGCATTGTGCAGGGGGTTGGACTAGATGACCCTGGTGGTCCCTTCCAACTCTATGATTCTAGAGGGGAAGGCAAAGATGATGATGGTGATGATGATGATACTTTATTTACGGCTATTTTCCAGCTAAAACAGAGACAAGAATAAGAAGAAATGACTTTCACTTTTTTTTTCTTTTACAAAATTCTGTGTATTGCCCCCTTTTTCTCCCCCGCCCTTTGTCACAGCTGGATTCTTTCCCCACAGTGTCAGAAAGCAACACCATCGTCCCTTTAAACAACACACTCAGATAAGACCGGCTACCTGTCTGGATTTACATGTGAAAATTACCCATTTTCGTTCCTGGAAATTATGCTTGCCGTTGCAAGGAGAATAGCCTCCCGCTCTGAAGTCGGAGAGCGAAGGTACAAATTAGCTCCCTGCCCGATATCACTCTCCATCTTCGACACTTCTAGCTCTTGTGTGTGAAATAGAAGCCCATTGAATACACGTAGATGTGTTTCCCCTTTTACTGACGTTCTCAAGGGCACAAATGCAAATCACATATAAAGGAACTTGGGAAGAGGTGGGTGTCCCCCCTGCGGAAAGGTAGCACATAGCAGCTTGTTTGCACAATGAACGTTCAAGTCCTGTTCACAAGTTACAGCGAATGCATGTACAATTCATGTAGAGGGTACACTTGATTCTTCTCTACACGCACATGGAGTCATTCTTGAGTTACGTGCAACGCCCGTATAGCTCAATGTGTGGCTTAAACCCCACACTTAGCCAGGTACTGGTCCCTGATTTCATTTAGCAATCTCAAGGGTTGGCTGGGGATCTCATAAGAATATAAGAAAGGCCATGCTGGATCAGGCCCATCAAGTCCCGCAGTCTGTTCACCCAGTGGCCAACCAGGTGCCTCTAGGATGCCCACAAACAAGACAACTGCAACAGCATTATCCCGCCTGTCTTCCAAAGCACCTAATATAATAGGCAATTAGGCATGCTCCTCTGATCCTGGAGAGCACCTCCTGGAATTACAAATGATCTCCAGGCAAAAGAGAGCAGTTCGCCTGGAAGAAATGGCCGACTTGGAAGGTGGACTCTATGGCATTTTTACCCGGCTGAAGTCCCTCCCCATCCCAAACCCGACCCTCCTCAGTCTCCACCCCAAAAATTTCCAGGTATTTCGCAGCCCGGAGCTGGCAACCCTAACTAACTCACTGGAGCTCGATTGATGGTCTTGGAGTGTTTATGGCAGAGGGCCAGCACCACCCCGCAAGCGCCCGTCCTCTCTGATGAGATGTCAGGCGATGGCATTTTATCGTAAGCGTTCGACAGACTTAACACTACATTGGCTAGCTTTCTGCTCCGACTCCTGGAGTTTAATGCCCATCATCGTCTTATGTTCTGGAAACCACATTAGGGGCATAATGGGACTTGCCAGCCATTATTTGTCAAACCTAATTGTGCCTTTGAATACGGCCTTCAGCCCTTAAGATGCAGAGCGCCGGACTTTAATTCCACCATAGGGTATACATATATCTCTATATATTTTTCTTGGTCTGGAGGAAGCGTCTTCAATATTGAGCAGTGCTTTATGTTTCTCGAGACTCCAAGTGAGATCCTTATGGGGCAGGTGAAGGTGGGGGTATTTTGCTTTATTTTTCAGGGGCTCGTTCGAAGGATTCTTAGTACTTGTACAAGCCTGTAGCTGTCCCAATTGCCAGTTCTGGTTTATTTTCCATTCAGTTGAGCAGAGCGATTTTATTACAGTCTACAATTTACTAGAGATCCCTTTTAAAAAACACAAAAGCACCGAAGTCGCCTTCAGAGGTCCCTGTTGGACTGCTGCCTACCTAAGGGGTGGTTCTGCATCACAAACCAACAGCAGGAAGCTGTTTTGGTAACACTTATGGGACAATCTTGGATTAGCCAAACTGCAGAAAGACATTGGTCGTTTATGCAGGGTAGTTTCCCCACGGTCACCCCTGTTGACTGCTCTGGCGCTTCATTTTGATTATGCATGACTTTCCCGATCGTCAGAGGTCGCGTCGCTCTCCCCTCGCATTTCTGCGGGTTTTGCCTACGTTTTCCAAATTCTCGCTAGAACAGCATCCGTAAAACATGGGCAAAATGCACAGAAATGTGCGGGGAGAACGAGGTGACCTTGGACGGTCAGGGAAGAAGGAGGAGGCGGAGGAGTTGGTTTTTATATGCCGACTTTCTCTACCACTTAAGGAAGAATCAAACCGGCTTACAATCACCTTCCCTTCCCCTCCCCACAACAGACACCCTGTGAGGTGGGTGGGGCTGAGTGAGTGTGACTTGCCCAAGGTCACCCAGCCGGCTTCATGTGTAGGAGTGGAGAAACAAACTCAGTTCACCAGATTAGCGTCCGCCGCTCATGTGGAGGAGAGGGGAATCAAACCCGGTTCTCCAGATCAGAGTCCACCGCTCCAAACCTCCGCTTTCTTACCACTACACCACGCTGGCTCCCAAAAAGGCATGCGTAATCAAAAGAAAGCAGTCGGCGGGGTGACCATGAAGGAAACAGCCCTGCTTAAATGGCCATTCTGAAAAATGAACAACCAAAGAGGGTTTTGGTCAAAGGTGCCGCTAGGCTGAGGAGATGGAGACACACATCAACGAAAAATTAATCCATACATTGGCTTAATCCACGAAAAATTAATCCACGAAAACAAAAACTTAATCCACTAAAATTTAATCCATGAAAACGAAAACTTAATCCAATCATAGTCTGCCAGCAGTTGTTAAATTATCGTTATGGTATGCATTTTATGACATAGGGTGACAAAATTAGGGGTGTTTTCACATTGGTAGCCGTAACCTGGATGGCCCAGGCTAGCCTGGCCTTGTCAGGTCTCTGAAGCTAAGCAAGGTTGGCCTTGGTAAGTGTTTGGATGGGAGCCCCCCCCCAAAGGAAGACCAGGGTCACTCCGCAGTGGTAGATGATGGGAAACCACCTCTGAATTACTTTGAACAACATCCCTGTGAGTAGGATTGCCGGCTCTGAGTAGGGAAATACCTGGAGATTCTGGAGGTGGAGCCTGAGGAGTAGGGTTGCCAACCTCCAGGTGGTGGCTGTAGATCTCCTGCTATTATGACTGATCTGCCGACAGAGATCAGTTCACCTGGAGAAAATGGCCACTTTGGCAATTGGACTCTATGGCATTGAAGTCCCTCCCCTCTCCAAACCCCGCCCTCCTTAGGGTCCGCCTCCAAAATCTGGTATTTCCCAACCTGGAGCTGGCAATGCTACTGAGGAGGCAGGGTTTGGGGAGGGAAGGGACTTCAATGGGATATAATGCCTTAGAGTTTACCTTCCAAAGTGTCCATTTTCTCTAGGGGAACTGATCTCTATTGCCTGGAGATCAGTTGTAACAGCAGGAGATCTCCAGCCACCACCTGGAGGTTGGCAAGCCTAGCGTGCCCCTTTTTCAGACAGCATCCAATCTCCAATCACCAGCTTCTTTTGTGTCCTCCCTGCAGGCTCAAAATCTCTCTTCTTTGATTTTTTTTTTCAGCAGCAGAGAAGGGACATAGGTGTTACATATGAGATTGCCTAAATTAATTCACACTTCCCTTCCTAGCCGGCGTACGCCGCCCCATCTCTTCGATTGATGTGTTCGGCACCTTCGAGAAGAAAACATGTACAATTGCAGAAGTTCTGCTTGAATGGATACCTGGGACAAGTCCTCTGTGCACACGCACACCCAACCCCGCCACGGGAATTTTACACGTAAGGTAAATAATATCGTTGAATTTTCTGGGCAAGTTTAAAGGAACACAGGAGAGAGGCCTGTCCAAGACTGACTGTAACTCCCAAGTGGGGAATGGGGCTGTGGCTCAGTGGCAGAGCATCTGCTTGGCATGCAGAAGGTCCCAGGTTCAATCCCTGGCATCTCCAGTTAAAAAGGATCAGGCAGAAGGTGCTGTGAAAGACCTCTGCCTGAGACCCTGGAGAGCTGCGGCGCGTCAGAGTAGGGAATAATGGCCTTGACAGAGCAAAGTTCGGATCCAGCAGAAGTCAGCTTCATTCAGCGTGGTATAGTGCTTAAGAGCGCTGGACTCCAATCTGGAGAACCGGGTTTGGTTCCCCACTCCTCCACATGAAGCTTGCTGGGTGACCTTGGGCTGGTCACAGTTCTCTCTGAACTCTCTCTGCCCCACCTACCTTACAGGGTGTCTGTTGTGGGGAAGGGAAGGGAAGGCGATTGTAAGCCAGTTTGATTCTCCTTCAAAGGTAGTGAAAGTCAGCATATAAAACCCAACCCTTCTTCTTCTGAGGAGGAAGGCTGTGGCTCATTGGTAGAGCATCTGCTTTGCACACAGGAGGATCCCAGTTCAATCTCCCTGCATCTCCAATTAAAAGGTGGTGATATGAAAGACTTCTACCTGAGGACCTGTGAAACTAAATGCAAGGATTGGTCTCTTTCAATCTCTCGCTCTCTCTTTTGCGTGGCTTTGGTTTTGTTTCGCAGGGAAAATCAAGACAAACGGATTAGCCAGTATTTCAAAAAGCCAGCCACGGTCAAAAGCCCTCTGTGTTCCAGCTGCTACTCAGAGGATACGGTCAGGGTTAAGGTGTTGTAAGTAACAGCCATTGCATACAGGCAACCCAAAATAGACTCTCATCCTCAGCTATTCAGTGGGGGGTTTTCCCTGGCGCCACCTAGTGGATAAAGCAAGGACATTTGCCCACTGGAGCGCTCTCACAATTGCCGCACAACAAAACCATGCTCAAAATCTGTTTCCGGGACGTTTCGCTTGCTTTCTGCTGCGTGTATTGTGTCTCCTTACCAGCTTCCTATCTGGGGTGGATTGGCCTTTTGACTTGCAGGGAAAGGGGGGTCCTGTAAGCACTTGCCCTATTCGGAACCACAAACCACAGCAGGAGACCAAGTTGTCCAAAGAAGCTGGTTTACTGGTCGCATAGGTTAACAGAGCCAAAGAACCCAAGACAGCAATGGAGCAAACTGGCTTGCACTTGATAATATAAAAGCAGTGAAAAAAGCATTCAACAGTACAGTACAGCTACATGAGATTACAGATTACAAACTGTACAGAGGCGCCGCAGTTCTCACGGGTTACTGCCGGCTTCAAAGAGACCAAAAATGCAAAACAATCCTTGAAGGCAAGCTGGTGGGGAGACGAAACTAACAGTCCTGACAGGTCCCTGCAGTTAGGGTTGCCAGCTCCAGGTTGGGGAGATACCTGGAGATTTGGGGGGTGGAGTCTGAGGAGGGTGGGGTTTGGAGAAGGGAGGGACTTCAATGCCATAGAGTCCAGTTGTCAAAGCGGCCATATTTTCCAGGGGAACTGATTTCTATTGCCTGGAGATCAGTTGTAATAGCGGGAGATCTCCAGCCACCACCTGGAGGTTGGCAACCCTACCTGCAGTGTAAGCGGAGTCACAAGAGCCAGTCGGCTTTGGCCCCCAGTCATGGTAACTATGACAAAAGAGGGTCGCCCCGCCAGCCTGCTAGGGTTGCCAACCTCCAGGTAATAGCTGGAGATCTCCTGCTATTACAACTGATCTCCAGCCGATAGAGGTCAGTTCCCCTGGAGAAAATGGTCGCTTTGGCAATTGGACTCCATGGCACTGAAGTCCCTCCCCTCCCCAAACCCCGCCCTCCTCAGGCTTTGCCCCAAAAACCTCCCACCAATGGCAAAGAGGGACCTGGCAACCCTATAGCCTGCTCAGGGACTATTTTCATTCCTGTCCTTCCCTGCCACCTATTTCTAGATATTTGCTTGATGTTTGCAGTTCTGTGCCATTAGGCAAAAAGAACCCAAGCAGTGTGTATAAAGGAGATCAGGATAACTTAAGGGATATGTTACTTGCTCACGGACGGCATTCATTAAAACAATTTTTGCAAATGGCTGCTGAGAGAACATGAGGGTCAGCCCACCCCCCCACCCCCCGTGCTTTGGCTTGTCTGTCTCCAACCATTTCTCAAATTCCTTTGCTCCAAGGGAAACATACGTTTATATTTTAAAGAGGCCAGGAGAAACTTAAATATAAAAGTTCTCATTCAGCATATACTTTTCTGATGCTAACAATTCATGGGTTGTTAAAGTACACTTAGATTCCTGGGCTTGTTAACAGGAGTGTAGACAATTTCTTTTAACAGCTTATAAAGAAATCAGTGCTTTTCCGTTTATTTATTTGCAGCCCTATCTGTAAATGTAGATGCCCTTCTAATGAGGAAGAATGGCTACAGCTAGGGTTGCCAGCTCTGGGTTGGGAAATACCTGGCGATTTTGGGGGCGGAGCCTGAGAAGGGAGGGGAGGGACTTCAATGCCATAGAGTCTGATTGCCATTGCAGCCATTTTCTCCAGGTTCACTGATCTCTGTCACCTAGAGATCAGTTGTAATAGCGGGAGATCTCCAGCTACTACCTGGAGGTTGGCAACCCTACCTACAGCTCTAACTTCATGTGAATTTAATATATTCATTTTATTTACTTCATTTATACCCCATGCCTCTCCTGGCTTGCAACATTCTCCCTTTCTCCATTTTATCCTTACAGCAACCCTGTGAGGTAGGTTAGGCTGAGAGCATGTGATTGGTCCAGGGTCACCAAGCAAGCTCCCGTGGCAAAGTGGGGATTCGAACCCCATAGTGCCACTGAGTCCAGCTTCCAAAGCGGCCATTTTCTCCTGGCGAACTGATCTCGGTTGCCTGGAGATTAGGGTTGACAACTGCCAGGTAGTCGCAGGAGATCTCCTGCTAATTCAACTGATCTCCAGCCGATAGAGATCAGATCACCTGGAGAAAAATGGCGTCTTTGGCCATTGGACTCTATGGCATTGAAGTCCCTCCCCTCCCCAAACCCCGCCCTCTTCAGGCCCCGCCCCCAAAATCTCCCGCCGGTTGAGAAGAGGGACCTGGCAACCCTACCGGAGATCAGTTGTAATAGTGGGAGCTCTCCAGCCGCCACCTGGAGGTTGGCAACCCTACCAGGGGGACCTGGCAATCCTCGCTAATGAGCCGGGAGCAGATATGGTTAAGGCTGTATGAAGACCAGCAAGGAGCATCTTTTGGGGGGCTAATTAAATCAAGCTCGGCAGCATTTCTCTTCTTTCCCTCGTTGCACATCTCTCCGCTTCCCCCTCCCGTCCCCATCTTTCCCTGCCCGGCTTTACAGCTTTCATAAGCTAATCAGGCCTTTTACGGGGGGGTGGGGGGTGGGACGGACATCTCTATTAGGTCTCCCATTTCCCAACCGCGTGATACAAAAAAGGGGGGGATAATTGAGGCTGCATAATTGATGCGCCCAATGACAGCGGAGAGAAAAGGGTCCCCGTTAGCCAGGTCACTTCATTAGCATACATTACATTCAACAAGATTGCTCTCTTCACCTCCTCTTTATTAATGGGCCAATCTTGGCCTATCGGCTCACGTAGATCATTGTTTAGCGCCGCCCCTGTTAAGATATAGAGGCCTGGTTTGGTGGTGAGGTTTTTCGTGGTTTTTTTTTTTTTTTAATATGCTAAGACCATATAGCTGCCATGCGCAGTAAAATCCCTCAGTGGCCAAGCAAAGCCGCCGCTGTTCAGCTTCGGTTATTGGTGTCTTTTATAAGTGCCAGTTGCCTTGTGAATAGGGTTGTCAGCTCTGGGTTGGGAAATACCTGGAGATTTGGGGGGGGGGTGGATCCTAGGGACACTGGGAAGAGCAGCCATGAAGGAGCCAGAAAAGATTCTTGAGTGCAAGGATGTGCCACTGGCCACCAAGATCAGGTTAATTCATGCCATCGTATTCCCTCTTTCTATGGATGGGTGTGAAAGTTGGACAATGAAGAAAACTGATAGGAAGAAAGTAGATTCCTTTGAAATGTGGTGTTGGAGGAGAGGGTTACGGATACCGTGGACTGCCAAAAAAAAAAATCAGTGGGCTCTAGATCAAATCAAGCCTGAACTGACTCTAGAAGCTTTTTAAAAAAAAAACCAAATCAGTGGGTTCTAGATCAAATCAAGCCTGAAATGACCCTAGAAGCTAAAATGACACTATCATACTTTGGTCACATTATGAGAAGACGAGAGTCACTGGAAAAGAGAATCATGGTAGGAAAAGTCAAAGGCAGCAGGAAAAGAGGAAGACCCAACAAGAGATGGACTGACCCTATAAAGGAAGCCACCGACCTCAATTTGCAAGATCTGAGCAATGCTGTTAAAGATAGGACATTTTGGAGGACATTGATTCATAGGGTCGCCACGAGTTGGAAGCGACTTGACAGCACTTAACACACACACACATCCTAGGGAGAGTGGAGTTTGGGGAATGGAGGGACCCCGGCAGGGTATAATGCCATAGTCCATCCCCCAAAACAGCCATTTTCTGCAGGGGGATGGGTCTTGGTCACCTGGGGATCAATTGTAATAGCGGGAGATCTGGAGTTTGGCAACCCTACTTGTGAAGGCATGAATCTGCCAGTGACTGAATCAGACCCTGATACAACGTTATGATGAACATGAGAGTTTCTAAAGTTGAATGGAAAGGCAACCGAAGGCACTATCTTCTTGTTTCATGTGTCTTGGTCAAGTCTCTCCTCATACAAATCGGTTCATAAACATCACTCTCCCAAGCACATTTGGAAATATTATGACGTGGGACTCCAGAGGTGGTTTAACTCATTAAGAAGGCATACTTTAGACAGATGTTCTAAGTTTTTTTCATGTGCAACAGACACCCTGTAAGGTAGGTGGGGCTCAGAGAGCTCGAAGAGAACTGACTAGCCCAAGGTCACCCAGCTGGTTTCATGTGGAGCAGTGGGGAACCAAACCCGGTTCACCAAATTAGCCTCCGCTGCTCATGTGAAGGAGTGGGGAATCAAATCTGGTTCTCCAGATTAGAGTCCACTGCTCCAAACCACCGTTCTTAACCACTACACCAGGCAAACAGGAAAATAGCCCTTTTGGGGCTCATTTGCACAAATCCTATAAACTCCTATAAATGGTTGTACGTATCCTGAGCCTCGATCGTAAGGTACTGCATGATTGTCTGTCAATTTAGACTCTTTGTGTCATTCTTAGAGCTTTTATTAACCCTTTGGAGGGTGGACTCTATGGCATTATACCCTATTGAAGTCCCTCCCCTCCCCAAACCCCACACTCCTCAGGCTCCACCCCTAAAATCTCCTGGTATTTTCCAACCCGGAGCTGGCAATCCTAAATTCAAAGTTTCAATAATAGGCATATTTACTTGGGCATGAGTCCCAAAGTAACTTACATCTGAGCAGGGTGTCCAGAACCAAAGTTCAATGACGTCTAAGGGTTGTTTCAAGAGGGAAAATACAACGAAGACAGAGACGAGGGGGGGGTCTTTCTTAATTGCATTAATTACGGAGCATCTTTTCCTCCCCCTTTCTGGTTGCCGCGTTTTATGAGCCAGGGAATTGTCTCACTGAATTTTAATCGGAGATCTGCACAAGCGACTGAAATATGATTAGACCTGCTATCTGATGCTGTGGTTACTGCTTTAGAAACATCTGCTCTTGCATAAAATCAGGTCTTTTGTGCAAGTCTTCTGTTGTTATCAACAGATAATCGAGCTTTTAATGACAGGGAACCGCTCGGGAGCTCCCCAGGATGGCGTTCTGATGTTCCCTGCAATCATAACTCATCTTGAACCTGCTTCCCTTCTTGGGTCACAGCTAGGGTTGCCAACTTCCAGGTACTCAGCAAACTAGAAACAGCACTTCACAAGCTAGACACAATGATTATAAAGTAGTGGTATTTAATAACATATCCACCACTGATAGTATATAGGCAAAAACATGTATTGTTGATTATTGCCTTAAAAGTAACACCAAAGAGAGGACTATGCCTTGTTACAAACAAATAGCAGTATTATAGGTAAGTCCATGAAAGGGGGTGCCAACCTCCCTTTCTTCCACAGATATGCTTCTTGAGAGTAGCAATTCAGTAGTGCAGTTGTTCTCAACAGAAGCCCGGTGATCTTTCTGTTTCAGCAATTAATGCCTTCTTCAGGGACCACTATATCATAAATTAGTACATAATGCTAATTAACAAATAATAATTAATATAAATATGCTAGCAATTGGCTTAAACAAGGGAGAAAATAGAGAGAAGATAGAGCATCATACTCACACGCTGGCTGTTATTAACATTCTCTGCGTTGGCAATTTACCAAAGATACTGCCCTTAATTTTAAATGGTGCAGTCACATGTAAGAATTAACCATTAAAGAGACAGTTACATTTTGCATTACAGAAAAACTGAATTCAATTAAAGAGACAGCTGTTACATAAATTATGTTACAAATAGCATGCTAAATCCATCGAGGTGTTCAGTCCTTTAGGATACAAAGTATCAAACATGTGGATGTATTTAGATTCTTGACGCCTTAATATGAGATCCACATCAGACCTATCATATTTCTGTTGATTGAATCGCCATAACACAAAAAATGAAAGATCCTCATCAGTGTGATTATTGTCAAGGAAATGCTGTGTTAGTGGGGCCTCCAATACACGTTGCCTAATCCTGGACCTGTGTTCACTTATGCGATATTTGAGTTGTCTATGGGTTTTTCCAATGTACCAAAAATGGCAAGCACATTTTATTGCATAAATTAAATGTTTGGAATCACAGTTATTAAAACTCTCAATCATGAACTTTTGGCCAGTAGCTGGATTAATGATTTCTTTGACTGTTAGCATGAACCTGCAACTTTGGCAGGAACCGCATTTGAAATTACCCTTAGGTAAGTTGGCAACTGACTCCTCACATGCTTTATTGCTTATTAGAATGTCTCGGAAAGACCTGGTTCTTTTATATGCCATTCGTGGTAAAGACTGGCAGCCAGGCAAATGTTGGACTAAATGCCAATGTTTGTGAATCACCTGTCTAATTAAAGGAGATAATGAAGTGTACTGCAACACACAAGTAACGCGATCCGAACGTTGTGCCATTGATTGAGATAATAGTTGAGTTCTAGATCTATCTCGTGTTCTGGACATGGCTTGCTTAATAATTTTATTTGGGTACCCACGTTGTTGTAATTCAACACTAAGCTGATTTGCAGCCTGTGAGAAATCTTCATCATTTGTAGAATTCCTTTTAAGGCGAAGTAACTGGCTGTAAGGTAGGTTATCCCTTAAATGGGGTGGGTGAAAAGATTCATAATGCAACAGAGTGTTGCGTGCCATTTCTTTTTTATAAGGACGGACTCCCAATTTACCGTCCTGTGTCTTAAAGACACGCACGTCCAAAAAGGCTATTTCCAAGCTGTTGTTTTCTCCACTGAATTTAATATTCGGATCACGCTCATTGATCCATATAAGGAATTCTTTGAAGGATTCTGCATCCTGCATCACCAAAAAAACATCATCAACATACCTAACGAAGAGATGGATCTTATCACTGAATGGGTTATTATGATAGATATAGGCTTGCTCAAAAGCAACCATATAGATGTTTGCAATTGACGGCGCGCATGCGCAGCCCATTGCAACGCCGTGAATCTGTAAAAAAAATTCCTCATTGTACATGAAATAATTTTTCTCCATGACAATATCCAACAAATTAAGTAAAAATGAAGTTGGGGGCTGTGGATCAGGTCTAGAGTCTAACAACCCAGCTATTATACTACGGACGGCTTCAAACGGCACATTCGTGTACAGGGCATTCACGTCCATTGTGCACAACACTGAATTTAAAGGGACAGAAATATTTTCTACTTTTACTATGAAATCACGAGTATCTTTGATAAATGCACTGGTTTTAGTGGTATAGATGTTCAAAAAGGATTCTAAGTACTTAGCCATTGGTTCTAAAATCGATTCAATACCTGCCACAATAGGTCTGCCCAAAGGGGGTCGGATTGGTTTGTGAATCTTGGGTAAGATATAAAATCTGGGAATTTTGGGATGCTGATTATACAGATACTCCGCAGTCTCCTTAGAGATCTGCTCCAAGGATGACGCTTCATTAATTACAGTCCGGATGATGAGCTGTATCTCATCCGTGGGATCATGTGAGAGGCGTCGGTAAAATGCTGTATTAGTTAACTGCCGTTGCACCTCAAGATCATAGTCCTTTTTAGACAATATCACAATTGCCCCGCCCTTATCCGCTTGTTTAATTACTATGTCAGGGCGTTTGGCTAATTTACAAAGTGTCTCCCAATCTTCCTTTGAGATGTTATTTCTTCTGTGCATTTTTTGCCGTTCTAAAATGGCAATGTCACGACTTATTACTTCCTGAAAGGTTGCAATGAAATGGTTAGAGGAAGAAGGGTTAAATTTGGATTTGGGTTTAAACCTTATCATGGGAGACTCTGCATTGTCACAACCAAATTTCTCTTTGAGCTTTAATGTACGTATCAATTTAAACATGTCAATCTTTGTTTGTAAAGGGGAGTAGAGGGGTGTGGGGACAAAACCCAAACCATATTGTAATATTTTCAGTTCTTGTGGGCTAAGTTGATAGTTTGATAAATTGACTACTATCTCCTTTCCCTTCCGCCCCCTCGTCTCCGAAAAGGGCGAGAGCTACCCCGCCCTCTAACATATCTAGACCTTAAGTTGTAGTCCCTATCCGAAGTATAGCTAGATAGACTGGATGATTCACTATCATATTCTCTCTGTCTATTTCTATTAAAGCCTCTAGAAGTAGGGGCATTAGCAGTGGAGTCATTATACCAAGGATAGACTATGTCCTGGCTATAGTCATTAGAATCTCTTTCATATTTCTTTGTTTTGTATACTTTGATATTGTCCTGATATGCCTTTAATTCTAATTCCATTTGTTTGATTTTATTATGAAAAAACTGCAGTTGACATGGGGAAGGGAAAGGAGATAGTAGTCAATTTATCAAACTATCAACTATTGTGGCAGGTATTGAATCGATTTTAGAACCAATGGCTAAGTACTTAGAATCCTTTTTGAACATCTATACCACTAAAACCAGTGCATTTATCAAAGATACTCGTGATTTCATAGTAAAAGTAGAAAATATTTCTGTCCCTTTAAATTCAGTGTTGTGCACAATGGACGTGAATGCCCTGTACACGAATGTGCCGTTTGAAGCCGTCCGTAGTATAATAGCTGGGTTGTTAGACTCTAGACCTGATCCACAGCCCCCAACTTCATTTTTACTTAATTTGTTGGATATTGTCATGGAGAAAAATTATTTCATGTACAATGAGGAATTTTTTTTACAGATTCACGGCGTTGCAATGGGCTGCGCATGCGCGCCGTCAATTGCAAACATCTATATGGTTGCTTTTGAGCAAGCCTATATCTATCATAATAACCCATTCAGTGATAAGATCCATCTCTTCGTTAGGTATGTTGATGATGTTTTTTTGGTGATGCAGGATGCAGAATCCTTCAAAGAATTCCTTATATGGATCAATGAGCGTGATCCGAATATTAAATTCAGTGGAGAAAACAACAGCTTGGAAATAGCCTTTTTGGACGTGCGTGTCTTTAAGACACAGGACGGTAAATTGGGAGTCCGTCCTTATAAAAAAGAAATGGCACGCAACACTCTGTTGCATTATGAATCTTTTCACCCACCCCATTTAAGGGATAACCTACCTTACAGCCAGTTACTTCGCCTTAAAAGGAATTCTACAAATGATGAAGATTTCTCACAGGCTGCAAATCAGCTTAGTGTTGAATTACAACAACGTGGGTACCCGAATAAAATTATTAAGCAAGCCATGTCCAGAACACGAGATAGATCTAGAACTCAACTATTATCTCAATCAATGGCACAACGTTCGGATCGCGTTACTTGTGTGTTGCAGTACACTTCATTATCTCCTTTAATTAGACAGGTGATTCACAAACATTGGCATTTAGTCCAACATTTGCCTGGCTGCCAGTCTTTACCACGAATGGCATATAAAAGAACCAGGTCTTTCCGAGACATTCTAATAAGCAATAAAGCATGTGAGGAGTCAGTTGCCAACTTACCTAAGGGTAATTTCAAATGCGGTTCCTGCCAAAGTTGCAGGTTCATGCTAACAGTCAAAGAAATCATTAATCCAGCTACTGGCCAAAAGTTCATGATTGAGAGTTTTAATAACTGTGATTCCAAACATTTAATTTATGCAATAAAATGTGCTTGCCATTTTTGGTACATTGGAAAAACCCATAGACAACTCAAATATCGCATAAGTGAACACAGGTCCAGGATTAGGCAACGTGTATTGGAGGCCCCACTAACACAGCATTTCCTTGACAATAATCACACTGATGAGGATCTTTCATTTTTTGTGTTATGGCGATTCAATCAACAGAAATATGATAGGTCTGATGTGGATCTCATATTAAGGCGTCAAGAATCTAAATACATCCACATGTTTGATACTTTGTATCCTAAAGGACTGAACACCTCGATGGATTTAGCATGCTATTTGTAACATAATTTATGTAACAGCTGTCTCTTTAATTGAATTCAGTTTTTCTGTAATGCAAAATGTAACTGTCTCTTTAATGGTTAATTCTTACATGTGACTGCACCATTTAAAATTAAGGGCAGTATCTTTGGTAAATTGCCAACGCAGAGAATGTTAATAACAGCCAGCGTGTGAGTATGATGCTCTATCTTCTCTCTATTTTCTCCCTTGTTTAAGCCAATTGCTAGCATATTTATATTAATTATTATTTGTTAATTAGCATTATGTACTAATTTATGATATAGTGGTCCCTGAAGAAGGCATTAATTGCTGAAACAGAAAGATCACCGGGCTTCTGTTGAGAACAACTGCACTACTGAATTGCTACTCTCAAGAAGCATATCTGTGGAAGAAAGGGAGGTTGGCACCCCCTTTCATGGACTTACCTATAATACTGCTATTTGTTTGTAACAAGGCATAGTCCTCTCTTTGGTGTTACTTTTAAGGCAATAATCAACAATACATGTTTTTGCCTATATACTATCAGTGGTGGATATGTTATTAAATACCACTACTTTATAATCATTGTGTCTAGCTTGTGAAGTGCTGTTTCTAGTTTGCTGAGTATCCTACAGCACGCTAACCTTTGTTTACCACAAACTTCCAGGTACTAGCTGGAGGTCTCCTGCTATTACAACTGATTTCCAGCCGACAGAGATCAGTTTCCCTTGAGAAATTGGCCGCTTTGGCAATTGGACTCTATGGCATTGAAGTCCCTCCCCAAGCCCCGCTCTCCTCAGGCTCCACCCCAGAAGCAGAGGGACCTGGCAACCACTGAGAGGTATTCAGACTCCATACTGTAGTGGGCAGAGCAAGAAAAGTTGAATGTTTCCTGCTGATTTGCATGCAAAGGATTCTTCCTCTTTGATTGGGATGACTGGACATTTTTCTAGTGTGGGTCCTTTCTGCCATGCCCTTGGGGGACTTCCTCTCTTCAATAGCTTTTGTGATTACCAGTAAGCTGGTATGAGGGTAGTCAGGTCCCCCCTGGCCATTGGCAAGGGAGAAGGGATGGGGGGCCTAGGTCTCGATGTTGTCGGCATGATGATGTCACTTCCGAAAGTGCCGTCATCACACAGGCGGCAATTGGCCCTACGCTTGAACACCAAGGGATCAACATGTCTATATTTGTGGATAAGCAACTCTGGAGCAACAGCCCCATGGCGCAGAGTGGAAAGCTGCAGTGCTGCAGTCCAAGCTCTGCTCACGACCTGAGTTCGATCCCCACTGAAGTCGGTTTCAGGTAGCCAGATCAAGGTTGACTCAGCCTTACATCCTTCCGAGGTCGGTCAAATGAGTACCCAGCTTGCTGGGGATCAAGGGAAGATGACTGGGGAAGGCACTGGCAAACCACCCCATAAACAAAGTCTGCCTAGTAAACGTGGGGATGTGACGTCACCCCATGGGTCAGGAATGACCCGGTGCTTGCACAGGGGACCTTTACCTTTTTAACTCTGGAGGACTTGCCTCATTACATCCTATTTTGCCCATTGTATGCAGGCCCCAGGGCTAAATATTTGGCAGGAATATTATCCGGTATCAATACACACTCAGGTGCAGAGAAAATTATATTTCTGTTATCTGATATTGATGCATATGCTTCATATAGAGTTTCTTTGTTTGCTCTTGCAGCAAAGATAATAAGGTCTAACATGGTATCGAAAGGAGCAGCTACTTTTCTGAAATGTTTTCGTGTATCCCATTATCTACTTAATATTTTCCTTGCGAATCTATTGTATTTGTATTTAATTTGTTTGTTTTAGTAAATTGCGATGGCCAATGGCGATATACAATAAAAATTTCATTCATTCACAGGCGACAATAGGACAGACGCTCTGGTATCTGGGCAAAAACTCTAAGGTAGAAGCTGTTTTTACCATAGAGTTTTCCCAAATACCAGCGCGTCCCCTGTCATTGCCTATGTGATGACTGGGGTTTCCAACCTCCAAGCGGTGGCCAGAGATCTCCCACTATTACAACTGCTCTCTAGGCGACAGAGGTCAGTTCACCTGGAGAAAATTGCCACTTTGGAAGGTGGACTCTAAGGCATGGTACCCCTCAGAATGAAGGCTTCCCCCTGAAGAACAAAACCAGATTATTCATCAACACGAAAAATTTAATGAGGCCAGCTGTGGACAATTATTTACATAAATAATCATAAATAAGCTGTTGTCAGACTTAAAACCGAGGCATTTTTAACCACCAAGAGTTGGTTGCTTTTGAGACCCGGGGCAAGTCACAGAATCATAGAACTGGAAGGGACCACCAGGGTCATCTAGTCAAACCCCCTGCCCAATGCAGGAAATTCACAACTACCTCCGCCCCACACACGTCCAGCGACCCCCTGCCCCAGAAGATGGCCAAGATGCCCTCCCTCTCATCATCTGCCAAAGAGAAACAAAACAGGAAATGTTTCCATCTCCCACTTGGCCAATAATGGACCTCTCACCCTGGTTTTATCTCTCCCCACCCCCCTAAAAAAAGACAACATGAAGCTGCTCACAGAGTTAATTAAGATGCATCAAGTATTGTATAATTAGTACAGGTAACCCTTTATGTTCAACAGGCGTGAATGTGCAACAGTGAGGAACATGGTATGAGTTTAAAAAAAAATAATAAAGACCCCCGTTTCAGAAAAGGAAAGGGAATAGATTTGAATAATATGCAAATACGCTGTATGTTATTAACAAGGTGTCAAGTTTTGACAGTCTATGTTATTGTGGAAATAAATGAGTTTTGACACAAATACGTAAGAAATGCATTGATTTTTTTTTCCTCCCCCTTTTGAGCAAATGTCGTAATGAGATGTTGCTCGCCGTACTTCGGATTTAGAAAGGTTTTGATGAGTATTAGGCGGGAAAAAACAGCACAGCTGATCAATTATTAATGGATTCATTAATGCCGTCCAAGGCGTAACAATAATTATTTCCTTTCCCAGGTAATGTTCGCCCCGCCGCCCCGCCTCCCGATGTCATGCACACAGACGGTCCCTCTGAGTACGCATCCTTGTCCCCTTCTGCATTTTTAATTTTATCCAAACGAGAAGGCACAACACCAAGACAAAAATAATATTCCGATGATAAGCTCCAGAGGAGAGATCAAAATGGCGCCAAGACAAGGATGGGGCCTCTTGTCTTAATAAGGTCTGACAAATATTATCTGAACGCTCCTGATCATCTGTCCTTTTTCATTTCGGCTCCCCGGTGAATGAAACGCCATTAGCCCGCGTTCATTGGCACAAGCCTGCTTTGCATCCCGGAAGAGATGAACAGGTCAGTGCTTCTCAATGTTGGCCAGTGGGTTCTCGATGAGGTTTGCATTGTGCTGGCATGGACTCCGGAGAGGCGCGGGGAAGATGTGTCCGGCAAACACTTGTCGCCTGAGGACAAACATCTGCTAGAAGAATTTGTTGGCCATGGTCACTGGCTGGGGAATCCACGGTTGATCCATTCCGCGTCTTGCCAGATGTCCTCGTTTTCTATCTTGGCCTGGTTTCTGGAAGGATCACTGTGGAATCACTCTAGGATGGCCAGTGACCTGTATAGAATTACCCTCTCCAAAGCTTTACACTCCAGCTGATATTCCAAAGAGCATTCATGTTCAGAAGGTTTGAGAAAGAATGAAGCAAAAGGAGGTGGTTGAGAAGAAACATTCTTGGCCAGTTTTCCATCTCCTCTCAGATCCTCAGCCTTCCCAGGAGACCACAAGACCTTTCCAGACATTACAGCCACAAATTCCGTGAGAATCTGTTATGCGTAGATCCTCCAGATACTTACAGTTGCTGTGTAGTGTGAACAGGGGGAGTGTGCATATTTACTGTGCATGTGCAGTTCTGGTACACATGAGCCACTGGATTTGTCAGGGTTGGTTTTCACGCATACCCAGGTCATGTACAAAGCCCCCTTCACACATGATGCATGAAGCAGTCTTATACTGAGTCAGACCCTTGGTCCATCAAGATCAGTATTTTCTACTCGGACTGGCAGCAGCTCCCCAGGGCCTTTATTCTTGAATATGTTGGAGAATCATTGCACGGGTGAGTATGAACATGGTCAATACACATAGCAATGGGAGGAGGAGGAGGAAGAGGAGAAGAAGAAGAAGAGTTGGCTTTTATATGCTGATTTTCTCTACCACTTAAGAAAGAATCAAACTGACTTACAATCGCCTTCCCCTCCCCACAACAGACACCCTGTGAGGTAGGTGGGGCTGAGAGAGCTCTAAGACAGCTGTGAGTAGCCTAAGGTTACCCAGCTGGCTTCATGTGTAAGAGTGGGGAAACCAGCCTGGTTCACCAGATTAGCCTTAGCCGCTCTTGTGGAGGAGCAGGGAATTAAACCCGGTTCTTCAGATTAGAGTCTGCCACTCAAGTGAAGAGTGGGGAATCTCCAGGCGACAGAGATCATTTCCCCTAGAGAAAAGGGCTGCTTTGGAGGGGGAACATTAAGGCATTGTACCCTGCTGAGGTCCCTCCTCTTCCCAAACCTCGCCCTCTGCAGCCTCCACCCTCCCCCAAATCTCCAGGGTATTTCTCACCCTGGAGTTGGCAACCCTATCCCTGGTCCAAGCCCTGATCCACCCATTAGTTCTTCAAAGTCATCTTCACCCAGGGTTGCCAACTTCCAGGCACTAGCTGGAGATCTCCTGCTATTACAAGTGATCTCCAGCCAATAGAGATCAGTTCACCTGGAGAAAAACGGCTATTTTGGCAAGTGGACTCTGACACTGAAGTCCAGTCCCTCCCCTCCCCAAACCCATCCTCCTCAGACTCTGCCTCCAAAACTTCCCACCGGTGGTGAAGAGGGATCTGGCAGCCCTATCTATGCCCCTGAGCAGCATTGCCTGCTGGAGTATTTGGGGGAGCGGAGCCTGAGAAGAGCAGGATTTGGGGAGGGACCTCAGCAGGGTACTATGCCATAGACGTCCCCCTCCAAAGCAGCCATTTCCTCCAGGTGAGCCGATATCTGTCATCTAGAGAGCAACGGTAATAGCGGGAGATCTCCAGCCACCACCCAGAAGTTGGCACCCTATCCTCACCCTCAGCTTTCTCACCCCAACTTTCCCTGCCCCCCATGTTGCCACAGTGACACACTCGCGCCGGGATGCCGTTAGTTTTGAAGCCGCCCGCCCCCGTGCAACCAGCAAGTTACATTTCCGGGCAGGAATTCGAGTTATTCTCTTCTGCTGCATTACACAAACACCGTGCAGCCACCTCTAATGGCCCTCGCTGAAGGGAAGCAACAGCTCCATAAATGCAATCCAAAATGGGGACGTGCAGACGGTGCTTTTAGAAACCAAATTGCAAAACGGTGTCCATCAATGCACATGCACACACAATCGAGAGAGAGAGAGACATACACAAACGCACGCACTTGCATGTATAAAAGATGCGCATTAGTTGCCAGGCCTGGCATTACCACGCCCCTCAAACACCTGACTGTCATGCCATAACAACACATCAGAAGCTGCGCCGAAGAGCTATTTTATGGGGAAATCTGTTTGGCGTAAGAAATTATCTCACCAAAGCTTTCTGGGGGCGGGGCGGTGTTTCCATTTTCATCCCTCTTGACTTGAGTTTTGCATAGTCGTGAATGGAGAAAAGAGAAAAGGGCCTCGGTTTTTTGTTTGTTTGTTTGTTTGTTTTTTGCTAGGTGTTTTAAAGCTTTCTGTTTTCAGCAGGAAAAGAGGAAGACCCAACCAGAGGTGGATGGACTCAATAAAGGAAGCCACAGCCTTCAATTTGCAAGATCTGAGCAAGGCCGTCAAAGTTAGGACATTTTGGAGGACTTTCATTCATAGGGTCGCCATGAGCCGGAAGCGACTTGACGGCACTTAACACACACACACATTTTCTGTTTATTTTTGAGAGCCAGCATGGTGTAGCGGTTAAGATAGATGGTTTGGAGCGGTGGACTCTGATCTGGAGAGCCGGGTTTGATTCCCCACTCCTCCGCACGAAGCCAGCTGGGTGACCTTGGGCTAGTCACAGTTCTCTTTGAGCTCTCTCAGCCCCACCTACCTCCCAGCGTGTCTGTTGTGGGAAGGCGAAGGGAGGGGAAGGTGATTGTAAGCCAGTTTAAGTCTTTCTTAAGTGGTAGAGAAAGCATATAAAAACCAACTCCTCCTCCTCCTCCTCCTCCTCCTTCTTCTTCTTCTTCTTCTTCTTCATTTTCTGGTTGCATCACTGCCCTGGACTGCATCTCTCAGTGTGTGGTCCATTTCACACCCATCAGAGATTTATTATTCCCCAAAGGTGGGTGGGAGAGGAATCAAACGTTCAGGTTTCTAATCTACCCCTGGGGGGGAAATCCGTACCTACTCTCGGAAAATGGGAGGCCTTAGCCAATTATATTATTTGGGAAGTTTCGGAACGCCTTGAGGCCGCCAGCCAAGACCGAACAGCAAAGAAAAGCACCGGGAAATCTCACCTGTGAGAAAAAAGAGGATTAGGAAAGGCCTACAGAATAATCCCTCGGGAGGGTCTGTCGCTCACCGTGGTCCTGTACCTTCAGTAACGCTAGGGAATGTGCTGGGAAAAGGTATGTCAATTGGTTGTGTGAAATCAGGTTTTCTAAGCAATGGATTCGCTCAGGAAGGATGTAGCGGTACTAGCATTTGTCTCTCTAGTTCATTCAATGCCAACCACCAAAATTTCAGCCTGAAAAGCAATCGCTTTCCCCCGTTTCCAAGTTCCACATATTTTTAAAAGAAATCTTTCCTTCTTCCTTATTAACATTCTATAGCGCTTTTCCAAAAAAGCGTATATATTTTCTGGAGAAGCGGTTCATTAATTCCCTTGAAGTCTCAGCTCTCAGGAGAAGGAGAAGGGACTTTTCTATAGTGGCACCACTCCTAGATTTATCAGCCTTCAGGTGGAGCGTAGAGCTCTCCTGGAATTACAGCTGATCTCCAGACCGAAGAGATCACTTCCCCTGGAGGAAATGGCAACTTTGCAGAACGGACTCTATGGCAACACATTCCTGCTGAGTTCCCTCCCCTCCCCAAATTCTGCCCTCCTTAGTTTAAAACCTTGCTATGGATATTGAAACTTTGCATTTAAATTGAGTTATTCTGTGGTTTTTGGGTGGTACGTACCTGGAGGTTGGCAACCCTACTGGAGATATTGGGATGGAGCCTGAGGAGGGTGAGGCTTGGAGAGGGGAGGGGATTCAATGCCATAGAATCCAATTGCCAAAGGGACCATTTCTTCCAGGGGAACCGACCTCTGTCACCTGGAGATCAGTTGTAATAGCAGGAGATCTCCAGCCACCACCTGGAGGTTCAGTACAGGAATCCAGCCATAAATGATGCCAAATATATTCAGGCTAAATCTTTACAGTATGTGGTAATGTAACCAACAACACCATAAATTGCCAACAAACAAGTGTATTTTTTAAAATGTCCTTTTAAGGTGTATTTCTTTCTTTGCAGCACAGCAGCCTGCTGTGCTGCAAAGAAAGAAATACACCTTAAAAGGACATTTTTAAGTGAACTTTGCTTCAATACTTACTTGTTAAAGGAATTAATTGCGAACTTACCTGTTGAAATATCCTGTAAATAAGAAAAAATACACTTGTTTGTTGGCAATTTATGGTGTTGGTGGTTACATTACCACATACTGTAAAGATTTAGCCTGAATATATTTGGCATCATTTATGGCTGGATTCCTGTACTGAATTTCTCATCCTTTGGTAATTGTACA
This sequence comes from Euleptes europaea, assembly GCF_029931775.1. Classification (NCBI taxonomy): domain Eukaryota; kingdom Metazoa; phylum Chordata; class Lepidosauria; order Squamata; family Sphaerodactylidae; genus Euleptes; species Euleptes europaea. Next base: position 17,371,060 of record NC_079331.1, on the reverse strand, counting down.
GAGGTGTCTGATTTTTCCTTCGCCACCTGGAGGTTGGCAACCCTAGGAATAGCTGCTAAGATTAGATTGCACAGTTGGGAATATAACAGTGCAGTCTTGCAAATTAAATATTAACAATGAAAGCTGAGACTTTTTGAAGTGTAAGAATCGCAATCTGGGCAGGCCATCTTCAGAGTTTTTGCCAGGGCATTCATGCTGTATGCATGCTTCATCCGTGGGCCGAGCCTTGAGAGAATTACAACCTCTGCATAAGAGCCCTGGCCTGGAATTTCCTTTGGCTTCTGGTTTTAATTAATGTTTCAGCAAAGGAGCAAAGTGTTCCCTTTTGTCTGCTGTGCTCTTCTAACACAAAATTCCCCAAATACTGATTGTGGAAGAAAGTTTTGCGTCAAATCTCCCGAACTTCAGTAAAGGAGGGGGGGAAATATTAGCAGCCTGGGTATTTACGTAGTACTGAATGTGAAAACTGCTTCAGAATTCAATGTACCACAACAATTATTGACTGGTTTGTGTAAAAATCTATATAATTTCTGTCAAGGTGGCTAGCTGCATTTCAAACCCATGTCCGAAAAAACCCAACAGTAAAAAACATTTAATCACTGTTCCCTGGCCAAAAAATAAAAATAAAAAGGAAAATAACTCCCAAATCACCGTAATTACACATGGGATCATTGGAAACCTTTTCAAATAAAGGGAAGTTTTCAGAATACCCTCAGCGCTGAGTTGTGTGGCTTTCTCAGAGAAGGAAATCCTTGGGCCATCACTAAGAGGGCCCCGATTCACACCCTATTTTATTGACTATAACAGAAGAAAGAAATCTCTGTAGATTTTAATAGGCAGGGAGGGCTGAAATCCAGAAAGACAGCCTTCAGATTTGCAAATCTAGTCGTTTCAGTTCTTCCCACAAACTAACAGGCAGTAGGTGCTTTTTACAACTATTAAAAGTACAGGAACTTAGTGGTAATGCTACAGGGTACAGTTTCCTTGAAAGACTTTTCTTTTTATATTGACCAGCGTCTGCAGATGTTGCCTCCTCTTATGTCCACTCTTGGGTTAGAAGCGGGGCTGCCGAGACCCACCATGAGCCCCTGGACAAAGATTCCACCTGCCCCCCCATATAGGGTTGCCAACCTCCAGGTACTGAAGAAACCCAAAACAGCACTATAACAAATTCAAATGCAAAGAATAAGTGAATTTTATAAAAGTGAAAAGGTGAAAAATTATATACAAAATAGTACGAAATAGAAGTACAACAAGATACAAAATTTACAATATGCAATCCAGCAAAAATTGACCAATGGAAGGATATCTCAAATCCTAATTCAACAGGTAAGTCAAATTATATAATCCACTAAGGTATTTTTTGATATAAAGTCTTTAGTAATTTCAAAAATTTTGTTTTGAGGTTCCAAACAGCTGGATACAATATAATTGGAGCAAAGCCACAAAGGGAAGACACCAGGACGTGTCGTCTAGATCGGGACCACGTTTCGCTTATGGCTTCATCAGCTACATGTATCAGTAATTAATATAAGTACCCTAGTAGGTGACGTCTCATCAGGACCGCAAGCAGTTTGTATGTAGGTCTCAGGAGGACAGAATGAATGCAAGAAAATGAACATGTCACCTACTAGGGTACTTACCTGTTGAATTAGGAATTAGGATTTGAGATATCCTTCCATTGGTCAATTTTTGCTGGATTGCATATTGTAAATTTTGTATCTTGTTGTACTTCTATTTCGTACTATTTTGTATATAATTTTTCACCTTTTCACTTTTATAAAATTCACTTATTCTTTGCATTTGAATTTGTCAAAGTGCTGTTTTGGGTTTCTTCAATTATCCTTACAGCACTGAGCCTATATAATTTTTGTGGTGAACCTCCAGGTACCTCCAGCTGGAGATCTCCTGCTATTACATCTGATCTCCAGCCGATAGAGATCAGTTCCCCTGGAGAAAATGGCTGCTTTGGCAATTGGACTCTATGGCATTGAAGTCCCTCCCCTCCCCAAACCCCACCCTCCTCAGGCTCCACCCCAAAAACCTCCCACCAATGGCGAAGAGGGACCTGGCAACCCTACCCCCATATGATCCTGATCCAAACGATGTGACTAATTTTGTAATTTTATTTTTCTACTTACATACATATGTGTACCAATATAGGACACATTTGATGAAGTGGTCTGTAAGTACTTCACTAAAACGTCATATCACAATAAATTTTTAGTCAGTAAATCAGTCAGAGGCAGCGTGGTATAGTGGTTAAGAGCTGCGGACTCTAGTCTGGAGAACGGGGTTGGTTCCCCATTCCTCCACTTAAACAATGGACTCTAATCTGATGAACAGGGTTTGTTTCCCCACTCCTTCACATGAGCAGTAGACTCTATTCTGGAGACCCAGGATTGATTCCCCACTCCTCCCCATGAGCGGTGGACTCTAATCTGGAGAGCCGGGCTGGATTCCCCTCTCCTCCATATGAGTGGTGGACTTTAATCTGGAGAACTGGGTTCGATTCCCCACTCCTCTATATGAGTGGTGGACTTTAATCTGGAGAACTGGGTTGGATTCCTCTCTCCTCCGTATGAGTGGTGGACTCTAATCTGGAGAACTGGGTTGGATTCCTCTCTCCTCCATATGAGTGGTGGACTTTAATCTGGAGAACTGGGTTCGATTCCCCACTCCTCTATATGAGTGGTGGACTTTAATCTGGAGAACTGGGTTGGATTCCTCTCTCCTCCATATGAGTGGTGGACTCTAATCTGGAGAACTGGGTTGGATTCCTCTCTCCTCCATATGAGTGGTGGACTTTAATCTGGAGAACTGGGTTCGATTCCTCTCTCCTCCATATGAGTGGTGGACTTTAATCTGGAGAACTGGGTTCGATTCCTCTCTCCTCCATATGAGTGGTGGACTTTAATCTGGAGAACTGGGTTCGATTCCCCACTCCTCTATATGAGTGGTGGACTTTAATCTGGAGAACTGGGTTCGATTCCCTACTCCTCCACATGAAGCCTGCTGGATGACCCTGGGGCAGTTACAGTTTTTCTCACAATCATAAACCGAGCGACACCCTCAAAAGGCCATTGAACACAGAGGCTTCATAAAAGTGTAACTCTGTTCAGGGTCGCCCTGTTTACCTGTCTGCCTATTTGCTTAAGCCCTGTTGTAGTAGGACTACATTATGGGGCCCTGATCGCAGTGGCCTGAAATATTCTGCGGCATCTGACCTTCTCCCACCCCTTCTTCTGCGCGCTCTAAATTTTAATCTCAATAAATAAACCAAGATGAATTTTGGCCCGCAGGAATGCCCCATTATGACTCGATGCCACCCGATTGTCACGTTGCCATTGCCTGTGGCCGGATCCTGCTGCCACTGCGCCATCGGTAAGGGGGGCAGAAAGACACCCCTCGGATGCCTTCGGCGCACGAGGCACCGCCAAGGCGGCCAACCCTGATTCCGAAGCGCGGCGTCATTTGAACCGCAGTGACAGCCTCATTTAGAAACAAATTAGGGGTTAACGAAGAAGTCCACCACCGAGGCGGAAGCGCGTTTCCCTTTTCCCCTCCCTGTCTGTTAGAATTAGGGAGCCACCGTGAGCCGTGGGTGTCACGAATACAAACGCGCGGTGTCATTTTTTTGCAGCCTCTAATTGAAGGCAGGATAAATGGAGTGGAAAGGCGGCGTCCGATCCAATCAAAACATGAAAAAGGTATTTTGACATGTAAATTACAAACTTCCTGCGCAGTTTTGTCTCCCCAATTACACCCTCCCCTGTCATGTTTTTTTAAATTCTATCTTAATCTCCCAGCCTCCTAATAATTATGTCATCATTCTTGGGGCCGCGGACGCTGCGTAATGGTATTTTATAGGATCTGCCATTCATTATTAGCCAAACTCACTCTCCGTCCCCGATGATGCTATTTCTCATGGTGTTCAAATATGCATTGTGTCACTTCTGCCTTTGTAAATGTTAGGCCGGTTCCTCTCGCTGCTCTTTGATTAAGCGGCGGGGAACCCGCGAGTCTCTCGCGGACGGTTTATTCTGCCCATCATTATTTTATAGGGATGCACATTCCGGGATATCCATTTTTGCAAAAACGGAATTGGCGCATGACGTTACAATATAAATTGCCCATCGGCTGGAATCATGGCTAGAGCCGAGGTAAAGCCACATCCAGGAGAGCCAGCGTGGCGTAGTGGTGAAGAGCAGTGGTTTGGAGAGGTGGACTCTGATCTGGAGAACCGGGTTCGATTCCCCACTCCTCCACATGCGTGGCGGACGCTAATCTGGTAAGCCGGGTTGGTTTCCCAATCCCCACTCCTCCACATGAAGCCAGAGGGGTGGCCTTGGGCTAGTCACAGCTCTCTTAGAGCTCTCTCAGCCCCACCTACCTCACAAGGTGCCTGTTGGGGGGAGAAGAAGGGATTGTGATTGTCAGCTACTTCAAGACTACACCATGCTGGCTCTCTGATGTTTTACCACGTGAAGCCTGAGGGGTAACCTCGAGCCAGTCACAGTTCTCTCCGAACTCTCTCAGCTCCACCCACCTTACAAGGTGCCTGTTATGGGGAGAAGAAGGGATTGTGATTGTCAGCTATTTTGAGACTCTTTAAGATAGAGAAAAGCGGGATATAAACACCAGCTCTGCTTCTTTTTCTTCTTCATCTGTCCATCCCTTTTTAACCGCCTCTTTTCTCGGGGGTACTGATAATCTGAAAAGGCTGTGAGACAGGGTGGCATTGCCACACAAGTATGCCCCTACCAACAAAGATGCAACACAACACAGCCCCAGAAAATTATTTTCTGCGTTGGGCAATGACTTTTCAATGCCTTTGCCTGCCTCTCCTCTCCTCTCGCCCTCGCCACTTTCCATGTGCTCTGAATGCGCCTGGGCTGTTGTCATGTGCAGCCTAGGGAGCTCAGTTCACCCTGTCGCAGAGGTTTACCGTGCCCTTTACCGGGTGATCACTTCTCTATCGATAATGGAGACCCAGGAAGAGCCTGGGTGTGTGTGTGCGAGAGGCAGTGCGCCATGTGCTCGATGCAGCAGGGTATGTGGACCCCAGCTTCTGCATGTGGTGACGGCACAGGTCAGGGTTGCGCCAAAATGCCCCCTAGCAGGCACCAGAAGACCCACAACAGAGAGGAGACATAACAAGTGGAAGGCGAAAGGGCAACAGCAAAAGCCCCAGAAAGAAATCAGAACAGGGTGAATGCAGCCCATGACAAAAGAATCGCAGGATGATAGAAGCCAGGGAGCCAGTGTGGTACACCACACTGGTTAAGAACGGTGGTTTGGGGCAGTGGAGTCTGATCTGAAGAACTGAGTTTGATTCCCCATTCCTCCACATGATCAGCAGAGGGTAATCTGGTGAACTGGATTTGTTTCCCCACTCCCACGCATGAAGCCAACTGGGTGACCTTGGGCAAGTCACATTCTCTCAGCCCCACCTACCTCACAGGGTGTCTGTTGTGGGGAGGGGGAAGGAAGGTGATTGTAAGCCAGTTTTGAGTCTCCCTTAAGTGGTAGAGAAAGTCGGCATATAAAAACCAACTCTTCTTCTTCTTCTTCTTCTTCTTCTTCTTCTTCTTCTTCTTCTTGAATCACCGGCCATTTATGCACGGGTGGTCTGGCCTTGGATTCGCCACTCTCTCGATGAACCATTTTCCCATCCGAATTCACAAAACTCAAAAATAAGCCCCAAGCAGAGTTTTGAGAATTCGGATGGAGAAAATGTGCATCTAGACAGCGGCAAATCCAAGGTCAAACCTCCCATGCATAAATGGCCATAGAGTTGAAAGGGGCCATACAGACCATCTAGTCCAACCCCCTGCTCAATGCAGGGGGTTGGACTAGAGCATCCCTGGCAAGTGAATGTCCAGCCTCTTCTTAAAGACTGCCAGTGAGGGTGAGCTCACCACCTCTCTAGGTAGTCAATTCCACTGCTGAGAGAGTCAGCCCTGGTGTAGTGATTAAAAGTAGTGGACTCTAATCTGGAGAACCTGGTTTGATTCCCCACTTGATTCCCACCTCCAGGTAGTAGCTGGAGATCTCCCGCTATTACAACTGATCTCCAGCTGATAGAGATCAGTTCCCCTGGAGAAAACGGCCGCTTTGGCAATTGGACTCTACAGCACTGAAATCCCTCCCCTCCCCAAACACCGCAGTCCTCAGGCTCCGCCCCAAAAATCTCCAGGTATTTCCCAACCCGGAGCTGGCATCTACATATGGATGTTCAGTAAGTCCCATCCTTCTTGGTGTCTAGATTGCTTAAATGACCCTTTTCCAATGATAGGGCTGCCAGCTCTGGGAACTCCCTGCCCCAGGATGTGGTGATGGCTGCCAACTTGGAAGGCTTTAAGAGGGGAGTGGACATGTTCAGGGAGGAGAGGGCTATCCATGGCTACTAGTCAAAATGGATACTAGTCATGATTCATACCTATTCTCTCAAAGGAGCATGCCTATTATATAAAGTGCTGTGGAACACAGGCAGGCTAATGTTGCTACAGTCGTCTTGTTTGTGGGCTTCCTAGAGGCAACTGTGTGAACAGACTGCTGGACTTGATGGACCTTGGTCTGATCCAGCCTGGCTTTTTCTTACATTCTTATGGATGCCGGTCATGATGCATACCTGTTTTTTCCAGGATCAGAGGAGCATGTCTATTATATTAGGTGCTGTGGAACACAGGCAGGCTAATGTTGCTGCAGTTGTCTTGTTTGTGGGCTTCCTAGAGGCACCTGGTTGGCCATTGTGTGAACAGACTGCTGGTCTTGATGGGCCTTGGTTTGATCCAGCATGGCTTTTTTTATGTTCTTAACAGCTGCCTATGAGATTCCTAAAAACATTTGATCAACCATTGCCAGGGGGGAGGAGAAAGATGGTGATCCTGGGGGGGGGGGAGGAATAGAATGATGGTGGACTTTGGGCCTGATTTAATTGATCTCTTCTTCTGTTAAAACATACAATATGTGGATATTCAGATAATTGGAACTTTCAGGAAGGGCATAATTTTGAAGATGTATTAGAACATTTCACGTAATGTGGTGTCTTCCAGGTTTGTCCACCTGGAAAATGTATGTTTACATATTCCGCTCTTCTGTTTTATTTTCCGGCTCTTATTCCAAGAAGTCGCAGAAGTTAACATTTCACGGCCACCTTTCAGAATGCCGTTCTGGTTTTTGCGTGTTGCTCCAGCACCATCTACTGACCGACGGGGGCTATTTCACCAGCAATCCCTGTCTCCCATCTCGACACTAATAAGCAATATTTCAAACCAATCAGGGTTAGGAAATGAACATTAGCTTCAGCCGGAAGCATGCGTACCTTCAAGCTCTTCAGGTCAATGTCTCTGTATTCACCGACTCATCAAGAGTCTTCCAGATCACCAGCTGAGCCTGATACTAATATGTCGTTTCGTTCACTTTCAAACCAATGGAACAAATTCAAAAGATGATAGTATCCTATCAAATATTGGGGGTGTTTTTTTAAAAAAACAACATCATGGAAATAATGGGACCTCGACGCTTATAGGAAGATAGTAGATTCCTTTGAAATGTTGTGTTGGAGGTGGTGGTGGCAGGAGATTTCCTGCTATTACAACTGATCTCCAGCAGACAGAGATCAATTCCCCTGGAGAAAATGGCCACTTTGGCCATTGGACTCAATGGCATTGAAGTCCCCCCCCTCCCCAGACCCCGCCCTTCTTAGGCTCCGCCCCAAAACTTCCTGCTGGTGGCGAAAAGGGACCTGGAAATCCTAAGTGTTATGGATACTGTGGGCTGCCACAAAACACACCAAATCAATGGGTTATAGATCAAATCAAGACTGAACTGACCCTAGAAGCTAAAATGACTAAATGGAGGCTATCGTACTTTGGTCACAAGAATCACTGGAAAAGACAATCATGCTAGGAAAAGTTGAAGGCAGTAGGAAAAGAGGAAGACCCAACAAGGGATAGATTGACTCCATCAAGGAAGCCAGGGCCCTCAGTTTGCAAGACCTGAGCAAGGCTGTTAAAGATAGGACGTTTTGGAGGACATTGACTCGTAGGGTCGCCATAAGTCGGAAGCAACTTGACATTACTTAACACACACACAATGCTCCATTTCAAACCATGGCTATTTGGGGGGATGCGGCGTTCTTCATTTTAAGGATGGAAAAGTACAAATGTCCAGTTTACAAATTCAGGGCGTCTTCCATTAGGTTTATCGAGGATGTTTCTAGGAAGTTTTAAGACTCCTGAGAAATGGTTCCTCACTTGGGATGGACTCAAACACCAAGTGTGGTTAGAGTGTCCGACTAGGGAGACCCAGGTTTGAATACCCGGTCACCCAGCAAGCTTCCAATGGAAGCTTGCTGGGTGATTTTTGGCACTTTTGATAGTCTCTGCCCCCCCCCCCACCTCCTGTTTTAACAAAAGATGCTGGGGTTTTGAACCAAGGACCTTCTGTGTGCCAAGCAGATGCTCTACCACCAAGTCGGGGAACCTTGTCTGAACTAGGTTTCCAAGACGTTACTGTGAACTGCCAAGTGAAGGCACTGTCTACTTCAGGCTCCAACATGGCCACATCTGCCAGCAGCCATTATTTGTCTCTGGGCTGGCACGTCTATAAATGCATCCAGCCTAAGGCTTTCCTGTCTGGTGTGCCACCTGATCTGTTGCATTTTTATGCCACGCTTCCTCCAATGTTTCTCCCATCCCTCGTTCTACCCTCATAGATTAGGCTGAGAGAAAGTGACAGGTCCCAAGTTATCCAGTGGGAGGCAGCGTGGTGTAGTGGTTAACAGTGGCGGACTCTAATCTGGAGAACTGGGTTGGTTTCCCCACTCCTCCACATGAAACCTGCTGGGTGACCTTGGGCCAGTCACGGTTCTCTCACAACTCTCTCAGCCCCAAATAGACTCAATATTTATCATAGATTGGAATCAAAGAATCATGGAGTTGGAAGGGCCCACCAGGGTCATCTAATCCAACCCCCTGCGCAATGCAGGAAATTCACAACTACCTCCCCCACAAACCCCCAGTGACCCCTACTCCATACCCAGAAGATGGCAAAAAAATCCTCCAGGATCCCTGCCAATCTGGCCTGGAAGAAAATTACTTCCTGATCCTATAGTGGCAATCATCACTACTCTGGGTATGCAAGAAAGGGCCACGAGAAACAAACACTGACACAACCCTTCCTACCCTTCTGCCTAAGTTCACAGAATCAGCATTGCTGTCAGATGGCCATCTAGCCTCTGCTTCAAAACCTCCAAAGAAGGAGAGCCCACCACCTCCCGAGGAAGCCTGTTCCACTGAGTGTTCTGCCTAACAGCTGGCAGTTGGTTCTTTTCCTAGGATCCCGAGGCAAGGCACACCAGTGGGCTTCAAACCAAGCTTTGATTTTAACAAACTGAGTCAATTAACACCCTGCTTTATAGCCCCAAGCAACAGAGATCAGTTCCCCTGGAGAAAATGACTACTTTGGCAGTTGGACTCTATGGCATTGAAGTCCCTCCCCTCTCCAAATCCCACCTTCCTCAGGCTCCACCCCCCAAAAAACTCCAGGTTTGCCAACCTCCAAGCACTAGCTGGAGATCTTCCACTATTACAACTGATTTCCAGCCGACAAAGGTTCCCCTGGAGAAAATGGCCACTTTGGCCATTGGACTCTATGGCATTGAAGTCCCTCCCCTCCCCAAACCCCGCCCTCCTCAGGCTCCACCCCAAAAACCTCCTGCCGGTGGCGAAGAGGGACCTGGCAGCCCTAGTCTCAGCAATTAAACAGAACCCATTCTTCTGTTTTCCCAACCTTCTTCCTAATTGCCGAAACTGTCTCTACCACCCCCGCCCCCCAAAAAAGAGGCAGCACTCTGGCTAATGAGCTGAAAGACAAGAGCTAATTCTTTTGTTCAAGCCAACGTGTCATAATACTTGTACAGAAAGATGAGAGAAATTTTAACCCCTCCTCTGCCGGTCCCGCGAGTCCCCCCACCTAGGGATGGGGCGGGCAGGAGAAAACGGCAAGCGGCAGATTTGGGGTTAAGGGCCCCGTGTCTTCATGCGAGTGACCTCAACTGGCGCGGCTAAATCGTAAGAGCCTGGGGGTTCCATAATTACCTAATTTTGAGTGTGGCTCTTCTTGTGCGTGTGTGTTTTTAGTGTAATTTATGATGGAGCATTGAAGTCTGACCTCCAGTTTGGGATGAAGCGTGGCGCGGCTGACGTCCCAGCTCAAATTAGTAGGTAAGTAAGCACCCAATTAACGATTATGCGAGCGAGCTCTCGTTTTTCCCCCACTCTGGCCACACTGCTACGCTAAGCATTTTTTTGCAAGACTTTTGCCTTCCTTGTAACTAATAAGCCTTTCCCGTCCTTTTTATGCTTCCATCCACCTTGTTATCCTCATAAAGGACTGATGATTCTTGCGGCGAGATGGGATTTCTTTGCCAGATTCTTCTTTATTAGCCCAGTCAGCAAAAAAGTGGAAAAAAAATTGGCAAGAGGGCCTGGCCCTTATCCCAAGCAGAATTTCTTGGCTCGGTGAAGCGGTTCTCTGTTGGTATGGGTTCAAGTACAGCTGCGTGCCTGTTGCATTTCTGCAAGAGCACAGGAAACCTGCAGGACACGGTGGAGAGGGTGCAGAATTCAGTACTGGATTTCAGTCTGGTTAAAAAGAAGTTCAAGACTCTAGCCTTTATAGATCTTTTGAAATCTCGGGAGCCAGAAAGATGACTTTGAGTAGCTGGAAGAACGAGCGTAAAGGTGTGTGTTAAGTGCCGTCAAGTCGCTTCCAACTCATGGAGACCCTCTGAATCAATGTCTTCCAGAACGTCCTAGCCTTAGCAGCCTTGCTCAGGTCTTGCAAATTGAGGGCCATGGCTTCCTTTGTAGAGCCAATCCATCTCTTGTAGGGTCTTCCTCTTTTCCTGCTGCCTTCGACTTTTCCTAGCATGATTGTCTTTTCCAGTGACTCTTGTATTTTCATAATGTGACCAAAGTGCGACAGCCTCAGTTTAGTCATTTTAGCTTCTAGGATCAGTTCAGGCTTGATTTGATCTAGAACCCACTGATTTGTTTTTTGGGCAGTCCACAGTATACGTAACACTCTTCTCCAACACCACATTTCAAAGGAATCGACTTTCTTCCTATCAGTTTTCTTTATTGTCCGGCTTTCACACCCATCCATAGTAATAGGGAATGCGATGGCACGAATTAACTCGATCTTGGTTGCCAGTGACACATCCTTGCACTTAAGAAACTTTTCTAGATCTATCATGGCTGCCCTTCCCAGTCTCAACCTGGGAAGCATGCTAATCAAATTAGCAGATGACACCAAGTTAGGAGGGGTAGTTAATATCCCGGAGGATAGGGTCAGAGTTCAGAATGACCTTGATAGACTGGAGAGCTGGGCCATAAGTAATAAAATGGATTTCAATAGGGAAAAGTGTAAGGTACTTCACCTAGGCAGAAATAACATAAGGCACAGGTACAGGATGGGAGAGAATTGGCTTGACAACAGTACATGTGAAAGAGATATGGGAGTTAGTGGACCACAAACTGAACATCAGTCAACAGTGTGATATGGCGGCTAAGAAGGCCAATGCAATTCTGGGCTGCGTCAATAGGAGTATTGTGTCTAGATCAAGGGAAGTAATACTACCACTGTATTCTGCATTGGTCAGACCTCACTTGGAACACTGTGTCCAGTTTTGGGCTCCACAATTTAAGAAGGATGTTAACAAGTTGGAGCGTGTCCAGAGGAGAGCGACCAGAATGATTAGAGGTCTGGAATCCATGCCTTATGAGGAGAGACTTAAGGAGTTGGGTTTGTTTAGTTTGGAGAAGAGAAGGTTGGGGGAGACATGATAGCCATGTTTAAATGTTTGAAGGGATGTCATGTTGATGAGGGAACTAGCTTGTTCTCTGTTGCTCCAAAGACTAGGACACGGAGTAATGGATTTAAACTAAGAGAAAAGCGATTCCACCTAAACATTAGGAAGAACTTTCTGACGGTGAGGGCTGTTCGATGGTGGAATGCACTGCCTCGGAGGGTGGTGGAATCCCCGTCTTTGAAGGTCTTTAAGCAGAGTCTGGATGGCCATCTGTCGGGAGTGCTTTGATTGTGGGATCCTGCATGGTTGGGGGAGGGTTGGGGTCACTGGGGATGTGCGGGGGAGGTAGTTGTTAATTTCCTGCATTGGGCAGGGGGTTGGACTAGATGACCCTGGTGGTCCCTTCCAACTCTATTATTCTAACCTCCTTCTGATTTCTTGGCTGCAAGTACAGGCAGAGTATCCCTTATCGGGACATCTCATATCCGGAGTGATCCGAAAACCGGACCCTTCAGCATGCAGGCAGATCCGTGCCACCTGCTTTCAATATTTCCTCTTGCCTAAAAAAGTAAAATACAGGGTACACTGCTTCATAGTTGGAGACCGAAAGCCTGCTGTTGTTAGTTTGTTTGTTGTTGCTCTTGTTTAAGAGCTGATATAGGTATTCTGGTGCTTTCTGATGGTTCAATGTACACAAAATTATTAAAAATACTGTTTAAAATGGCATTCAGGCTATGTGTATCACGTGTATATAAAACATAAATGAATTTGGGTCCCATTCCCAAGATATCTCATTATGTATATGCATACAGCAATATTTCCATACACTGGAGCAACCCTCCAACGGAGAGCTTTTATGTTAGCTCATTTTAGCTCTTTTCCATCCAAGGTTCTTTATGGGAGATTTACAAAACCTCACTTTAACAAGAGACTGTCCATGTGGACTGGGCCAGCCAGATTCCCTACAACACATTATCCTAGATTGTCATTTACATGAGAAACCCTGCAAAAAAAATTATATTACCTTTAATTAGCAACTTGATGGCCCCTTACGGAACATCCATATGTCAATTCCTGCTGAATGACTTCACGACTGAGGTTACTGTGAAGGTAGCAGAGTTTTTGGTGGAAGTGGTTAAGGTTAAGATTAGGGCTGTTGGGAAAAAAATTCGCTATAGTTCGGCTTCGGCAAAATTCAGCCCGTTTTTATTCGGGCCGTGCCAAAGTCCGAACTCCCCCGCTTCGGATCCCCGAAATTCGGGGGGATCTGGAGTTCGAGGAAAAATTCGGCCCCCCGCGCACCTTCAGGGGGATTCCGCGCACCTTCAGGGGGATTGGGACCACATGGGAACACTGGACAATTTTCTAGTGTGGGACCTTTCTTCCATGCCCTTGGGGGATTGCCTCTCTTCAATAGCTTCAGTGATGATCAGTAAGCTGGTATGAGGGTTGCCAGGTCCCTCCTGGCCATAGGTGGGGGAGGGGTGTGGGGGATATTACTAGGTTTAAAATGAAGCTTAGGTGGGATTATCAACCTCCAGGTGGTGGCTGGAGATCTCCCGCTATTACAACTGATCTCCAGGCGACAGAGATCAGTTCACCTGGAGAAAATGGCTGCTTTGGGGGGTGGACGCTATGGCACTGTACCCTGTCGAAGTCCCTCTTCAAATCCCACCCTTCTAAGGCTCCACTCCCAAAATCCCCAGGGATTTCCCAACTCAGAGCTGGCAAGATTGAACTTGGGACCTTCTACAGGTGAAGGGCGCGCTCTACCACTGCTCCTTAACATAATGTAACATAATGTAAGAATTCATATTATTATTTTTTATTTAAAATGAGATTTCTGGTTCAAGCCCGGATCAAGCAAGGAATGGCTGTTACAGGTGGAGTATCCCTTATCCAGACTGCTTGGGACCAGAAGTGGTCCTTCTTTCAGATCTTTCCTTATATTTTGAGTTTTTGCATATACATACATATAACCTTTATTGGCATAAATAGTTATGGCCATGAGATCAGAAGTCAAACCAGAACCAACGGGTTGAAATTTAATCAAAAGAGTTTCCATCTAGACATTAGGAAGAGTTTCCTGACAATTAGAGCGGTTCCTCAGTGGAACAGGCTTCCTCAGGAGGTGGTAAGCTGTCCTTCCCTGGAGGTTTTGAAGCAGAGGCTAGATGGCCATCTGTCAGCAATGCTGATTTTATGACCTTAGGCAGATCATGAGAGAGAGAGCGAGCACCTTGGTCATCTTCTGGGCATGGAGAAGGGGTCGCTGGGGGTCTGGGGGGAGGTAGTTCAGGACTAGATGACCCTGGTGGTCCCTTCCAATGGTATGATTCTATGGTTTTGTTGTGTGAAGAAACGCACGGACGGAAATGGCTGTGTTTTCCATAATCAGCCTTGCTCCGGAGTGGAATCGGCGGGGAGTCCGCGCACCTGACTAATTGGGAATAATTCTGCCTTCAGCTTTTACTCTCAGCTCGCCAGGGGAGGCCGGGGAAGGCTTTCAATAATTGATGAAGAACGAAAACCCATCTCCGAGATCGCCTTTGGCAAGTTCTTAATATGCTGGAGTGCCACTCTGCAAAGGGAAGGATACCTTTCCTGCCTGCTTGCTTTCGCCCTGACTTTCTCTCTCTCTCGCTCTCACGTTAGCATCAAGATTGAGTTTCTGAGAGAGATTATACTTTAAACAAAGAAAAGAAAGAAAAGCAGGACAGACGTTGGTCCAGTCGGTTCAGTCCACGCTGGTTCAGAGTCAGCGTGGTGTAGTGGTTCAGAGCAGTGGTTTGGAGCAGTGGAGTCTGATCTGGAGAACCGGGTTTGATTCCCCCCTCCTCCACATGAGCGGCGGAGGCTAATCTGGTGAACTGGATTTGTTTCCCCACTCCTACACACGAAGCCAGCTGGGTAACCTTGGGCTAGTCACACTCTCTCGGCCCCACCTACCTCACAGGGTGTCTGTTGTGAGGTGTGCGTGACATACAGGCTACTATCACAATCACAAACTGTCGGGAGGTTCCACGCCGCAGTCCACTGTTTCTGAATGGGTAGAGTTTGGTGGGCGGGGACACGGGGGCAGCGTGTGATGTCACCAATGTCACTATGTTATTTCCTGAGACCACCTGGAAGTGTCAATGGGTAGCGCTAGGTATCACCAAAAACTCTATGGTGGTGGGCATCAGCAGTGGTTGGCAGGAGACCTCCCTCCATAGCAGGGGGCTGACAATCCTATGGTACTCCCTACAAACACCAAGTGTGCCCTCTTGGGCTCTTCTGAAGCACCTCCTGCTTCAGTGAAGGTGGAGGAAAGCCAAGATGTAGATCCCTTGATGACTAGGGTTGCCAACCTCCAGGTAGTAGCTGGAGATCTCCTGCTATTATAACTGATCTCCAGCTGATAGAGACCAGTTCACCTGAAGAAAATGGCCTCTTTGGCCATTGGACTCTGTGGCATTGAAGTCCCTCCCCTCCCAAACCTTGCCCTCTTCAGGCTCCACCCCAAAAACCTCCCACCGGTGGCAAAGAGGGACCTGGCAATCCTACTGATGACAGGCACTTTTCTTCCTTGGGAGACCCGAAAGAGCGACATTTTCGTCAACGGGTTTTGCAAGATCTATCAGCCAAAGATATGTGTGCAAAGAAGCAAAATAATGAGAGTTCATTACTAACATATGCCTCCATTGATGAACATTAAATTATAAAGGTAGATTTTGAACACACAAAAAACTCATCCACCTGCTCGGATTTTCCATTCTCAAAGTAAGTTTATATTTTGCACTTTGTAAGGGATAAAGTTACTGCCGAAATGGCTCTCTACATAGCTAGATCTAGGGTTAAAAAATATATATATATTGTTATTCTTTCTTTGCCACTGGCTGGGTTATTATTAGAGTTAGCAGCATAATTCATAATGAATAATTTGACACCTCTCTTTCTTTTCACATATCATCCAAGAGCCGCTAACAATCCTTCTCTCAAATTCATCGGCTGCGTATTTTCTGTCAGGAACTCCAGAAAGGGGACATGACTTGCTTTGATTAGAACATATCGTCCATGCAAAACAGGGCCGTCTCTTTCAGATGCCCACTCCGTATGTAGGGTAGCTGCCACGCATAGCTGCCAAAGGAACTCGGCCAAAAGCAACATTTGAAATGAACAATGGGGGTTTCACTTCAGGCTGAGCAGCTGAAGAATCAATACAGAAGGTAAAAGATTAGCAAAATTTCTCCCATTCATTTTATTAAGTATATGTTTACTGTGTCCTTCCTCCTTAGGGTTGCCAGGTCTCTCTTCGCCACCAGCGAGAGGTTTTGGGGAAGGAGCCTCAGAAGGGTGGTGTTTGGGGACGGGACTTCAATGCCATAGAGTCCAATTGCCCAAGCAGCCATTTTCTCCAGGGGAACTGATCTCTATCAGCTGGAGGTCAGCTGTAATAGCAGGAGATCTCCAGCTAGCACCTGGAGGTTGGCAACCCTATTCCTCTTAGGAGCTTGGGGTGCCATACATGGTTCTAGCCTCTCCTCCCCCATTTTTATCCTCACAACAATCCTGGGAGGTAGGTTAGGCTGCAAGCGAACAACTGAACCAAGCTCATCCATAGGGTTGCCAGCTCCGGGTTGGGAAATACCTGGAGATTTTGGGGATGGAGCCTGAGGAGAGAGGGGTTTGGGGAGTGGAGGGACTTCAGCAGGGTATAATGCCATCGCGTCCACTCTCCAAACCAGCCATTTTCTCCAGGGGAACTGATCTTGGTCGTCTGAAGAGCAATTGTAATAGCAGGAGATCGCCAGTTGACACCTGGAGGTTGGCAACCCTACCTGTCAGAGAAGTGGTGTATGTCTAACTATGAGCTTCTCCACACCAAGTTTTCTCAGCTTCTGAACTCCATGGGTTCCCCCCCCCCCTTTACAGAATCATTTGCCGGTCCTTGCTCTCCCAGTTTTTCTTTGAGCTGTTCCCACATTTTTTGAAACTACGGGCGACAGCGCATGGTCATTTTAGCCTCCTTTATTCCCTGTTTCAGCCAGGATTCAGCCAGGACATAAGATCGCAGTACATTCTCCCCTTATTGTCATCCTTTCCTGGGAGAATGGAAGAAGCTAAAGTTTCCCTTCTCTAGCAGACTCCTCTCGGGAGATCACCACTCAAGTAGCCATTCTGCCTCCGGTCTAGTGGGATTCGTAAACAGCTAACTGAAAACGTTTCCCAGTAGAAGATCTTTCCTCCTCTTCTTCAAATCATCCTTCCAGAACCATCAACTTTTATTATTTTATTTTTATTATTTTAACCTAACTTTGATTTTTACCTAGAGCTGATATTGTATCGAAATAAAACTTGACTAAATGCATAGAATTAAGTTTTGGCAAAATTGTTTGGTTCTCCTTTTCTGTGTTTGATTTAATATAAAGGCAGCCCCGTTTGGCAAGAATTGCAGCTGTACAGCTCAGCCCAAAGAAAGTGTAAGACTGGATGACTTTAATATGAAACATGCCCAGAACCATGTGCACAGAACCATATACGGTCAGGTTGCAAATGACCGACTTGCACAAGCATACCTCAGAGACATCGCGGGTTTGGTTCCGGATCACAGCATTGAAGCGAAAATTGCAATCAAGCACGTCACACAAATTTTTTGGTTTCCCAGTGTGTATAAAAGTTATGTTTGTGCTATACTGCAGTCTATTAAGTGTGCGATAGCATTACGTCTAAAAAACAATGTACTGTAATAGTAATGAAAAAGTGTGAAATATTGCGACAATTACCCAAATGTGACACCGAGGGGGTTACCGCATTATGTATTCCCAGTGATGTATTAAGATTTTCAGTGTTACTCCTCTGAAGATGCCTGCCACAGCTGCTGGCGAAACATCAGGAAAAAAAATACCAAGACCACGGTTACGCAGCCCGGATAACCTACAAGAACCGATGTATTAGGAGTTTGAAACTGTTATAAAAAAATACTGTTCCCACTTTCTATGTATTCCCACCCATGTATTAAGGGTTTGAAACTGTTATAAAAAATACTGTTCGCACTTTGTTTGGCCCCTTTAGCTGTGAAGACGTCTTCCAACCATTTTTCAGCCATGGCATCCAGAAACCCTTTTAAAGCAATGTTTTTTATAACGTTTTCAAACTCTTAATACATCGCTGGGAGTACATAATGCGGTAACCCCCCGAGACACAAAGTGAGCACAAGCTGTTGGGGAAATGGCACCGATAGACTTGCTCAAAAACACAATATCTGCGATGCGCAATAAAGCGAGGCGCACTAAAACAAGGCACGCTGGGTGACCTTGGGCCAGTCACAGTTCTCTTCGAACTCTCTCAGCCCCACACAGGGTGCCTGTTGTGGGGAGGAGACGGCGATTGTCAGCCGCTTGGAGACTTCTTAAAGGTAGAGAAAAGCGAGGTGGACAAACCAACTCTCCTCCTTCTAGTTCACTGGTTCCCAACCAGGGGTCCGTGGAACCCCAGGGGTCCGCGAGAACTAAATTAAGGTCCGCGAAACAAAGTTATAAACCCATAATAAATTAATATTTTCAATTAAAAGTTCTCTATTATAAAAAATATATATTCAAATATTATTCTAAGTTTAATGTTTAACTAACAGTTTATTTTCAAATTCTCGGAATTTTTATTTTGAACCTTGGGGTCCCTGCACCGAACAAAAAAGTCCTAGTGGTCCCTGGTCAAAAAAAGGTTGGGAACCACTGTCCTAGTTCAATGCGAGCACAGAGAAACACATGCCCAAATCCTTCATCCCCACCCCACCCACCCCGGCCCCTGCTTCCAGAAAAAGACACCTTCTGTGCAGATGAGCCCTCAAATTAGGAGTGGGAAGCGGGACTCCTTCTCGGGTAGCGGCAGAGAAAAAAGACAGGCTCGCACACAGCCCCGACGCCAGTGCGGCTGCCAGGGCATTCATCAAATTAAGTACCCCGAAGAACAACACCTCTGATATCTCCTCATTTGAGGCTGGAGTGAATGAAACACTAGATTAGGCCTGACAGTAACCTAATGCAGGCTGAGCTATCCCGGGCATAATTAATTGGAACCTCGCCAGTTTGACAAATTGGAATGATGAATCTATCTTGTATGGATAGTGGAAGTGAGGGAGGGGGGGAGAGAGGGAGGGAGAGGGAGAAATGTATAATCAGTCAAAGATTTAGTTAAGACAGCTTCTGCCTGATTCCCGGCCATGGCCAAATCCATTAAGCAGAGGAAACATCACTTTAAGAAAAGACGTTCTCCATATGTTCAATTTATAACTTTAAAAAAATAATCCTGAATTTAATGGAGCCTAGAGAAGACTTGACTTTGGAAGGGTGGGCAGAAAAGCAAAAGGTTGTTTCGCTTTATCTACTGTTTTTTAAATAAATCTCTTCTTTTTTTTCCCTCCCGGCCTGATCAAGTGTGGGATTGTGTCCGCATTTGAACGCTGACGTTGGATCGAAGTTGGATTGAGAGCCAGAGTGGGGTAGTGGTTAGGAGCGGCCGGTTTTAATCTGGAGGACCGGGTTCGATTCCCCACTCCTCCGCATGAGTGGTGGACTCTCATCTGGTGAAGTGGGTTGGTTTCCCCACTCTTCCACATCAAGCCAACTGGGTGAACTTGGGCTAGTCACAGTTCTCTCCAAACTCTCTTAGCACCACCAACCTCACAAGGTGTCTGTTGTGGGGAGAGGAAGGAAGGCGATTGTAAGCTGGTTTGATTCTCCTTAAAAAGATAGAGAAAGTTGGCATATAAAAACCAACTCTTCTTCTTCTAGAGTACCACTAGTCCTGTATCCTGTACATACATCTTTCTTGCTGGACTACTCTGCCGTTAAGACTGACTCACCTTAGATATGTCCCATTGAATTCACTACTACTTTGGATGCTAACTTAAATTATAACTACCGAGAGGTTACCAAGAGCCAGCATGGTGTAGTGATTAAGATCGGCGGACTCTAATCTGGTGAACCGGGTTGGTTAATTGCCCCACTCCTCCACATGAAACCAGCTGGGTGACCTTGGCCTAGTCACAGTTCTCTCCGAACTCTCTTAGCCCTACCGACCTCACAGGGTGTCTGTTGTGGGTAGGGCTGTCAATTCGGTTCGGTCCGAACTGAAAATCAACCGAATTTCCCCTGATTCGGTGATTTTCAGTTCGGACGGATCCGAACTCAAATCTGGCGGGCAACCGGGGGGGCCGAATTCAGCGAGTTCGGGAGTTCGCGAATAAATTCGGCCAATTCGGCCCCCCCTTCAGGGCAGCCCGCTGAAAGGCGCGGGCTGCCCTTTAAACTGATCTGCGCCTCCCAGCTGGGAGGCTCAGATCAGTTTAAAGGGCAGCCCGCCTCCCTTCAGCGGGCTCCCCTGAAGGGAGGCGGGCTGTCCTTTAAACTCATCTGTGCCTCCCGGCCGGGAGGCGCAGATGAGTTTAAAGGGCAGCCGCGCCTCTCCAGCGGGCTCCGCTGGAGAGGCGCGGCTGTCATTTAAAGTCATCTGCGCCTCCCGCCCGGGAGGCTCAGATGAGTTTAAAGGGCAGCCCCCCCCTTCACGGCAGCCCGCTGAAGGGAGGCGGGCTGTCATTTAAAGTCATCTGTGCCTCCCGGCCGGGAGGCACAGATGAGTTTAAATGACAGCCCGCCCCCCTTCACGGGAGCCCGCTGAAGGGAGGCGGGCTGTCCTTTAAACTCATCTGTGCCTCCCGGCCGGGAGGCGCAGATAAGTTTAAAGGGCAGCCGCGCCTCTCCAGCGGGCTCCGCTGCAGAGGCGCGGCTGTCATTTAAAGTCATCTGATCCTCCCGCCCGGGAGGCTCAGATGAGTTTAAAGGGCAGCCCCGCCCCTTCACGGCAGCCCGCTGAAGGGAGGCGGGCTGTCCTTTAAACTCATCTGTGCCTCCCGGCCGGGAGGCGCAGATGAGTTTAAAGGGCAGCTGCGCCTCTCCAGCGGGCTCCGCTGGAGAGGCGCGGCTGTCATTTAAAGTCATCTGCGCCTCCCGCCCGGGAGGCTCAGATGAGTTTAAAGGGCAGCCGCGCCTCTCCAGCGGGCTCCGCTGGAGAGGCGCGGCTGTCATTTAAAGTCATCTGAGCCTCCCAGCTGGGAGGCTCAGATGAGTTTAAATGACAGCCCGCGCCTCTCCAGCGGAGCCCGCTGAAGGGGGGCGGGCTGCCCTTTAAACTGATCTGCGCCTCTCAGCTGGGAGGCTCAGATCAGTTTAAAGGGCCCCCGCGCGCCTTCAGGGAATCCCTGAAGGCGCGCTTCGGCCGAATTTTCCCCCGAACTCCAGATCCCCCCGAATTACCGGGGATCCGAAGCGGGGGAGTTCGGACTTCGGACCGTACCGACCCCACAAGGGTCAAATTCGGCCGAATCCGAACTGTACCGAATTTTTTTTTTTTTTGACAGCCCTAGTTGTGGGGAGAAAAAGAGAAGGAGATTGTAAACTGGTTAGATTCTCCTTAAAAGGTAGAGAAAATCAGCATATAAACACCAACTCTTCTTCTGCTGCTTCTGCTTCCTTCTGTTCTGTTTAGCAAGATAGAAGCGGGACCATCTAATAGAGTTGTCCCACATATTTGTTAATTGTAAATTGTAAATCTGTTTATTGTTCCTAAAATAAGAATTTGCAAAAACCACAGGTGGCTCTTAGAGGTATTCTGTCTGCCACACACGGAAAGAAGGCCTCTTTGAAGATGTTGCAAAACATGTGTCGTCTAGTTATTTAAAATATTTTTGATCCACCTTTCCCTAAGCAGTTTGTCATAAATATGCAACATGAATTATGCAGGCAACAATAAATATCTAAACAACGTGGAGATTAGTGTTACCAGGTCCCTCTTCGTTATTGGCGGGAGGTTTTGGGGGCGAAGCCTGAGGAGGGCAGGGTTTGGGGAGGGGAGGGACTTCAATGCCATAGACGCCAATTGCCAAAGCAGCCCTTTTCTCCAGGTGAACTGATATCTATCAGATCGAGGTCAGTTGTAATAGCAGGAGATCTCCAGCTAGTACCTGGTGGTTGGCAACCCTACCAATCTTCGAACCAATGTGTGTGTGTAAAGTGCAGTCAAGTCGCAGCCAACGTATGGCTTTCAAGGCAAGTGAGAAGCAGGAGTGGTTTGCCATTACCTTCCTCTGCAGAGCCTTCCTTGGTGGTCTCCCTTCCAAGCACCAACAGCTTTCAAGATCTGAGAAGACTGGGCTATACCATGCTGCCATCCCCTTCGAACTGATACAACCAGCAAAATGAAATAAATGGACTAATATTTCTTTATCTGAATATTTATTTATCCTCTCCCTTGCTCCCATATATACATACACACATATTCACACATGCACACAATTCCTTTATACCCTACCTTTCTTGGAGACACTCAAGACAGATTACAAAAATTAAAAACCTACAATGCAATAAAACACTGCAATAAATGTGATTAGAACAAAAAAAACCAAGTTTTATGAGTGCTTCTAAGTTTTATGATTGCTGCTATTCCTTCTTATATGACGGATTTAATTGATGTCATCGTTTTATCATCAAGGTCCTCATATTTATAGTTGAGACTCTATGAGAAAGGTGGATTATAAATGAAGTAAATAACCCAACTGAGATGATGGTATGCTCCCTGGGGGTTTGGTTAAAGCCGAAAGGCAGGGTATGAATCTCCTGAAATGAACTCCCAACCTTCACGACCCATGTCACAGGTAGTGCATGCTTCCGTTGAACACATGAACACATGAAGCTGCCTTATACTGAATATACTGAATACTGACTTTGGTCCATCAAAGTCAGTATTGTCTACTCAGACCAGCAGCAGCTCTCTAGGGTCTCAGGCAGGGGTCTTTCACATCACCTACTTGCCTAGTCCCTTTAACTGGAGATGCCGGGGACTGAACCTGGGACCTTCTGCATGCCAAGCAGGTGCTCTACCACTGAGCCCCAGATGTGTGTTTGGCAATCAACTGTAATATTGTATATATGTTTGCATAATTCATTGGTAAACCCGTTTAAACTGTCAAATAGCATTTTACTGAATGCCAAGTTACTGCTTCATCATGAAAATTGGGGTTAAATTTGTATTTTTTAACTGTTTTATGCTGTTTTACCTCATGTTAGCTGCCCTGTGCCTGGCTTCAGGAGAAGGGCAGGATAAAAGTATAAATAAATAAACAAACAAACAAACAAATAAATGGTTGCATTCAAATTCTAGCTGAAATAAACTTGGGAGAGGGTTTGCCCTTCTGGAATTCATGTGGATGGCGCAATTTTACATGCAAAGCCAAATTGACAATCACGCTCAGCCTCCACGCACAAATTTCAGAGTTGGGGACACAGATCTATAACCTAACCTATCCGCCTTCGAATCAACATACACAGCGCCTGTCCCTCTGGAACGGATGAGGGATTTGGGTTTTAATCACCCTTTCTAATGCAAAAAAAAAATGATCAATTACATATGTCTCTACACAGTCATGTTCCTATTAAAGAAGACCTTACCTTTGCAAATGATTAGTATGTGGCGAATGCATTAAAATGAATTATAACGGCAATCCGATCCCCAATCCCTGGGCAAAACCTTTCCATCATAAGAGACAGGTTGACTCCCCTGGGCTTAGAGAGAGAAAGAGAGGGATCAAAAACCCACGCCAATAACTTTGCAGAAGGCCGACGGAATATTCGAAGTGTTCAGCCCGCAAATTGGCCCGGCTTTAAAAGAAATGTACACGAACAGTAGTTTAACATGCATTTAGCAGGGCTACTTAGAGAGGGGAAAATTGTAATTCACCTGACAATGAGCTCTTGAGAAAGGTAGAAGAAAAACATTCATAGGTTCACTGGCCAGGAAAAGAGGAGAGAAAGAAAGAGAAAAGAAAATGTTTTTTTTCTGGCTAAAACTCAGATTCTTTTCACAAGAACATTTCCCCCTGTTAATAAAAGGAAGGAGAAATCAAGTCTCAAATATGCCCTTTTGAAGATTCTTGGATCCATCTTTTTACTATATTAAAAAAAATTATAATCCAACTTTACTCTCAGGTGGAGTTAAAAAAGGTAAAGGTAAAGGTCCCCTGTGCAAGCACCGGGTCATTCCTGACCCATGGGGTGACGTCACATCCCGACGTTTCCAAGGCAGACTTTGTTTGCGGGGTGGTTTGCCAGTGCCTTCCCCAGTCATCTTCCCTTTACCCCCAGCGAGCTGGGTCCCCATTTGACTGACCTCGGAAGGATGGAAGGCTGAGTCCACCTTGAGCCGGCTACCTGAAACCGACTTCCGCTGGGATCGGACTCAGGTCGTGAGCAGAGCTTTTGACTGCAGTACTGCAGCTTAACACTCTGCGCCATGGGGCTCCTTCAGGTGGAGCTATGAAGTGTAAAATAAATAAACATAGCATGATTGGTTGCAGGAAGAGCTAAAATAAATTTGCCCCTCAAATTCTCCTCTGCAAATTTTGGTGCTGGATATTGACTTGGTTGCACAAAATTTATCTGCGTATCTGCTCAATATTTTATATTTAGCAATCAGCTGATCAGGTTTAATCATATTAATGTAATTTTCAATCCCATTTATTGAGGAAAATCACAAATTTTGATTTCAGACTTCAGTCCTGAAAATCTGAACGCACAGGGGAAACACCCTGCCAGCATAGGGCAGGGGTGTGGGCAGTTTGGGAATTCTGAGAAAAGGAAGTGGACACCACCACAAAATGACTGCCATAGGAGCAGGGTTGACAGCTCTGGGCTGGGATATACCTGGAGATTTTTGGGGCGGAGCCTGAGGAGGGAGGGGCTTAGGGAAGGGAGGGACTTCAATGCCAGGGATTCCAATGGCCAAAACAGCCATTTTCTCCAGGGGAACTGATCTCTCTCGCCTGGAGATCAGTTGTAATAGCAGGAGCTCTCCAGACACCACCTGGAGGTTGGCAACCGGACATAGGAGGTTGGGCCTATCATAGAATGGCTGCAACAGGGACAATCATAACATGTTTGTAGGCTCCGAGTCAGGTATCCTCCTATGATGGGGTAGTTATTTCTGAATTGGCAGTCTCTGCAGTCCAAAGGTCTCCTAGTGTCTTAAGCACCTCCTGCTTGCCCTAAATGGAAATATAAGAAAGCCAGGATTGGCTCTCACCCATGTTGAGGATCACTGGTGTAGTGTAAAGTCACAGCCATGGCCTACAACTGGCAAGGTCAGATACATACACATGAACACATACGAAGCTACCTTATATTGGTGCATCAAGTTCAGTATTAGCTGATTAGGGTCTCAGTTGGAGGTCTTTGATATCACCTATTGCTAGGGTTGCCAGCTCTGGGTTAGGAAATACCTGGAGAGTTTGGGGGTGGAGCCTGGAGAGAGCAGGGTTGGAGAGGGGTGCAACCTCAGTGGGTTAAAATGCCATAGAGTCCAACTTCCAAAGTGGCCCTTTTCTCCAGGGGAATTGATCTCTGTTCCCTGGAGATCAGTCGTAATAGCAGGAGACCTCCAGCCACCACCTGGAGGTTGGCAACCCTACCAGGGGAACTGATCATGGTCATCTGGAAAACAACTGTGATAGCGGGAGATCTCCAGGTGCCAACTGGAGGTTGGCAACCCTACCTATTGCCAGGTCCTTTGAACTGGAAAGGCTGGGGCTTGAACCTGGGTCCTGGGACCTTCTGCATGTCAAGCAAATGCTCTGTTACGGAGCCACAGCTAGGGTTGCCAGGTCCTTCTTCACCACTGGTGGGAGGTTTTGGGGATCGAACGTGAAGAGGGTGGGGTTTGGGGAGGGGAGGGGAGGGACTTCAATGCCATAGAGTCCAATGGCCAAAGTGGCCATTTTCTCCAGGTGAACTGATCTCTATCAGCTGGAGATCAATTGCAATAGCAGGAGATTTCCAGCTAGTACCTGGAGGCTGGCAAACCTAACCACAGCCCCAGGTAGCATCACAATTACCTTAGATCTATGAAAGGCTCAGTAATCCAAGCCCTGTATTTAGGATGCAGACCTGGTCCATTGTCATCAGACAGCGGTTGTAATTTAGCTTGAGCAGCAGCTCTCAGCAACACGTGTGCATATGCTTGCATGTGCACACACATACACACATAGGATCTGGCAACCCTACCCCCATCCCACTCTGGTGGCAACCCTAATCCATAGGGTTGCAAGGTCCCTCTTCGCAACCTGCGGGAGGTTCCTGGAGCAGAGCCTGAGGAGGGCAGGGTTTGGGGAAGGGAGGGACCTCAATGCCATACAGTCCAATTGCCAAAATGGCCATTTTCTCCAGGCGAACTAACTGATCTGTATCGGCAGGAGATCAGTTGTAATAGCAGGAGATCTCCAGCTAGTACCTGGAGGTTACAACCAAAAAACCACAGACATATTCATTTAAATACAAAATTTTAATATCAATATCAAAGGTTATAGACAAGAATATCATACAATATCTCTTACAACAACTGTACAGTTTATCACAATAGTAGACCAACTAGTGAAAGCTTATTACATATCTCAACAGGTATACAAGGTAAGTATCACAATGTTCATTCCTATCAAATACAAACAACAATAAAATTATTATGTCTCAGAAGGACTAATCTTCTATTATTTCTTATTCCAGATGTCAGGCAGAAGAGGAAGACGACTATTGAGATACTGAGGAACCCAGGAATCTATGCAATCACACTAGCCTCTTGAAGGCAGAAGGATATTATTGCTACCCATGGGGAATTAGTAGAATGGAATTATATGACAAAAAATACCTATACCGACTGGAGAAATAAGGTGTCGGAGGAGAAACTGAAGAAGAACAGAAACGGCCGTCTTCCTCTTCTGCCTGACATCTGGAATAAGAAATAATAGAAGATTAGTCCTTCTGAGACATAATAATTATATTGTTGTTTGTATTTGATAGGAATGAACATTGTGATGCTTGCCTTGTATACCTGTTGGGATATGTAATAAGGTTTCACTAGTTGGTCTACTATTGTGATATAGTTATACAGTTGTTGTAAGAGATATTGTATGATATTGTTGTTTATAACCTTTGATATTGATATTGAAATTTTGCATTTAAATGAATATGTCTGTGGGTTTTTTGGTTGTAACTAATTAGTACACAGAAGTGTCTATTTTTGCTAAGTACCTGGAGGTTGGCAACCCTATAAACACACCATGCTGGACTTCCAGATCACAGGCTGGCACATGATTGGGATGAGGGTTTCAACCTTCCCCTGCCCCTTCCTTTCCATCATACCTCACTTTCTCACCCCATGAAAGAGTGAGAACATTTCCCACCTCGCCGGAGTGCCTGAAAGTCAAAGGACAGGAGGTGCTAAGTCAGTTACTGAGAACATCAGCGCCGGATTTGGCTTTCTGTAAGATCTCTGCCCGGGAGGCAACTCAGAAAAAGAAACAGATGCAACCCAAAAAAGCAGACAACATCCTAATTGGAGACAGCGGAAAATAAAAGAATGAAACCAAAGCCCTGCCTGTATATCCATCTTTCCGGTGAAGGTGGGGGAAACGGGGTGGGGTGACGTTGGAGGGGGGATTCATTACCTGAAGGACACATTATCCTTTCCTCTTCCTATGATTCAGCATGGTAAGTAGTCATTCCTAATTGGCTTAGAGGTTAGTATGATATATTAGGATCCTGAGGGATGTGATGACACAGGCAAATTCCTGTGGGAAGCCCAAGACGGATCTGAGAGCGAAGGCAATGCAAGTCGGAGGAAGAATTGCGCGCCTCCGGGACTAATGGCTGGTTTCTCGGCCCCGGCTCTGCATTCACAAATTGGCAGCTTGACGATCCCGCCATCTTGGGCGGCGCAAATGGAAGAGCTCTTTGGGATCGATTGGGTCATTTGCATAAATGTTTTTTTTTTTTTTAAGAATACAGAACCTTTATTGGCATTTAATTGCATAAATGTGATGATTGGCACTGACCTCAGAGGACTCCGCTTTTTACAAACATCACGGAAAGTTCCGGAAAAAGGACTCCATTTTCCAGCAATTTCCTGGTTAAAAAAATAATCAGAATTCGTCCATTTAGTTTTTATCCACTAGACCTCAGTGACGTTATCACAGAGTCAAATCTTTTTAGTGAGGTAAGTTGTGATGTCGATTCCATTGGCTATACACTCCTTTGCTGTGTGGGATCGATCATGTGAAAAAATCTAGAAATGAACGACAGGCAAAGAACAGAAAACTGACGGACTGGATTCTTGAGAATATTTTTATCCTGCCTTTTGTCCCAAAGTGCTCTGCAGAGGACGCACAAAATTATTAAAATAAACATCCAACAATACTGAAGCATAATGGTGTCCAACAGGATTTTTAAAAATGTCAATAATCTCACAGTTTATATATTTGGAAGGAGGGATGTGTCAATACCAGTAGCAATACAGCTAATTTCTGTTCAGACCTAGAACCTGGGGAATAGTGTCTTTATAGCTAGTTAACAGTAGGGTTGTGCAAAAAAAAAAAAAATCAGTAAATTTCGGGTTTATTGGGCCCAATTTTTTCCGGTAAACCAAGAATAAGCCAAATACCCATAATGGTAAATTTGTGTTTCAGCTTTATTTCCGGGTTTACAAAAAAAAATTGGGTCCGTTATAGTATATGGGGATTTTTTCAAAACTCCTGTGGGGGCATTTTGGAGGTAGGGTTCCCAAATTTTCAGGGTAGCTTCAAGGGAATTCACCAAAGTCTGGTGAAGATTGGGTTAGGGGGTCTGATTTTATGGGGTCCAGAAGGGGTCACGCCCTTACTCCATAGAGAAGCATTGTAAACTTTACCATACAGCTATTCGGCTTCATCTTTATTCCCAGGTTTTGACATTCGGTAAAACCAAAACCCGAATATGCCGAAATGGCTACTTTCGGTTTATTTTTGGTTCAGGTTAATCTATATGCACAACCGTAGCTGATCTTGAAGATGATTCCATACATCTGGGAAGGTGTAATAGGTCATCATTATTCTGAGGATGATCAAAAGATTTTGGACTATAGCTCACAAGGATATTCAAGCCTGAATTTCCCCTAGAAGCTAAAATGACCAAACCAAGGGTGCCAAACTGAATTATGAGGGGCAGATATGACATAAAGCTATGGCAAGGAAGCCACGGCCCTCAGTTTGCAAGACTTGAGCAAGGCTGTTAAAGATAGGACCTTTTGGAGGACGTTGATTCATAGGGTCATCATAAGTCTGAAGCAACTTGATATCACACAACATACACAGCTCAGAACCTCCGGGATTCCTCTAAAATGTGAGGTACCCTGAGAATGGCAAGTTAACTATTTTCCTGAGATATATGAAATTATTGGTACAAAATCTTACAGGAGTTTTTTGGGAAATGAGAGCCTCAAATCTCAGCAGGGCGGGTGCCACATCTTTTCGTACTTCTCCATAACGACAAGAGAAATAAAATTCCTGCACGTATAAAGCCAGGATCTCAGGGAAGGGCCTAAGCTAGAGCTCTTTTCCCTGCCACCTGAAGTCCTACATTTAAAAAAAAAATAATTGAGGAAACATTGAATCATGGGGCTCCCACCAGTATTTGAAAGGACAGCTTTGCTACAGAAATCTTCTGGTTGTGTAGATTACCTATAGGCTATAGTCTTGAGCAATGTAGACTATTCCTTTGGCCATGCTCAGTAACAGCTGCAGTACTAGTAGGAAGGTCTCTCAAATCCGAGTTCAACACTCTAGCCATTATATCATACTGTCCCCCTCTCTCAGCACAGTGTGGTGGTTAAGAGTGGTTTGGAGCAGCGGACTCTGATCTGGAGAACCGGGTTTGATTCCCCACACCTCCACATGAGTGGCAGAGGCTAATCTGGTGAACCCTGTTGGTTTACCCACTCCTACACATGAAGCCTGCTGGGTGACCTTGGGCTAGTCACAGCTCTCTCAGCCTCATCTACCTCACAGGGTGTCTGTTGTGGGGAGGGGAAGGGAAGGTGATTGTAAGCTGGTTTGGTTCTTCCTTAAGTGGTAGAGTAAGTCAGCATATTAAAACCAACTCTCCTCCTCCTCCTCCTCCTCTCTGAGCCAAAAGTTAGAATTTGCTATGTTCATTATCTCTTGAATATCCCATTTTCCACAAAGATAGCACTATGCCTCTGTTTTGGGGAGGGGGTTATAATGCCTTTGTTTTCCGAACCGGCCAATTCTCTCGTCTGTCATTGCTTTCTAATTCCACAGCCACGTTGTACGGCCTCCACAGGAATTTCCACGTCCTTCAGCCATCCAAAGAAGAGGGCACCCTGCTCAAAGATTTCCAAATACCGAAAGAATATTTGATATCTACATATCCACAAGCTACGACTTAATGGCCTGCATTCAACTCTGCAACACTCCTTAACCCCTTTGAGGCGGCTTCCTAAGGTTTTCCTATAGGGGAGTCATAGCGAGAAGACCCTTTACATCGCTCAGTGGTACAAAATTGACACTGGCTCTTTCACGGGGGCTTCTGTGGATTCACCTCCGAGGGTCGCATGCAGAGAGTTTCATCTGTACTAATAAGGGAGTCGATGAGTTGATAGCTGCTGAGAAAAGGGCGCAATTAATTTTGATTAAAAGGATTTCTTCCCTCCCCTCAGCCAGCTAAAATATCCCACCTACTGACCCCTCCCCTCCTCCCCATTATATTCATTTCAATGAGATATCCTAAATGCCACAGCCTTCTTGCTTAAGAGCAAGAATGTCTGGAAGGTAAAGCACTGCGAGAGAGATCTGTCATTCTGCGAGGCGCTCCGGACTTCAAAAGAGTCCGACGGCAACATCTGGAGATGCCAAAGGTAGCCAGAGGTGGAAGAAATGGATCAGGACAGAGTCTGAACTGATGAAGACGAAGACGAAGACGAAGACGAAGACGAAGACGAAGAAGAAGAAGAAGAAGAAGAAGAAGAAGAGGAAGAAGAAGAAGAAGAAGAAGGGTTGGTTTTTATATGCCGGTTTTCTCTACCTTTTAAGGAAAATCAAACCGGCTTACCATCACCTTCCCTTCCACTCCCCACAACAGACACCCTGTGAGGTCGTTGGAGCTGAGAGAGTTTGGGGAGAACTGTGACTAGGCCAAAGTCAACCAGCTGGCTTCATGTGCAGGAGTGGGGAAACCAACCCGGTTCTCCAGATTACAGTCCGCTGCTCTAAACCACTACACCACACTGGTACTCGGTAACCATTCAGTAGTATAACTTAAATTATCAGCCAAAGTAGTAGTGAATTGAATGGGACACATCTAAGGTGAGTCAGCCTTAACGACAGAGTAGTCCCGCAAGAAGGATGTATGTACAGGAGGAGGAGGAGTTGGTTTTTATGCCCCGCTTTTCTCTACCTTTCAGGAGTCTCAAAGTGGGTTACAATTGCCTTCCTCTCCCCCCAACAGGCATCTTGCGAGGTTGGTGGGGTGGAGAGAGTTCAGAGAGAACTGTGACTAGCCCAAGGTCACCCAAGCAATCTTTTGAATACATCCTTCCTCACATGAACACATGAAGCTGCTTTGTACTGAATCAGACTCCTGGTCCATCAAGGTCAGTATTGTCTACTCACACCAGCAGCGGCTCTCCAGGGTCTCAGGCAGGGGTCTTTCACATGTGACATCACCTACTTACCTAGTTCTCGCCTAGTATTTTACACTTCTGGCTTTAACCTCGGCATGTCAAGGGGAGAGGGGAGAGAATCGTGTCCTAATATCCTTTAATCTAGAGAGCCAGCGTGGTGTAGTGGTTAAGAGCGGTGGTTTGGAGCAGTGTGGTCTGATCTGGAGAACCGGGTTTGATTCCCCGCTCCTCCATGTGAGCGGCGGAGGCTAATCAGGTGAACTGGGTTTGTTTCCCCACTCCTACAAATGAAGCCAGCTGGGTTACCTTGGGCTAGTCACTGCTCTCTTAGAGCTCTCTCAGCCCCACCTACCTCCCAGGGTGTCTGTTGTGGGGAGGGGAAAGGAAGGTGAGCGTAAGCCGGTTTGAGTCTCCCTTAAGCGGTAGAGAAAGTCGGCATATAAAAACCAACTCTTCTTCTAGATAATTTAAAAAAAAACAGAGGGAACGAAAAGAGGGGGGGAGGGACTGCAGGTAGATCGCTCAAAGATGGCGACCTTCATCAATTAATCAGCATCGCCAAGAGCATTGCTTGACCTTTTAAACTTTGTGAAATTAATATAAGTAGACAAGGCACGTACACGAGCCGCCACCCCCCACCCCCGGAAAGCGCCTCGCAAGTTCACTTAAGCGATCCAAGTTCCCTTAAAGTTTTATAAGCCAGCTTTTAGGGGGAAGTGACAGCCAACGTTC
The DNA here is from genome assembly GCF_029931775.1 of Euleptes europaea. Taxonomy (NCBI): domain Eukaryota; kingdom Metazoa; phylum Chordata; class Lepidosauria; order Squamata; family Sphaerodactylidae; genus Euleptes; species Euleptes europaea. Next base: position 17,338,974 of record NC_079331.1, on the reverse strand, counting down.
AAGCAGACACTGACTCTTCCCTGACCTCTGATCCCAATAAGGCAGAGTGTGGTTATCGAGGGAAATATCGAGGGAATCCGCAGCTTGTATATTATATTGAGGTCCCGACTCTTGGAAATGCCCCCCCCCCCCGTAGACTCTTCAAAGTGATGTCAGCGAAACAAACAGCTAATACCGTGAGGCTTCAATTTACGATACGAGAGCCAGCGTGGTGTAGTGGTTAAGAGCGGTGGTTTGGAGCAGTGTGGTCTGATCTGGAGAACCGGGTTTGATTCCCTGCTTCTCCCCGTGAGCGGAGGATGCTAATCTGCAGAACTGGCTTTGTCTCCCCTTAACCGTTCCAAGCTATTCAGCTCTAAGCGGTAAAGTAGGGTTACCAGCTCCGAGTTGGGAAATACCTGGAGATTTTGGGGGTGGAGTCTGAGGAGGGGTTTGGAGAGGGGAGGGACTTCAATGCCATAGGGGAACTGATTTCTATCACCTGGATATCAGTTGTAATAGTGGGAGATCTCCAGCCACCACCGGGAGGTCGGCAACCCTACCCATGAGGTGGAGCTTCATGGGGTTGCCATGAGTCTGCTTACGTTCAGTCATGCTTAAAATGATGGACGGGTTTCAACGATCCAACAGCAGCCAACATGGCAGAACAGAACAAGTTTGCAGCCCTCCAGACACTCGGTCCAGAACACATTCTTGGGAAATGGGATTGCTTCGGTAGAAAGGGTTTGAAGGCCAGCAGCCAGGTTATCTACTGCAGAGGCAGAGACCACACGTGTCTTACAAAGAAGACCCAAAACTACAGCTCCCTTTGTTCACTGTGATTAATGTTGTATAGGGTTGCCAGCTCCGGGTTGGGAAATATCTGGAGTTTTTGTGGGTGCAGCCTGAGGAGGGCAGGGATTGGGGAGGGACTTCAGTGGGGCATAATGCCATAGAGTCCCCCTTCCGAAGCAGCCATTTACTCCACATGAACCGATCTCTATCACCTGCTGTAATAGTGGGAGATCTCCAGCCACCACCTGGAGGTCAGCAGCCCTAATGATGTAAAACTTTTAACTCACAAGCTCAAATCCTAAGGAGGGAGGAAAACCCCGGATCTCTCGCTTTTTGCCAGTGGATTATAATTTTCATAATGCAAAAGGTTCTCGCTGAATTATTAAAGTGTTTCTTTTTCTCCATTGCTGAAAGGGGGGGAGGCTTTTCACAGGTAAACCAGGGGGTGCGAAGGAAACGTGCCGTGGCGCCCAGCATTATTAATTGACGAAAGCCAAGTCTTTCGGGCATAATTCATGCTGCAACTCTAGGAATTCTTTATGGCACATGCTAGCAGAACAAGTTTAGAATGGTTGATGAAGTGGGAGCACTACTCTGTATTCTGTTTTACTTCATTTATGCCTAGAGTTGCCAACCTCCAGGTAGTCCTGAAAGGAATAAAGGCTCAGTGCTGTATAGATAATGGAAGAGATCCAAACAACACTCACAAGGTAGTATAAAGAGGAAATAAATTTATGAAAGTGCAGGTAAGTGCAAAAAGTGAACATATATACATACAAAAATCAAAAAGATACACAGCCACAATTTTTCGTGTGATTAGTAAAAATAGTCCAGCAAGGAATGCAATGCAGCGAAGGAAATAAATGTCCATTGAATCACATAACACCATATATTGTCTATAAAAGACTTTCCTGTGCTTCTCTCCTGTGCTTTGGAGACCTTACAGAAATCCTTTTTGGTCCCATTTTGAAATTGGTATGATTGTTATGAACTTCTTTGATACATGTAGCTGATGAAGCCATGTGCGAAACGTGTGCATGATCTAGACGACACGTCCTGGCATCTCTTCTTGGCACCTCTTCGCTGTGGTCCTTGCCTCGGACATCTTTCGTCCAGCTACTTAGAAGCACAGGAAAGTCTTTTGTAGACAATATATGGTGTTATGTGATTCAATGGACATTTATTTCCTTCGCTGCATTGCATTCCTTGCTGGACTATTTTTGCTAATCACACGAAAAATTGTGGATGTGTATCTTTTGATTTTTGTATGTATATATGTTCACTTTTTGCACTTACCTGCACTTTCATAAATTTATTTCCTCTTTATACTACCTTGTGAGTGCTGTTTGGATCTCTTCCAACCTCCAGGTAGTGGCTGGAGATCTCCTGCTATTACAACTGATCTCCAGCCAATAGAGATCAGTTCAACTGGAGAAAATGGCTGCTTTGGCAATTGGACTCTATGGTATTGAAGTCCCCCCCTCCCCAAACCCTGCCCTTCTCAGGCTCCACCCCCAAACACCTCCCGCTGGTGGCGAAGAGGGACCTGGCAACCCTATTTATTCCCCACTTTTCCCTCCACTGTGGACCCACACTGCCTTACAACATTCGTCCCTCTTATATTTTATCCTCACAACCACCCTGTGGTGCAGGTCAGGCTGAGAAAGTGAGATTGTCCTCGTGTTTGTTGATGGAGGACTCGGGCTCCATTGCAAAAATTATATAAGTAATATATTTCCATCGGTGTCTATAGGGGCTCCGTAGAACAGTTTGAGGGTGTGAAAACGGTACGGGGGTGGGGTACAGTTTCCCAACTCCAGGTTTGGAAATTCCTGGAGATTTGTAAATGAATGGAAGTTATGGTGGTAGCTCTAGGAATCACTGGAAACTCTATGGTAAACCGTAGAGTTTCCAGCTATCCCTAGAGCTACCACCATCATTTTTGGGTTTTCCTCAGAAATGGCATCGCCACTCTCCCAGCGATGCTCCCCAAGCCACGTCCCCACCCCCTGCCCTCCCACTAATAGGCAGCCCTGTTGAATCGAGATTTATAAGATAGGCCGGTAGAATTCTCCCCATATTGCAGCTGGGAAACCAAGGCTAAAACAGAGCCGTGTGCTACTTTGTGAATCCAAGGATCTTTATTGCCTCGGTTGCTTTTATTGAAAGGCCTCCTCTGCAATGGGTCACCTTCCCCCACGCGAGCTTCTTCCCCCTCTTTCCACCGTCTGTTTCTCAAGTGTGAAAAAGGGTGTTCTGGTCTCTAAAATACATTGCTTTTCTTTCTGTTCCCCCCTTCTCTCTCTCGCTCTCTCTCCCGCTCTCTCTCTCACCAAGTGTTCGGTCCCCTGGGTAACTGCCTCTAATATGCTCCTCCACTTGATTTTTTACATGCACTGCTGGATATGTTCTCCATCTAATTACCTTTTCCAGATCTTTTTTTCCCCCTTCCCTCTCTTGAGATGTCTCAATTAGTACGCTTTTTCCCTCTCCACCTGTCACCTTCGGAGCAGGAAGGAGGGTCTCGCCCGAACTTAAGCCACGTAGGAAATAAATGAGGGCCTGGGTCTTGGCTCCTTGGAGCACGAGGTGGTTTTACTTTACACAGCAGAGTACTTTTAATAGATGATAAATCTACAGGACGGTGGCCTCCTTAATGGAGCGCCTCTGAGTTGGCTAGTGTGCCGGCGTCTTTTCATTACTCAACGAGAAGCGCAGAGGCCGGTTATCCCAAATCCAGGGCGACGCGCTCCCCTACAAAGAGAGTAAATGCGGGCTGATTAACATAGTGCCGGACGAGGATGGATATTAACTCTCGTCTTGGAAGATCGAGGCCAAAAAATCCCTGTTTGTCTTCTTCATCGTTACATGTTGAGGCAATTAGGCATACGAAATGAATCCTGGGGTTACTTTTTTTTATAATGGTATAACTCTCCCGGCTCTCCAGCTGACAGAAGTAAGTGGAGACGGCAATGGGAACAGACACTTATTTGATTAAAATTAAATTGCAGTTCACAAAGAGGTTCACACACACACACACCCCAGAACTACAGTGGTACATTCTTCTTCAGCGCAGTTGCACAATGGGAAAATAGCGCATATCGCCAAATGGCCCTGACCCTGAAAATGCTTAAGGATGCTTTTAGGCTTTGGAAGCTAGTCAAGTGACCAATCAATCATTCTCACTTGACAGAAGCATTATGATTATTGTCAGTGGTGATATGTTAAACCTGGTTTTGATCTATCGGGAATCTGAGTCCTCTCTCACTACCATTGGACTTCTGCGGTGTCATGGAACATTCAAAAACATTCCAGTTCGTCAGGGTGAAGTTAACTTATTATGTCCTCCATACCACCTGCAGCAAGTTGGAGAGGAGGATGGATAGATGACCAACAGGTAAGAATTTGGCAAAAGGAAAACTATTTCTCAGCATGAACACAAAGAGCTTTTGTTCTCTGACCAGCATGCTTGTATGATGCCCATGCTTGTTACTGCCATTTTCCTCCCTGCCCTCCTCTAAGTGACAGCCTTTCAAACATCCTTGTTGAATTGCATCTTGTTCACATTCGCTCTAGGCTGATCTTGCATTGAGCAGAGGGTTGGATTAGATGGCCTGTATGGCCCCTTCCAACTCTATGATTCTAGCTGTGAAAACTAAAGGCCGTGGCTTTCTTGATTGAGTCCGTTCATCTCATGCTGGGTCGTCCTCTTCTCCTATTGCCTTCAACTTTTCTTACCATTATTGTCTTTTCCAGTGAGTCTTGTCATCTGACGATAAGAAGAAGAATTGGTTTTTATATGCCGATTTTCTCTACCTTTTAAGGAGAATCGAACCAGCTTACAATCTCCTTCCCTTCCTCTCCCCTACCACAGACAGTGAGAGTTCTGAGAAAACTGTGACTAGCCCAAGGTCACCCAGCAGGCTTCATGTGGAGGAGTGGGGAAACCAACCTCATTCTCCAGATTAGAGTCCACCGCTCTTAACCATTACATCACACTGGTGGGGTAATGCAATAGTCATTTTAGCTTCTTGGGAGAATTCAGGCTTGATTTGATCCAGAATCTACTGATTTGTTTTTTTCCCGGTAGCCCATGGTTTCTGCTCTTGAATTTAAAATGATCTTTTAGACTGAATTACGCCAGCAGCAGCTTTCCAAGTTCTTGAGCAGGAGGGCTTAGATGCTTGCCTTGATCCTACAACTGGAGAAGCCAGCCATTGGACCTGGGCTCCCTTTCCCCGGTCGCGTGTTCCGATCACAGAAGTACAGACTCCAGACATCTGCTTCAGGTCACCGTCCCCCGTTCGAAATACACCCATGCTGCCGCCGCAGGTCACAAGCTTCATTAACATCACCCAAACAACTTTGGAATGACGTGTGGTTGTTGGTTTTTTTTCAAGGGGAACTCATGCCAGCCAACCCGATCTGGGCACCGGTTGAAAACAGAGCTGCCAATTGCTGCTTTTTGAAACATCTCGCGGCGGAGGCAGCTTTGGAGAGTTACGAAAGGCTGGTCCAGAAAGCTCGCCCAGATGGTGAGGTTTTGCAAAATACATACCGCAGATTGCAGCGTGCTTCACTTATTCATGACGACAGAGACCAAAGAAGGCCAATATAATTAAAATGTACACAGTGGGCCATACTGTTCAACCCCCCCCCATCTCCCTCCCTCTCTCTCTCACACACACACAAGCACAGGTATATATCTCAAACAAAAGTCAATTGAGTTGAAAGTGGTCCGTTTGGCATACTGTCTGCTGCCATCTTCTTTGCGAGAAGTGAGGCCGGCCAACGACACAATGAATGGTGTTGGGGGGAAGGACAGAAACTGTGTTTTTCAAAGTAAATCAAATCAAATTTTGTCGAAGGCTTTCACAGTCAGAGTTCATTGGTTCTTGTAGGTTATCCGGGCTGTGTAACCGTGGTCTTGGAATTTTCTTTCCTGACGTTTCGCCAGCAACTGTGGCAGGCATCTTCAGAGTAGTAACACTGAAGGACAGTGTCTCTCAGTGTCAAGGGTGTAGAAAGAGTAATATATAGTCAGAAAGGGGTTGGGTTTGAGCTGAGTATTGTCCTGCAAAAGTATTGTCCTGTAAGTATCAAGATAATGTGCTAATGAGGGTATGGTATGTTAATATGGAACCATTGTATCCTGAAGTGATCTGTTAATGTGTGTAATCCAAAACTAATCTGTATGGCTATTGTTGAATGTTGTCTTTGTCTGGAGGTTTTTCAGGGCAGGAAGCCAAGCCTTATTCATTCTTAAACTCTCCTCTTTTCTGTTAAAGTTGTGCTGATGTTTGTGAATTTCAATGGCTTCTCTGTGCAATCTGACAAAATAGTTGGTAGAATTGTCCAGTCTTTCAGTGTCTTGGAATAAGACCCTGTGTCCTGTTTGGGTCAGTCCATGTTCAGCCACTGCTGATTTCTCAGGTTGGCCAAGTCTGCAGTATCTTTCATGTTCTTTTATCCTTGTTTGTATGCTGCGTTTTGTGGTCCCGATATAAACTTCTCCACAGCTGCAAGGTATACGATATACTCCTGCAGAGGTGAGGGGGTCTCTTTTGTCTTTTGCTGATCGTAGCATTTGTTGTATTTTCTTGGTGGGTTTAAACACTGTTTGTAGGTTATGTTTTTTCAAAAGTTTCTCCATCCTATCAGTGACTCCTTTAATAAATGGCAAGAATACCTTTCCTATGGGAGACTGTTTTTCTTGAGTTTTCTGATTTTTGTTTGGTTCAATGGCCCTTCTGATTTCATTCTTGGAGTAGCCGTTTGCTAGCAGTGCGTGATTTAGATGGTTAGTTTCTTCCTTGAGAAACTGTGGTTCACAGATCCGTCTTGCACGGTCCATTAATGTTTTGATTATTCCTCTTTTCTGTCGGGGGTGGTGGTTGGAGTTTTTGTGTAAGTAGCGATCTGTGTGAGTTGGTTTCCGGTAGACCTTGTGACCTAACTGAAGGTTTGATTTACGGATGACAAGGGTATCAAGAAATGGGAGTTTACCCTCAATTTCCTTTTCCATGGTAAACTGAATGTTTGGATGGATATTATTAAGATGAACATGAAAGATACTGCAGACTTGGCCAACCTGAGAAATCAGCAGTGGCTGAACATGGACTGACACAAACAGGACACAGGGTCTTATTCCAAGACACTGAAAGACTGGACAATTCTACCAACTATTTTGTCAGATTGCACAGAGAAGCCATTGAAATTCACAAACATCAGCACAACTTTAACAGAAAAGAGGAGAGTTTAAGAATGAATAAGGCTTGGCTTCCTGCCCTGAAAAACCTCCAGACAAAGACAACATTCAACAATAGCCATACAGATTAGTTTTGGATTACACACATTAACAGATCACTTCAGGATACAATGGTTCCATATTAACATACCATACCCTCATTAGCACATTATCTTGATACTTACAGGACAATACTTTTGCAGGACAATACTCAGCTCAAACCCAACCCCTTTCTGACTATATATTACTCTTTCTACACCCTTGACACTGAGAGACACTGTCCTTCAGTGTTACTACTCTGAAGATGCCTGCCACAGTTGCTGGCGAAACGTCAGGAAAGAAAATTCCAAGACCACGGTTACACAGCCCGGATAACCTACAAGAACCAACAAATCAAATTTATTAAGAAGAAGAGTTGGTTTTTATATGCCGACTTTCTCTACCACCTAAGGGAGAATCAAACCGGCTTACAATCACCTTCCCTTCCCCTCCCTACAACAGATACCCTCTGTGAGGTGGGTGGGACTGAAAGAATGTGACTTGCCCAAGGTTACCCAGCTGGCTTCATGGGTAGGAGTGGGGAAACAAATCCACTTCACCAGATTAGCCTCCACCGCTCATGTGGAGGAGTGGGGAATCAAACCCGGTTCTCCAGATCAGACTCCACCGCTCCAAACCACCGCTCTTAACCACTACACCACACTGGCTCTCATACGGTCAACTGACCAATCACATGCCAACACATCAAAATTTCCAGACTCAATAGTTTTGCACCGCAGAATCACAGACTGCCCGTACAAATAAAGGTGTAAGATCAGTAAAAACAACCCCTGGTTAAAATTATCACATTAAAATTGATAAAATTGTAAAATATTCCAACGATCATTCTCTAATAAAGCTCTGCGTATTTTAATGGCAACAGCGCAGAACTTGGCAGTTTGGAGCATAAGCTGAGGATCTTCTCCTAATAGGAGCTTCTTTGCCAAAAGCTCAACTGACTCTTCAGGGAATTTACCAAGCAGGGGGGAAATAAGCTTTGATCTAACTTATTGGTAGAGTGGGCAACGTATCAGTGTGTGCATGATGGTTTCCCCTGTGCCACATGGACAAAACCTCTCTGATCTAGGAATTTTCTTATATCTCCCTTCTAAAACAGCTGATGGTAGGGCCTGGCATTTTTCAAAGTATGTAGGAAGAAGATGAAAAAGAGTTGGTTTTTATATGCCGATTTTCTCTACCTTTTAAGAAGCATCAAACCAGCTTACAAGCGCCTTCCCTTCCCCTCCCCACAACAGACACCTTGTGAGGTAGGTGGGGTTGAGAGAGTTCAGAGAGAACAGGGACTAGCCCAAGGTCACCCAGCTGGCTTCATGTGTACAAGTGAAGAAACCAACCCGGTTCGCCAGATTAGAGTCCGCCACTCATGTGTAGGAGTGGGGAATCCAACCTGGTCCTCCAGATTCAAGTCCTCCGCTCATGTATAGGAGTGGGGAATCCAACCCGGTTCACTAAATTAGAGTCCACCGCTGGAGATATCTCGGAATCACAACTGATCTCCAGACTGCAGCGAGCAGTTCCCCTGGAGAAAAAGTCGGGTTTAGAGGGCGGATTCTATGGCATTCTACCCCAGTGAGGTCCCTCCCATTCCCAAACCCTGCCTTCCTCAGGCTCCCCGCCCCAAACCTCTAGGAATTTCCAAACCCAGAGCTGGCAACCTTATCCCATGGCCCTTTTCAAGGAAATTAAGAGGACAACCTCTGTCTCTTTGGCACTATTCTTCAACAGTTAAATAAAACGAGTTTGGGTACCCTCGGGTTGCGATACAACTGCAATACATTACTCAGTTGGTTGCCGAGTCATCAAAAACATTATTAAGGCTGCACCGTGGGGTTCCAGTTCTCTTATTAGCTGCAGCTCTGAGAACCACCTAAGTTTCTTTTTGACACAACTTTTTACACGCTTGCATCTTGGTCACTAGGCCAAAGTGGCTATATTTAATTAAAACACCTTTTCCTGCTCCCTTCCAAAATGTCCAGGGCAACTTTTACAATACAAACCAAGAATGATTCAAAAATTAGAAAGTTAATAGCACGTTCCTAAGGTCCGCTGCTCATGTACAGTTGACATCCTCCAGGCGGGGCCTGACAATATCCCAGAATTACGACTGATCTCCAGACAACAGCGATCAGTTCCCCTGGAGAAGATGGCTACTTTGGAGGGAGCACTAGAGTTGCCAACTCCGGGTTTGGGAACTCCTGGAGATTGTGACAGTAGAGTCTGAGGAGGGTGGGGTTTTGGAGGGAAAGGACTTCATTGGAGTATAACGCCGTAGAGTCCACCTTCCAAAGCGGCCATTTTCTTCCGGTGAACTGATCTCTGTTGTAGGGTTGCCAGGTCCCTCTTTACAACCGGCGGGAGGTTTTTGGGGTTGGGCCTGAAGAGGACAGAGTTTGGGGAGGGGAGGGACTTCAATGCCCTAGAGTCCAATGGCCAAAGCGGCCATTTTCTCCAGGTGAACTGATCTCTATCAGCTGGAGGTCAGTTGGAATAGCAGGAGATCTCCAGCCACCTCCTAGAGGCTGGCAATCCTAGGGCGGACTCTATGGCATTATATCATATGGAGGTCCATCCCCTCTAGGGTTACCAACCTCCAGGCAGTGGCTGGAGATCTCCTGGGATTACAGCTGATCTACAGGCAACAGGGATCAGTTCACCTGGGAAAACGGTTGCTGTGGAAGATAGAGTCTATGGCAGGGATCCCAAAACTGCGGCTCCAGAGCCGCATGCGGCTCTTTGGCCCGTTGAGTGTGGCTCTCCGAACTTGGTTCGGAGCCCCTGCTCTTGCGCCCGCTCGTGCCGGCAGCCGGGCTGCGGAGCCGGCACGCCTGAGAGAGAGAGCGGGCACGCTGTCTCCCCCCACCCGCCACACCGTGGAGAATGGCTGGGTCCCCCTTTCCCTTGCACTCAATGGTTGGGAGGCTAAAGCCTCCCCTCCCCTCTAGCCGCGCGATTGCTGGGAGGGCGGCTCGGCAGTTCCTGGCCCCCCCGCCTATCAGCTGTTGGGCGGGGCGGGCTTCCTTTGGTAGACCTGGCCTTTGGCTGAGTCCCATTGGGAGGCCATGTCTACCCACTGGCTTTCTTGGCGGTAAACATGGAAAAAGTCCCCCTTCAGAGGCCAGGTCTACCAATTGGCTTCTATGGGCCTCCGGAGGCCAGGTCTACTGCCAAGAAAGCCAATGGGTAGACCTGGCCTCCCAATGGGACTCAGCCGGGGGCCAGGTCTACCAATAGGCTTTTATGGCTGTAGACCAGGCCTCCAGATGAGGACTCCGGACGGGGAGGGGGAAATGGCAGGGACTTACAATTTAATTTTTATCAATAAATAAGATCACTATTCAGTATGATATCAAGTTTTATTCAGTGTACTTATAGTTTAATTAAGACTTAAAACTTTAATTAAAGTTTATTAAGTTAATAAACAGTGTACCTACCTATATAGTTTAAGTTTAAGAAATTTGGCTCTCAAAAGAAATCTCAATCGTTGTACTGTTGATATTTGGCTCTTTTGACTAATGAGTTTGCCGACCCCTGGTCTATGGCATTATACCCCACTGAAGTCCCTCCCCTCCTCAAACCCCAGGCTCCCTAGACTCCACTCCCAAAATCTTCAGAAATTTCCCCACCCAGAGTTGGCCACCCTACAAGAGAACTTGGTCTTTCTGGATTTAGGGCAACCTCAAGGTCTCACTCCTTCCAAGGGAAGAAGTGCTTCCTAGCGTGATCGCACCTTTGCACATTGACAGCCCTAGCCTGATGATTGCAAAAATGGTTTTTCTTCTCTCCGCTCCACGTGCGGGAGCGTTCCTCGGGATTAACAAGCCAGGCCTGAAGGGAAAGGCCTCCGAACGCTTCAGAAAGGCTAGACTTCATTGTGCGCTCCCCGTTTGACAGCTGCGCACAATGGTACGAAAATGCTCGGCTGGCTCGTTTTGTTTATTTCCTGATTGGGGGACTGTTTAGGGCTCAGTCATGGCGCATTAGAGACCCGGAGAGGATGGGGGCAGGTGCCTCTCCGCCTTCACACAATCCAGGGCCGCCCTAATGAGCCTCCGCTTTCTCCGAGCTAATGACCTTTCAACGCCCAGCCTCGGGATTCACCCCGGTGCGCTATTTAAAAACTAGGGGCCTTTCAGAAAGCATCCGATTCACCAACGCAGCGCAGGGGGGCTTGTGTCTTTCACAGGTGCCATGTCAGGTGTGAAAATGCGCCTTTGGTGTTTCAGGGGTGGCTTCCCAGCCAAGAGGGACTTGGAAGGTCCAGAGGTTGAACTGATGTGAGCACCGAACGGTTGACGTGCTCTGCTGTGGCACAAAGTCTCGCCCCTCCAAACGGCGCCTCTTGTCAACTTCGGGAAGGGTCGCCATGTTCCTCTGTTGCGGCAAAAACAAGTGAATCTTGAGGTGAACTGACAAACTTATCAGTTCTTCTTGTCAGGGATTCAGTAATCCTAACAAAAAAATTCTCCCTTTGATTTTCTCTGCTTTAAAAGGCAAAAAGGGCCCCGTGGTACAGAGTGGTAAGCTGCAGGGCTGCAGTCCAAGCTCTGCTCACGACCTGAGTTCGATCCCGACGGAAGTCGGTTTCAGGTAGCCGGCTCAAGGTTGACTCAGCCTTCTGAGGTTGGTAAAATGAGTACCCAGCTTGTTGGGGGTAAAGTGTAGATGACTGGGGAAGGCAATGGCAAACCACCCCGTAAACATAGTCTGCCTAGTAAATGTCGAGATGTGACGTCACCCCATGGGTCAGGAATACATGAACACTTGAAGCTGCCTTATACTGAATCAAACCCTTGGACCATCCAAGTCAATATTGTCTACTCAGACTGGCAGCAGCTCTCCAAGGTCTCAGGCAGGGGTCTTTCACATCACCTACCTGCTTAGTCCCTTTTACTGGAGATGCCAGGGATTGAACCCGGGACCTTCTGCTTGCCAAGCAGATGCTCTCCCACTGAGCCACGGCCCCTCTCCACGGCCCGGATTGGTTTCTCCACTCCTACATATGCTTGCACAGGGGACTACCTTTACCTTTAAAAGGGAAGGCATTCTTAATAGCTCAAAGAAGACAAGCATTCCCGACCTTCTGTCTGTCACTACAAAGACCTATATAGTGCCATGAGATAGTGCCATAATTTCAGTATGCTTATATTCTTCTAGCTCTGACCTGGATGGTGCAGGCTAGCCCAATCTTGCTAGATCTCAGAAGCAAAGCAGGGTTGGCCCAGGTAAGTACGTAGACTGAATTCTGGGTAAGTACTGAATTCTGGGACTAGTATTCAGAGCGGTATGACTGCCTCTAAATGTGGAGGTTCCATTTAGTCACCAGGGCTATTTAATAGTGTACAAATGATATTTCTTTCTGCACTCATTGAGCAAGGGTGGCGGTCCCTTCCAACTCTATGATTCTATGAACTCCTACATTATATAACTCCTACATTATATTCTGCGCATGTACAGCTGAATGCATAACGAAAACCCCACAGGTACTGCTCCCCAGTTTTATTTTGCTCTTTCTTGCACACAAATGTATGCTGAGCTTTTCAGGATGCATGTGTGTTCCCTATAACAGGTATACAGGGCCTAGATAGGGTTGCCAGCTCCCAGATGGGAATTACCTGGAGATTTTTGGGGTGGAGCCTGAGGAGGGTGGGGTTTAGAGAGGGGAGGGGCTCCAATGCTATAGAGTCCAATGGCCAAAGTGGCCATTTTCTCCAGGGGAACTGATCTCTATCACCCGGAGATAAGTTGTAATGGCGGGAGATCTCCAGCTACGTGTAGGCCCTTGATTGCAAGCTGTACCAAACCCACATTTGATCCCGTTCCCCATGATATGTGTTCACACTTCCCCCCGTTGTAGCTTCTGGACAGTCTGAGTGAATACAGATTACCTCTTTGCCAGCAGTATCTCAACTCAGTATTCGTGTGTCCTCTTAAGACCTGGTTCACACTTGGAGGAGAATGAGGAGACAAAGTCCTCTATAGAGAGAGAATGAGCTGACCTCTCAAACTGCAGGTGGTGGATTCGAGCTTTGCATTTTCCTTCAAGTAGAAAAAAACATGCAAACAGAATTCTAGCAACGCAGAAAGAAAAGTTCTAGCCTTTTTATGTTGGTCTTACGAGAGATACATTCTTTACTGGAGAGCCAGCACAGTGTAGTGGTTAAGAGTGGTGGACTCAAATCTGGTGAACCGGGTTTGATTCCCCGCACCTCCACATGAGCGGTGGACTCTGATCTGGAGAACTGGGTTGGTTTCTCCACTCCTACATATGAAGCCAGCTGGGTGACCTTGGGCTAGTCATAGCTCTCTCCGAACTCTCTCAGCCCCTTCTACCTAGACACAGCTCTCTTCGAGCTCTCTCAGCCTCACCTACCACATAAGAGCATAAGAACATAAGAAAAGCAATGTTGGATCAGATAAAGGTCCATCAAGTCCAGCAGTCTGTTCACACAGTGGCCAACTATGGGCCTCTAGGAAGCCCTATGTGTCTATTGTGGGTAGAGGAAGGGAAGGAGATTGTAAGGCAGCTTGATTCTCCTTAGAAGGTAGAGAAAGTCGGCATATAAAAACCAACTCTTCTTTTACTGCTACTATTGTTGATCTTTTAGTTTCTATAATTGTCATTCTTTAAGAGTAAAGCTTCCTCAACAAGTTCCTCTAGAAATTAAAGGACAGGTAAGTGCTAGATGTATTTGTATGAGAGTTAAGGCAAAACATAGGGAACAAATTTCCATTTCATGAACTGTAGCCACAAAGGGGATCTTTTCAGTTGTAGATAATATATTGGTACACATTTGGATCTTGTTAACGTGAATTGGTTTGTCCTATATGGGCTTTGCCTAAAGCGATGTACATGGAAGAAGAAAAGTTGGTTTTTATATGCCGACTTTCTCTACCACTTAAGGGAGACTCAACCTGGCTTACAATCACCTTCCCTCCCCCTCCCCACAACAGACACCCTGTGAGGTAGCTGGGGATGAGAGAGTGTGACTAGCCCAAGGTCACCCAGCTGGCTTCATGGGTAGGAGTGGGGAAACAAACCCAGTTCAGCAGATTAGCAACATTTTAAAAAATCTGTACAGCCAACCAAATCTCCAGTAGTCAATCAAAAGCCTTGCTGGGCAAAACCCTACCTTGCCCCAACCACTTCTAAAAGCACTTGGTGGGCACCAAAAAAAGGTGTTGGCGGGTGCCATGGGGAGGGGCCGTGGCTCAGTGGTAGAGCATCTGCTTGGCATGCAGAAGGTCCCAGGTTCAGTCCCCGGCATCACCAGTTAAAGGGACTAGGCAAGTAGGTGATGTGAAAGACCTTTCTCTGCCTGAGACCCTGGGGAGCCGCTGCCGGTCAGAGTAGACAATACTGACCTTGATGGACCGAGGGTCTGATTCAGTATAAGGCAGCTTCATGTGTTCATGTGCCCACAGGCACCATGCTGGGGACCCCTGGCATACACAGTAGGCAGTACAGTTTGACTAGCATGTCCCTATTTCCATCCGTGAACTATTGGACAATAAAAGGACAGAGAGAGGCGCATGCACTTGGTGTAGGTTTAGGGTCCGAAATCCCAGCCGTTCTGATTTATGAGACCATTCTGCATACTATTTGACTAATTTAATAACAGATGCCCAAGCGCAGATTATCCTTTATGTCGTGCAAGAAGCGGTGGAAGAGATTCCGTGTCAGCTCCTCGCCACGGGGTATATCTTGATAAGTAAGGGTCGCATTGTTATCTTTCCCTCTCTCTTTCATTCCACAAGCACTTTAGTTACAATTTAACTCTCCATGTCCTGCAATAAAAATCTAATTAAAGTCATTAGGAGGTAGCGTCATCTGCAGAACGCCTGGCGTCTTCTCACAGAGCCAGCATCTGCGGGTCTCCGGTTAGACAAACGCCGATCGAGCGGACGCGTTCTGCATATACTCACGGAAGGCAGTGGATACTTTACTCGTGATTAAAATAGGTACAGGGCATCGTGGGAGAAGTCACGTTAGGTTGCTCAAGACTTGCCGTGATTCGCTAAAGAGCAGGGAGGGTATTGCGCTTAAAAGGATCTCGAGGTCACAGAAGGATAATATCTCCGTGATCATAACAGTTTAGCGAACGTAGGGGTGGGGGAATCACGTCCAATGCAGCGGATAGCATGTTCCAGCTATATTTTTTTAACCAGCTCTCAAAGAAGGTTTTTAAAAAATTATTATTCCAAACGTTTACATTTTTAGCAGGCACTTTGAGAAACGAGGATTTTTCTTTTCTTTTCTTTTTTGCGGTTGCAATAACGAGGGTAATGAGCTTACGGTTCGCATCGCTCGCGTGAATTGTAGGAGCGAAAAGAAGACATGTCTGCCTTCCTCCTCTTTTGCGAGCACGTTCCCCCCACCACCACCACCCTGAGCACAACACACTCCACTGCACAATAACGCAGCCTTTCCCAGAGAACGTGGACAGGTTTTCTGTTGCAGCGCCACAGTTGGCCAGAGAGTCATTTGAACGGATCTCAAAACTGTATTATTTAACAGTGAAGGAGCCCTGGGTGTTGTAAAGGAAGGATACGGGAAGGCCAAACACACAAAATTGACCGTTCTGCTTTTATGCTCTAGGGGTGCGTATAATTTTTGGATCCCAAATCTGGCAAGCCGCAGCGCCTGATGTTTCCGAACAAAGCCAAAAGGAAAATTAAAATCCGTAATAGTCCGAGCCAACTGTGCGATGCCTTTGTTTAAAAGAGTTGGGGGGGTGGAGGGGGGGACTTTCCTCAGCGCTTGAGGCCCCTGTGCTTAGAAATAGACCTCCGAAACAAAGTCTCACTGGAGAAGTGCTGGCTAGACTTCTTCACAGTTCAAGGGCCTTTGAATTGGAAGGGGAACATGCAACTCAGTAAGAGAAACAGACCAGCTGAGACATTTGGATCTCTGCTTCTGCAGAAAAGAGAGTGGAGAGATCTAGTTCTTTGAGACATCAACATCTCGATATTTCCAAAGTCTGAACAGAAGTGTAAGGCTATGCTGACATCGGCACTAAGAGAACAGTTCCTTCAGTGCTAGGACGCTTTGCAGGAAACGAATCCTTCAGCAGTGCCAATCTGCTCTAAGCAGAATTCAGACTGTGGCTCCAAATGGCACTTACTATGCTACCATGGCCTTTTATGCATGGACGTTTCCCCACAGTCACCCCCGTCGACTGCTTCGGGGCTTCCTTTGATTATGCATGCTTTTCCCGACCGTAGCGGTCGCCTCGCTCTCCCCGTGCGTTTTGCCCGCGTTTTCCGGATGCTGCTTTAGCCGGAATCTGGAAAACGTGGGCAAAACGTGCGGGGAGAGCGAGGCGACCTCTGACAGGCGGGAAAGGCATGCAAAAACGAAATGAAGCACCGAAGCAGATAGCTGGGGGGGGGGGTGACCATGGGGAAACGTCCCTGCATAAAAGGCCTATGTCCCCCATGCCCTGATCTGGATGTCCCAGCCTAGATCCTGATCCTTTTAAATGGAGATGGTGGGGATTGAACCAGGATCTCCTGTGCGCAGACCAGAGACTCTTCCACTGAGCCGCGGCCCCTCCAGTTCTCACCTTTCGCATCTGATAAAGAATCGCAGGTGTGAGATTTCCCCCATTACTTCCCTTTGCTTTTCTCGCACCTGTATTTGAGAGTCCAAGCTCCTCTCTTCTCCATCGGGATCCAAGTTCAGCTCGATGAAGTTCTTAAAGGGGAAACCAGCACAAGGTGTGACGTTTGCCCCCAGGTGCCCAGCTGCTGTGCTCGCTGGTGCATCTGCTTCGCGCTTGCGCTATACGTGACACCAAAGGTTGAAAGATTAAGGAACAGTTTACCCTTTTGTTGGTAGATAGCGGGGGGGGGGAGATGATGCCGAGCAAAAGGGGGAGTGAGGCATGAGGACCCTGCGCTGCACAGATGGGCATGGTGCGCAGACAGCGGAGTGTCACTCTGCAGATTTCACTCTGTAGATTCAATTTGGCCCTGGCAATTTCTAAAAACACTCGGCAGGAGCCAAGAAAGTTGTCGGGGATGAGGCATCGTGGTACCTATGAGCACCCCATTAGGGGGTTAGGTTTAGGGGAGGGGCTGTGGCTCAGTGGTAGAGCATCTGCTTGGCATGCAGAAGGTCCCAGGGGATTAGGTGCAATCCCCGGCATCTCCAGTTAAAGGGACTAGGCAGGTAGGTGATGTGAAAGACCCCTGCCTAAGACCCTGGAGAGCCACTGCCAGTCTGAGCAGACAATGTTGACTTTGATGGACCAAGGGTCTGATTCAGTATAAGGCAGCTTCATGTGTTCTTGTGTTATACCATGCTGAGGTCTCTCCCTTCCTCAAATCACCCTTTCCAAGCTTCAGCCTAGGGTTGCCAAACCCCAGGTGGTGGCTGGAGATCTCCCGCTGTTACAACTGATCTCCAGGTGACAGAGATCGGTTCCCCTGGAGAAATGACTGCTTTGGAGGGTGGACTCTATGGCATTGAAGTCCCTCCACGCCTTCCTGCCTTCCTCAGGCTCCACCCACAAAATCTCCAGGTATTTCCCAACCTGGAGCTGGTAACTCTACCTCATCCCCAAATCTGCAGGAATTTCTCAGTTCAGAGTTGGCGACCCTATGTCCTGTCAAATTGTATGCACACTCATTGTAAAATGTGAAAAGCATAAGGCCACTTCATGTGTTCGCTGTCTACATTGGATTTCACGAGGGTTGCCAGGCAGTGAGAGGGCATAGGTAGCTCTAGGAATCACTGCTAACTCTGTGGTAAAACCATAGAGTGTCTGGAGATTCCTAGCTATCCTATATCACTTCCATTGCTCACCCTCAACCCTGGCTGTGGCGTCATGGTCCTTCTGGTAAAAAATTGGAAGTGACATAGGTTGCTCTAGGAATCACTGGTAACTCTGTGGTAAAGAAGAAGAAGAGTTGTAGAAATAGAACTGAGGATCAAATGGCTAAACTATGATACCTATGATCTATAATAGCAGTTAACGAGTAACAAATGAATACAAACAGTAGCACTAGTGGGAAAATGACAGAATGCTTTATTTAAACAAAGATATAAGGTTAAAATAATGATTAAAGTATTAATTAAATAGGTTCCAATTTAAGAATGTGATGGGGTTGGGAAGATGACAAGAAATGATGTTTACATGTCAATATTGTTTTTCTTCTTCTTTTTTTCCTTCCCCTTTCCCCATATTTTTTTTCCTTTCTGTATCCCTAAAAACCTGATAAAATATTCAAAAAGAAGAAGAAGTTGGTTTCTATGTGCCGACTTTCCCTACCACTTAAGGAAGAATCAAACCAGCTGACAATCACCTTCCCTTCCCCTCCCCACAACAGGCACCCTGTGAGGTAGGTGGGGCTGAGAGAGTTCTAAGAGAGCTGTGACTAGCCCAAGGTCACACAGCTGGCTTCATGTGGAGGAGTGGGGAAACAAACCCAGTTCACCAGATTAGCCTCCGCCACTCATGTGGAGGAGCGGGGAATAAAACACGGTTCTCCAGATCAGAATCCACTGCTCCAAACCACCGTTCTTAACCACTATACCATGCTGGCCATAGAGTTTCTGGAGATTCCTATAACTACCCTATATCACTTCCAGTGTTTTACAAAAGTGACATGATGCTACAGCCAGCGTTGTGGGTATTTTTCTCCAATGGGGATCCCCCGCCCCCAATGGAGGTTTGGCAGCCCTAGATTTTGCCTGAATGAACGCTCTCGGTTCAACTAGATGATACATATGTTCACTCTTCCAGAACCTAATGGAGAAACAAAATCTTTGGCTCTTCCACACATCCGGCCTTCTGTTGCCCCCAATTAATATGTCCAGTGTACTAAAAGATGATCGCTTTGCCTGGGCAGAGGCAGCAGCCTGCGTGATTTTTTTTTTGGTCAAACCGTCTTCCTCCCCAGACACAATGCGATGCCAAAGGAAAGTATTCTTCAGCCTGCAGTGATGCGAAACACGCAGAAGCTCAAAGGCGCTCCGTTTGGCTGAAGACGCCAGATGGCACTGGTACTTTTATTGTACTGCGCCAGAAAAGAAAAACACTGAAAGACCTCAGATGGCCCTGGCTGCCAAATGTGGGATTCTAGAGAACTTTCCCTATACCTCTCTGGTGAGTCTTTCTAGGCAAATGCAACTCCTCACATGTAAATCAACATTTTGCAATGTTGAAGTGTGGAAAGACGGCTTCGCCACCCTATTTGCACAATGGGAATAATCTGAAATGATGGCGGGGGGATTTTAATTGGCGGTTGCTCAACGCACACACCCCACCGACAAAACCCTGGTGTGTCAGCTTCCAAGCAAAATAGCTATAGAATAATATGAGTGACAGTGAAGCTGGAAAGAGCCCTGACCTGGATGGCCCAGGCTAGCCTGATCTCGTCAGATGTCAGAAGCTAAGCAGGGTCAGCCCTGGTTAGTATTTGGAGGGGAGACCACCAAGGAATACCAGGGTTGCTGTGCAGAGGAAGGCACTGGCAAACCATCTCTGTTAGTCCTTTGCCATGAAAACCACAAAAGGGGTCGCCATAAGTCGGCTGTGACTTGGGGCACTTTACACACACAAAGTTGGAAACAGGTGATTTCCTCCCCCCGCCCCAACTCAGTGAGTTGAAGGTTGTAAATAGTCTGAAGCATCATTGCCCTGAAGCCCCAACCTGGCTCTTGACTTTGTGCAAGCTTCACAAGACTGTGTTTCAACGGGTTGAAATTAAATCAAAAGAGTTTCCATCTAGACATTAGGAAGAATTTTCTAACAGTTAGAGCTGTTCCTCAGTGGAACAGGCTTCCTCGGGAGGTGGTAAGCGCTCCTTCCCTGGAGGTTTTTAAGCAGAGGCTAGATGGCCATCTGTCAGCAATGCTGATTCTGTGACCTTAGGCAGATGATGAGAGGGAGGGCATCTTGGCCATCTTCTGGTCACTAGGGGTGTGGAGGGGGGAGGTAGTTGTGAATTTCCTGCATTATGCAGGAGGTTGGACTTGATGGCCCTGGTGGTCCCTTCCAACTCTATGATTCTATGATTAATGCTTCAAAGACCTGCAAAAGTTAAGCCAACAGTGTGTGTGGGAGGCATGAATGAGCACTCCACAGACATATTATTAGGGTTGCCAGGTCCCTGTTTGCCACCGGCGGGAGGTTTTGGGGGCAGAGCCTGAGGAGGTCTTGGGGCAGAGCCTGAGCAGCTGCTCATAGGAACCCACGGAGATCTGAATCAAGGAGGATGAGATCGCTGATATCGTGCTATGCTACCGACAAGCTGATGAAAGCTAAGTGAAACGTGTATTTTTATCCGGAAAGCACGTTCTTGTCTTGTGCCATGCTCTTGGGATAGCTCTTGAAGCACCTTACCTACACCTGGGCTACCCCCGGATTTGTTGGGCTACGCTTTGGATAGCCCACTAAGGTGAAGAAGGAAATAGCGCAGTCTCATGCTCTTGCAGACCATTGGATCTTAAGATCTTCAGTTGAAGACATCCGTGAGAGTTTCGTTGTTATTATAAGTATCTTGGACTATATATTTTTCTAGAACTACTGATTTGACTTACTTTGTATTATTGTTTGGTTGAAACTATAGAGAATGCTCTATGTTATTACTGTGATGGATATGTGATGTTAACATTCCTAACATTTACTTTTGAAGAGTGTTTATCTCGATATATCTTGTTTACTATGAATTTTTGGATTCTAACATTATAACTCTAAGACTATCTATTTGGGTCTACTAGTGCGTTTATTTATATTATACCTTATTAATTATAGCGAACAAGAATGCTGTTTTCTAGTGTTGAACCACCTGGAGGTTGGCAACCCTACAGGGTACTCAACGGAGGCACCACCAGCTGCATTCTTTACACTGAACCGGAGAGAAACTAGTCCAGTTTATGTCGACTCGGTAGGGTTGCCAACCTTCAGGTGGGGCCTGGAGATCTCTCTGAATTACAACTGATCTTCAGATGGCAGATATGCATACACACACACGCACAAACACACATGTAGGGGAACCAAGTCCCCCTTTGCCACCAGCGGGAGGTTTTTGGGGGCGGAGCCTGAGGAGGCCGGGGTTTGGGGAGGGGAGGGACTTCAATGCCACAGAGTCCAATTGCCAAAGCGGCCGTTTTCTCCAGGGGAACTGATCTCTATCAGCTGGAGATCAGTTATATTAGCAGGATATCTCCAGCCACCCCCTGGAGATTGGCAACCCTACACACACATGTGTATTCTGCTTTCCTCACCTAGCAGGAACCTGGGCATTGCAAACGAATTGCAGATGTGTGTGAATGTATTAGTAGGTGCTCTTTTCATCTACCTACACACATGAATCTGCCCTTATACTGAAACAGACCCTCGGTCCATCAGAGTCAGTATTGTCTACTCAGACTGGCAGCAGCTCTCCAGGGTCTCAGGCAGAGGTCTTTCACATCACCTACTTGCCTGGTTCCTTTAACTGGAGATGCCGGGGATTGAACCAGGAACCTTCTGCATGCCAAGCAGATGCTCTACCACTGAGCCATGGCCCCTCCCTATGGCTGTGGTGTAGTGGTTAAGAACGGTGGTTTGGAGTGGTGGAGTCTGATCTGGAGAACCGGGTTTGATTCCCCGCTCCTCCACATGAGCGGCGGAGGCTAATCTGGTGAACTGGATTTGTTTCCCCACTCCTACCCACGAAGCCAACTGGGTGACCTTGGGCTAGTCACAGCTCTCTCAGCCCCACCTACCTCACAGGGTGTCTGTTGTGGGGAGGGGAAGGGAAGGTGATTGTCAGCCGGTTTGATTCTCCCTTAAGTGGCAGAGAAAGTCGGCATATAAAAACCAACTCTTCTTCTTCTTCTCTTCAGGGTCTCAGACAGAGGTCTTTTCACATCACCTACTTGCCTGGTCCCTTTCACTGGAGATGCCGGGGGTTGAACCTGGGACCTTCTGCATGCCAAGCAGATGCTCTACCACTGAGCCAAAGCCACTCCCCAAACGCAACCTGTCTGCAACACCTGGGTTCTCGCTAGGAGAGGGGAGAGAAAGAAGTACACACACACACGAGCGCGCGCACAAACAGCGCATTACAAAAAGTAGGTCCTGTGCCAGCCTCATCAGTGTGGCAGGGTAATAAGGTCAATGCGAAAACAACTCGGAGGCACATTCCCCGGCAAACATGCGCTGAGCGAAAACAGCCCGACCTTATGTTGTAGAATCCAAACCCATCGAGTCAATTGCCAGAAAACATGACACGACCTTTCGGATTCAGTGAGCATCAGCTCCCGGAGCAGCCTGCCGTGCTCTTTTTCCATTTCGCTGCTGCCCCCGAGGGCTTCAAGTCACCGGAAATAATGGCTCGGGCTTCCAAATCTGCACTCCTTTAATGAAAAAAAATATATATGTACACACATGGCATCCAGTTTGACCCTGGTGGCAGATACTTTCCCCCTGTATGCTTAGCTCAATTTCTTTAAACTTCACAGCCTTCCCCTTTTTATTTATTTATTTGGGAGCCGCGCATTGACACATGTGCACGCTTAACTCTTTCTTATGTCTTTGATCGGTGTTCGCTTTCTTGTCAAGCCCCCTGCCCCATCCAGTGATTCCCCACTGCTTCTCAATCCTTTAGGTTCAAACATGGCCAAAAACATAAGCACATCCATATGACAGTTGAAGAGCATCATGGAAAATGCATACGCATGGTTAAGGATGGAGGCCCCAGAATGAATTTGGGCAGTAGAGTTGGGCTATTACCATTTGCTCTCATTTTCAGTGTGGTGTACTGGTTAAGAGCGGTGGACTCTAATCTGGAGAGCTGGGTTGGTTTCCCCACTCCTCCATATGAGCAGCGGACTCTAATCTGGAGAACAGGGTTTGATTCCCCACTCCTCCCCATGCAGCCTGCTGGGTGACCTTGGGCCAGCCACAGTTCTCTTTGAACTTTCTCAGCCCCAATTACCCCACAAGGTGTCTGTTGCGGGGAGAGGAAGGGAAGGCGATTGTAAGCTGCTTTGAGACTCCTTAAAAGGTAGAGAAAATCGGCATATAAAGACCAACTCTTCTTCTTCATCATCTTCTTCTTCTTTTAGTTCGAAGGTGGCCAAAAGTACAAGTGCAAACATATGACAAATGAACAGCATCACGGAGAATGCAATTATGCTAGGATGCCCTGATCTGGATGGCCCAGGCTAGCCTGATCTCGTCAGATGTCCGAAGCTAAGCAGGGTCAGCCCTGGTTAGTATTTGGAGGGGAGACCACCAAGGAAGACCAGGGTTGCTGTGCAGAGGAAGGCACTGGCAAACCACCTTTGTCAGTCTCTTGCCATGAAAACCCCAAAAGGGGTCACCATAAGTCGGTTGCGACTTGAAGGCACTTTACACACACACACACACAGCATAAATGAAGGGCACTGCTGATTGTAATTGTATTGGTTTTATACTGTGTTGGTTTTTAAATATATGACTGTATAATAATGTGATCTATAATAATGTTGCGTGCCGCTCTGAGCCCGGCTCGCCAGTATAGAGCGGCCCAAAAATCTAATAAATTGATATTGTTGTTGTTTTCATTGTCGACGTCATCATCATCATCATCGTCGAGTCTCCGGTGATTCCCAGAGCTACCCATTGCCACTTCCAGGTTGTACCCAGAAGTGACGTAGATAACGTCAGCCCTCTCTGCGATGTCACACGCTCTCCCCTATATCCCGGCCCGCCCTGCAGCCACCCCACTGGCAACCCGATATCATTACTGTTTCCTTTAAACTAGCCATTTAACAAGTACGGGCAGCTGGTTAAAACGTAATAGCTGTCAACATTTGGACAGGGCTGGGTTGGGGAAAAGCAGGGATTTAATTCAGAGTGGAAATTCCTTCAAGCTTTGCCAGAGCTTTGGATACTGTCAAAATCTGCCTACCATCTGTGTGCCCTATTAAAGGAGCGTCAGCATTCAGTGGCCAGTTAAACACAGGTTAATTGCAGGCATGTATCCCATTCCCTGAAGAGCTATATGCTCTGCCTGGAGTTCCCTTGGCAGAATCTGTTCTCATTGGTCGGAGGGGGGGGGGAACCCAGATATATTTTTTTAAACAGCCCTTCTCTTTTCCCACAGATGTCTCTGAGCAAAATGGGCACAGTTGCAGTGGAAGAAGAGAGATTTTAATAAACTGTTTTCAGAAGCTGGGGGAGAAGCCAGCAGAAACCAGTCGGGGGTGAAAGATAAACCAGGCAGTGGTCATAGAATCATAGAGTTGGAAGGGACCACCAGGGTCATCTAGTCCAACCCCCTGCCCAATGCAGGAAATTAACAACTACCTCCCTCCCACATCCCCAGTGACCCCAACCCTCCCCCCATCATGCAGGATCCCACAATCAAAGCACTCCCAACAGATGGCCATCCAGCCTCTGCCTAAGGACCTCCAAAAATGGGGACCCCACCACCCTCCGCGGCAGTGCATTCCACCATCGAACAGCCCTCACCATCATAAAGTTCTTCCTAATGTTTAGGTGGAATCGCTTTTCTATTAGTTTAAATCCTTTACTCCGTGTCCTAGTCTCTGGAGCAGCAGAGGACAAGCTAAGACCACGGTTACCAAGACCACGGTTACACAGCCCGGATAACCTACAAGAATCAATGAACTCTGACCGTGAAAGCCTTCGACAATATTATAGAGAACAAGCTAGTTCCCTCATCAACATGACATCCCTTCAAATACTGAAACATGGTCAAATCATTAGGGGTGCCAGCCTTCAGGTGGACCTGGGGATTCCCCCTAGGGGTGCCAGCTCCAGGATGGGAAATACCTGGAGATTTTGGGGGCAGAGCCTGAGGAGGGCGGGGTTTGGGGAGGGGAGGGACTTCAATGCCATAGTCCAATTGCCTAAGCGGCCATTTTCTCCAGGTGAACTGTATGGAGATCAGTCGTAAGAGCAGGAGATCTCCAGCTAGTACCTGGAGGTTGGTAACCCTTGATCCCCCAGAATTACAGCTCATCTCCAGACTACAGAAGTCAGTCCCCTGGAGAAAAGGGATGCTTTGGAGGATGGACTCGATGGCATGGTACCCCACTGAGGTCCCTGTCCTCCCCAGGCTCCAGCCCCAAATCTCCAAGAGTGGAACACCCTGCCCCAAAATGTGGTGATGGCTGCCAACTTGGAAGGCTTTAAGAGGGGAGTGGACATGTTCATGGAGGAAAGGGGTATTCATGGCTACTAGTTAAAACGGATACTGGTCATGATGCATACCTATTGTCTCCAGGATCAGAGGAACATGCCTATTATCTTGGGTGCTGTGGAACACAGGCAGGATGGTGCTGCTGCAGTCGTCTTGCTTGTGGGCTTCCTAGAGGCACCTGGTTGGCCACTGTGTGAACAGACTGCTAGACTTGATGGGCCTTTGGTCTGATCCAGCAGGGCTTTTCTTATGTTCTTATGTTCCCAACCTGGAGCTGACAACCCAACTGTTGCCATTCTTTAAAGGGCTTTGTCAGTTTCTGGGTTTAGCAGCCCACTTAAACTCTTCCAAACCTGCTACACACGATCCTTTAAATGACTGACCCTAGAAAATTCGTGCTGCTTGTTTATTCTAGCTATGTCCATATATTTTCTATATATTCTATATATACAATTTTGTAAAACAGAGCCTGCGTGCTGCTTTTCTTGTGTGATAGTGCCGGGAGGTTGGCAACCCTACTTTCAAGGTTCCAGTTAAGGCAAGGACTGGCTCTGGCCCCAGAGTCATCCAGCTGGCCTTGACCAGGGGCAGGGATTTTTCAGCTGGTCTTATGGATCTCTCAGTCTAATGAGACCTGGGCCCTATGGGACCTAGCTCAGTTCAGCAGGGGCTGTAAGATGGAGATATTCCACCAGGCCTATGGTTGAGGACAGCAACGGTCCATACATAAGCTGGCCTCCCTCCTCCTTTTTTCCCTTTCCCTCTTTTCTTTCTCTCTCCCTCCCCATTCTTCTTTTTCTCTTTTCTCTCTTTCCCAGCATGGTGTAGTGGTTAAGAGCAATGGTTTGGAGCAGTGGACTCTGAACTGGAGAACCAGGTTTGATTCCCCACTCCTCCACATGAGCGGTGGAGGCTAATCTGGTGAACTGGATTTGTTTCCCCGCTCCTCCACATGAAGCCAGCTGGGGGACCTTGGGCTAGTCACATTCTCTCAGCCCCACCTACCTCAGAGGGTGTCTGTTGTGGGGAGGGGGAGGGAAGGTGATTATAAACCGTTGTGATTCTTCCTGAAGTGGTAAAGAAGGTTGGCATATAAAAAACAACTCTTCTTCTTCTTCTTTCGTATCTGACCCACAAATAAATAAATACGGCCCCAGTTGTTCATTTTTGGGTCTGCCATCTTTGTCCCTTCCACAGTCTCTATTGGACAATGTTAGGGGCGTCATACTTTTATGGAAAAGGCAGAACAACATTCTAGAATTGTAACTGAACTTATTTATATTCACGGAAAAGTGATTTTATTATTGTTATCAACTGTGTTATAGATTTAGTATGTTGGAAGCCAAACCAGAATAAAACAAATAAATGGCATTTTATTTTGACCGAATTCCGACTGGCATTTGGCTTCCCTCCCTACAGCCATGTCACCTGCCCCAAGCCTAGACATTTATATCCATCACCCAGTTAGTGCATTGGGTTGTGTACCTAACAAGTCCTAGGCTCGATATTCCCCATTTTCACCCTGGTTTCTGAGATGTCCCTGGGAAGCGAAATAACGATGAGTTTAATGCAATTGAAGCGCTCTGCTCTCGGGGCTTCTAGCCACAAGGAGCCTGACCTGGAAAGTCTGAATCAGAGAAACAATTTCCTGCCGACTCGTTTTTGGACTCCAAAACGAGGACTTGGCGGAAGAGGAACACAATGCTGTTGTCTACGTTGCTGCACCAGTGAACCGATGGTTTTATCCCAAGGCTAACGCCAGCTGGCATGAAGTATAGAATGCAAGTCAACATGGAGGGATGAAAAGGAATTAAAAGGAAAACTTGGCGTCATGTTTCCCATTATACCATTCCTCTCTCAGAAGAGGTTCTTGAGTAAGAAGACATCCGCAAAAACCTTATTCTTGTATGAGGAAACCAGCAATCCAATGGAGGAGGAGGAGGAGGAGGAGGAGGAGGAAGAAGAAGAAGAAGAAGAAGAAGAAGAAGAAGAAGAAGAAGAAGAAGAAGAAGAAGAAGAGTTGGTTTTGATATGCCAACTTTCTCTACCACTTAAGGAGGAATCAAACCAGCTTACAATCACCTTCCCTCCCCCTCCCTACAACAGACACCCTGTGAGTTAGGTGGAGCTGAGAGAGTGTGACTAGCCCAATGTCACCCAACTGGCTTCATGTGTAGGAGTGGGAGAACAAATCCAGTTCACCAGATGAGCCTCTGCTTCTCATGTGGAGGAGTGGGGAATCAAACCCGGTTCTCCAGATCAGAGTCCACCGCTCTAAACCACCACTCCTAACCACTACACCACTACACCACGCTGACTCAACTCCTTAATAATGCCATTTTAGAATCTGTCCAGAGCGCAGGGTTGCCAGCTCTGGGTTGGGAAATACCTGGAGATTTGGGGGTGAAGTCTGAGGAGGGCAGGGTTTGGGGAGGGGCTTCAACGGCATAGAGTCCAATTGCCAAAGCGGCCATTTTCTCCATGGGAACTGATCTCTATCTCCTGGAGATCAGTTGTAATAGTGGGAGTTCTCCCGCCACCACCTGGAGGTTGATTGTCTATTTATTTGCTTATCTCTTATTATCTCTTAGCAGGGCGCTACTCTCGAACACTAAGGCATCAATGTGTCTGTATTTGTGGATCCTCAACTCTGGAGGACTTAGAATCATAGAGTTGGAAGGGACCACCAGGGTCATCTAGTCCAACCCCCTGCACAATGAGTGAAATTCTGAACAACCTCTCCCCCACACCCCCAGTGACCCATACTTCATGCCCAGAAGATGGCCAAGGTGCCCTCATTACATCCTATTTTGCCCACTGTATGCTGGCCCCAGGGCTAATTTTTTGGCAGGAATATTATCAATAAACACTCGGATGAAGAGAAAATTTTATTTCTATTATCTGATATTGATGCATATGCAACATATAGAGTCTCTTTGTTTGCTCTAGCAGCAAAGAAAATAAGGTCTAACGTAGTATTGGAAGCAGCAGCGACTTTTCTTGTAAACTTAAATGTTTTCATATATCCCATTATCTATTTAATATTTTACTTGCAAATCTATTGTATTTGTATTTTATTTGTCTGTTTTAGCCACTTGTGATGGCCAACGGGCTATATACAATAAAATTTTCATTCATTTAGTGGTAACCAATTGGGTATCTAGAAATAATCACGACTGTGATAAATAAGAATTAGACAAAGACAAGGTTGATATTTTTCTATAAATAAGCATTCCTGTGATGAGTAGAATCATAGAATCATAGAGTTGGAAGGGACCACCAGGGTCATCAAGTCCAACCCCCTGCACAATGCAGGAAATTCACAACTACCTTCCCCACACACACACACCTAGTGACCAGAAGATGGCCAAGATGCCCTACCTCTCATCATCTGCCTAAGGTCACAGAATCAGCATTGCTGACGGATGGCCATCTAACCTCTTCTTAAAAACCTCCAGGGAAGGAGCGCTTACCACCTCCCAAGGAAGCCTGTTCCAATGAGGAACCGCTCTAACTGTTAGAAAATTCTTCCTAATGTCTAGACAGAAACTCTTTTGATTTAATTTCAACCCGTTGATTCTGGTCCAACCTTCTTGGGCAACAGAAAACAACTCGGCACCCTCCTCAATATGACAGCCCCTCAAGTACTTGAACATGGTTATCATATCCCCTCTCAGTCTTCTCCTCTTCAGGCTAAGCATACCCAGCTCCTTCAACCTTTCCTCATAGGATTTGGTCTCCAGACCCCTCACCATCTTTGTTGCCCTCCTCTGGACACGTTCCAGCTTGTCTACATCTAAATCAGATTTCTCAGAGAGTACAACTGGATCTTCCTCTTTTCCTGCTGCCCTCAACTTCTCCTAGCATGGCTGTCTTTTCCAGTGACTCTTGTCTTCTCATAATGTGACCAAAATACTATAGCAGTTTAGTCATTTTAGCTTCTAGGGTCAGTTCAGGCTTGATTTCATCTATAACCCATTGATTTGTTTTGGGGGGGGCAGTCCACGGTATCCATAACACACTCTCCTCCAACACCACATTTCAAAGGAATCCACTTTCTTCCTATCATTGTCTTCCTATCATTTTCCATTGTCCAGCTTTCAAACCCATACAAAGTAATAGGGAATACACTGGCATGAATTAACTTGATCTTGGTGGCCTTACCACACATCCTTACACTTAAGAATCTTTTCTAACTCCTTCATGGCTGTCTCAATCTCCTTCTCCAGTCTCAATCTCCTTCTGATTTCTTGGTTGCAGTCTCCCCTTTGGTTGATGATGGAGCCAAGGAATAGAAAGTCTTAAACAATTTCAATTTCCTCATTACATCCTTGTGTAATTCTCCTGTAGTCGTTACTTCTGTTCCATAGCCCTGATAAACCTTTTGGTCTCCCTGTTTTCCCCCTTGTTAAAAAATTTCTTCTATAAGGCTTAGTTCCAGCCTTCTCCAAACGTTAAATCTCTGAATGGGAAACAGATACACCATCTCAAATATCAATCCTGTGCATGGACACAAAGGCAAATAAAAAAAATAAACAAAAACAAAATGGCCATTAGCCCGATGGCATGACATCACTTTTAGGGAAAACCCAGAATTGACATCAGTCCGCTCCAGGAACTGCTGGAAACTCTATGGTTTTACCCAGGCCTTTTATGAAGGGAGGTTTCCCTGTGGTCAACCCCGCCAACAGCCTCGGGGCTTCCTTTTGATTATGCATGCCTTTCCTGCACGTCAGAGGTCGTCTCATTCTCCCCGTGCGTTTTGCCCACATTTCCCAGATTCTGGCTAAAATAGCATCTGGAAAACGCGGGCAAAATGCGGGGGGAGAGCGAGGCAACCTCTTGACGGGCAGGAAAGGCATGCATAATCCATAGGGTTGCTAGGTCCCTCTTGCCACTGGTGGAAGGTTTTTGGGGCAGAGCCTGAGGAGGGTGGGTTTTGGGGAGGGGAGTAGGGTTGTCAAACTCCAGGTACTAGCTGGAGATCTCCTGCTATTACAACTGATCTCCAGCCGATAGAGATCAGTTCACCTGGAGAAAATGGCTGCTTTGGCCATTGGACTCTATGGCATTGAAGTCCCTCCCCTCTGTCCTCAGGCTCCACCCCAAAAACCACCCCCCTATGGCAAAGAAGGAACTGGCAACCCTAGAGGGAAGGGACTTCCATACAGTCCAATTGCCAAAGTGGCCATTTTCTCCAGGGGAACTGATCTCTATTGGCTGGAGATCAGTTGTAATAGCAGGAGATCTCCAGCTAGTACCTGGAGGTTTTTAAAAAGAGCGTGTGCTATTATTGAGATGAGCAAAAAGGTTTTGATATAACAAGCACACAAGCCACAAGTAATAAGAACTAGCAATGTCTGAATCAATTTGAATTATATTGTATAAGCAACCTATAACATCACAAACCATGCATCAAAAAACATATTACAGCATATGCTTGATTAACAACATACAATTGTTTCCACAGCATATAAGATATGCAAAAGTATTAAGGCAGAAATTAACAACAAACAGTGGCAAGTCCCAAGAGAGAGAAAAGCGCTGTGCAAGGCATGCGCAATGAAGACTTTGAAGGTGAGTCAACGTTGTATTGGCATCTCAAGGTAGCGTGTCCCTAGAGGAAGAGCGCTGTGTGAGACATGCGCACTAGAACTTAGAGGCTAACGTCGCTGAAAAGCAAAATAATTCTGCTGGATGGAAATAAGGTGGAACACAAATTGTAAATACCGTCCTTGAAAAGTACCTGAAGGGTAAAGACTTGTAGAAGGCAGTAGTTTGCTCAAATCAGGATCGGTAATCTGAGACGGTTTCCAGCCTGGAGGGTGGCAACCCTAATAATTTTTAAAAAAAGCCCTGAAGCAGCCAGAAGGGGTTAATGCAGAGAAGCATCCCTGCATAAAAGGCCCCTGTCTCCCGCAGGTTGCCATGGCTGGCAACCCTACCACTACTGATATGGCAATTTTATCTGTGTTCTGTCAACATCGTAATGCTCTCAATGAAATGTTGAAACAAAGCAGTTTTGGTCGCTCTCCAGGTCTGCAAAAATCGCAAGCACAATTCTCACTGGAGTGAATATAGCTACTGTATTATTTATGCAAATGAAAGCACCTTATCCTCACTTGAACTCTTTGCCTCGGAGAGGGGCTATTTTTAAAAGGGAGAGCCGCTTACCAAGTTCCTCGCCTGTCCTTCTTTTTCTCAAGAAGCCAAGCGGAACAAGTGAGACAAACCTTGAACATTATCATTTTCTAGGGCCAATAATGTATCATCTATCCTCACCTGAACCGCTGGAAATAGAACTTGGAAAGGAAGGAATTGGAAGAGTTTCACACAGACACACAAAATGTAAAATTCATAGGGAAATGCAGTATGTGAACTCCGGAGCGGTGAACTCTGATCTGGAGAACCGGGTTTGATTCCCCACTCCTCCACATGAGTGGCGGAGACTAATCGGGGGAACTGGATTTGTTTCCCTGCTCCTACACATGAAGCCAGCTGGGTGACAGTGGGCAAGTTACAGCTCTGTTAGTGCTCTCTCAGCCCCACCTACCCCACAGGGCGTCTGTTGTGGGGAGGGGAAGAGAAGGTGATTGTAAGCTGGTTTGATTCTTCCTTAAGAGGTAGAGAAAGTTGGCAAATAAAAAACACACTTCTTCCCTTCTTCTTCTATGTATATCACATATAAGGTACCAACAACATCACTACCAGGACTCGAGGCCTTGTTTGTGCAGAAAAAGAATCCATTTTCCCAATGCAAATATTATTATGGATTATCAGTATACCTTAGGAACCCCGTGGCGCAGAGTGGTAAGCTGCAGTGTGTGTGTGTGTGTGTGTTAAGGGCCGTCAAGTCGCTTCCGACTCATGGCGACCCTATGAATGAAAGTCCTCCAAAATGTCCTATCTTTGACAGCCTTGCTCAGATCTTGCTCATTGAAGGCTGTGGCTTCCTTTATTGAGTCAATCCATCCAAGCTCTGCTCACGACCTGAGTTCGATCCCGACGGAAATCGGTTTCAGGTAGCCGGCTCAAGGTTGACTCAGCCCTCCATCCTTCCGAGGTCGGTGAAATGAGTACCCAGCTTGCTGGGGGTAAAGGGAAGATCACTGGGGAAGGCACTGGCAAACCACCCCGTAAACAAAGTCTGCCTAGTTAACGTCGGGATGTGACGTCACCCCATGGGTCAGGAATGAAGATTAAAGATTTTTACACATGCAACTTACATTTTCAGGCTGATGAAGCCCCTTTTGGTGAAACACAAAAGAATACCTGGGATTTGCGTACCTCCTATGTGGTCCTGAACACTATTCCGTTTGTGGGCCCCACCAGACTCTTGGCATTACCCTTTTAAGGGACTCATTTCGGCTCCAGTATTACAGGTGAAATTGTGGATACCTACCGTGTTTTTGAGGCTTGTTAAGCCCGTATACGGCTTTCTTCACTCCATATTTACAGGATTCATAATACCCGTTATTGAATGTATATAAGCGTACTGTGGGACATAAGTGTACATTGTATATAATTGTAAATATTGTTTTGTTCAGTACCACTGTGTGTTTGTACATGGATTGCATGTTATTAGTTAGTTAGGTATTCCTTATATTCTTGTCATTTCTGTTTAAATACACTGTTTGCTATAAAATATTGTGTGCTGTTATTTTGA
Source organism: Euleptes europaea (assembly GCF_029931775.1). Taxonomy (NCBI): domain Eukaryota; kingdom Metazoa; phylum Chordata; class Lepidosauria; order Squamata; family Sphaerodactylidae; genus Euleptes; species Euleptes europaea. Next base: position 17,306,083 of record NC_079331.1, on the reverse strand, counting down.
CTATCTCTCAGTACAGCACCGGGTGATTGTTATTTTGCTTTACCACCTGGAGGTTGGCAACCAACCGCACCTACTGGAAGTATGCTCTACCCATGACCCTCCCAATACGCATGGCTGCCATTTCATCTGAAACAGGCAATGCGCATATTTTTCAGCTCCAGTACACGCTACACAAAACTCTTTGCAGGTAGAACATGAACACATGAAGCTGCCTTATACTGAATCAGACTTTTGGTCCATCAAAGTCAGTATTGTTTACTCATACCGGCAGTGGCTCTCCAGGGTCTCAGGCAGGGGTCTTTCACATCACCTATGAGCCTAGTCCCTTTAACTGGAGATGCCGGGGATTGAACCTGGAACCTTCGGCATGCCAAGCAGATGCTCTACCTCTGGGCCACGGTCCATGCTCCCAGGATGCATGGTTTTAGTCCAATAACACTTTTTTAAAAAGAAAGTTAGAAAAGCTCCACTATCATCATGCCGGGGATGGGGGGAAATTAACAATTGAAATTTGCCATGGGCATAGCCAACCCCCTTTTTACCAAATTTTTATAAGTAACAGAGAAACATTTTGAACACAAAATGCTATGCATGCATTCAATATTCAAATACTTCCTAAATTCTGGGGGGAAATGGAACTTGGAAACAGACAAGAGAATAGTGGAATTGTGCTGTTAGTTGGGAGAGCCAGCATGGTTTGGAGAGCGGTGGTTTGGAGCGGTGGAGTCTGATCTGGAGAACCGGGTTTGATTCCCCACTCCTCCACATGAGTGGTAGAGGCTAATCTGGTGAACTGGATTTGTTTCCCCACTCCTACAAACGAAGCCAGATGGGCGACCATGGGCGAGTCACACTCTCTCAGCCCCACTTACCTCACAGGGTGTCTGTTGTGGGGAGGGGAAGGGAAGGTGATTGTAAGCTGGTTTGATTCCCCCTTAAGTGGTAGAGAAAGTCAGCATATAAAAACCAACTCTTCTTCTTGGGAGGGGGGGACCATTTTTTCCATTTTTATTGTGCGATTGCACACTTAGCAAACTACGGCTCTCAATATGAGTGTTTGCTTAGCACAGATGGTGCCACTCATGTGTTTAAAAAATTAAGCATTCTACCCCTCCTTGGTTATCCAACAGAGCAATCCTAAACTCATCTACCCAGAATCCTACGTGTGATTATTTATATAAGCATGACTTATATTGCATCGGATCATTGGTCTATCAAAGTCAGTATTGTCTACTCTGACTGGTAGCGACTCTCCAGGGTCTCAGGCAGAGGTCTTTCCTATTACCTAGTACCTGACTCTTTCAACTAGCGATCCCAGGGGTTGAATTCATGACCTCTGCAAGCCGAGTAGATGCTCTGCCTCTGAGCCACAGACCCACTTTCAATGGGGTTTACACCCAGGAAAACGTTTTTAGACCCGCACTGCAAATGTACTGCATGTTGCACAGAGAGGTCGTAATCTTATGTTTACCTGGTGTTTAGATTGTCTGTTTTAGATAAGAACATCAGAAAGGCCATGCTGGATCAGACCCAGGCCCATCAAGTCCAGCAGTCTGTTCATACAGTGGCCAACCAGGTGCCTCTAGGAAGCCCACAAACAAGATAACTGCAGCAGCAACATCCTGCCTGTGCTCCACAACACCTAATATAACAGGCCTGCTCCTCTGATCCTGGAGAGAATAGGTTTGCATCATGACTAGTATCCATTTTGCCTAGTAGCCATGAATACCCTTCTTCTCCATGAACATGCCTCCTTGCTCTTGAGATGCTTGAGGCAGCCCTGGACATCAATGAGCTGAATGAAAAGGCTAATTCAAAAAGAGAGGGATGGAAAATTGGTGGGCCACAACCCCATCCACTGACCTCAAGATGGCTGCCAGGAGGTCCTACTGATATAATTACCACTCCCTCAGCACTTTGGTGGGCCTGCTAGCATTCCCTGGGTATGGCCTTGGAGGTGGGAGTCTCCAGTTGCGGATCCTTACTACGGTTGCCAGGGAGGGTGGAACTAGGGAAGGCTATACATCAGCAGGGATGTATAGGGTTGCCAGGTCCCTCTTGGAAACAGGCGGGACGTTTTAGGGGCAGAGCCTGAGGAGGGTGGGGTTTGGGGAGGGACTTCAATGCCATAGAGTCCCATTGCCAAAGCGGCCATTTCCTCCAGGTGAATTGATCTCTATTGGCTGGAGATCAGCTGTAAAAGCAGGAGATATTACAGATACTTATAATAGCTAGTACCTGGAGGTTGGCAACCCTAGGGATGTAATGTGATTCTAGGACTCCAGTTTCTCCTAGATTCTATGGTATACCATAGAGTCCGCCTTCCGAAGCTGCCATTTCCTCTGTAGTCTGGCGATCAGGTCTAATTCCAGGAGTTCTCCAGTTGGAAACTTTAATCCTTACAGTTCTTCAATGCCAGTCAGGCCTAAAATACTAACCATGGAAGGAAGGAAGGAAAAAAGGAAATGCATTTCCGTAAATTAACGGACCACAGTTAAAACAGAAGAGGTCAAAGCCGACAGATAAGCGTGAACCGAGTTTACACCATTGCAGAATTTGGATGTGATTTCAGATTTCCTCCCCAGATTTCAACTCTAAAGGCAGCCTTTACGCTAATCCAATTTCACGCCCAGAAACCGACCAGCGCATCTTTCTTAACCTTGCGATATCATTAATTATTGCCGCACGTTGGGACTTTCAGCGTGGAACAAACAGGTTTTTAAATAGAAACCATTTGTCTCTCAGCAGGGGGGGACTCCGCGGTTTTATTCCCTTCAAACCCCACCCACCCCACAAAAAGATGTCGCTGTGTAATCTGCTTTCATGGTGATTTCCCCCGATGACCCCAGCCGCCAACGGAGACATTCTAGCGGCATTGGGCAACTCTTTACGGGCTCTGCCCGCCTCCCGCGGCAAGCATTGGCGATTCCTTCGCTTAATTGCCAAGGCAGGGTTCTTACGCTTTTCAAGGCTGTTTATTCGTTTCCAAGCTCTGGGCATTTGGTCAGGGTTCCTGGTGGTTTTCTGAGAAAGGAAATCCCTCAACTCATTAAAAAAAAAATAGATTAATTGACCGGTTCGGTAACAAGGTGCCCTAGGACCCAATAAACTTTACAAAGGGTACATTCCAATTACAACTCATCTCAGCAGGAACCTGATAAGTAAGCCAGCGTAATCTTTCCCGGGCATTAAGAAACTTTAGTAATTAAAAAAAAAAAGACACAAATCATACATACGTACACAGATCACCTCTACGTCCATTTAACTATTCTCAGCACTTTTTTTAGTTTCGCATGGACTTGGCATTTTTGCCAAATGTTGTACATTTTGTGGGTGTAGCCAATGGTTAAGAGCAGTGGACTCTAATCTGGAGAACAGGGTTTGATTTCCCACTCCTCCAGATTAGAGTCCGCCGCTCATATGGAAGAGCGGGGAATCAAACCCAGTTCTCCAGATTAGAGTCTGCTGCTCATGTGGAAGAGTGGGGAATCAGACCCGGTTCTCCAGATTAGAGCCCACCATTCATGTGGAGGAGTGGGGAATCAAACCCGGTTCTCCAGATAAGAGTCCGCTGCTCATGTGGAGGAATGAGGAGTCAAACCCGGTTCTCCAGATTAGAGCCCACCATTCATGTGGAGGAGTGGGGAATCAAACCCGGTTCTCCAGATTAGAGTCCGCTGCTCATGTGGAGGAATGAGGAGTCAAACCCAGTTCACCAGATTAGAGTCCGCCTCTCATGTGGAGGAGTAGGGAATTGAACCCGGTTCTCCAAATTAGCGTCCGCCGCTCATGTGGAGCCCGGTTCTCCAGATTAGAGTCTGCTGCTCATGTGGAGGAGTGGGGAATGAAACCCATTTCTCCAGATTAGAGTCCACCGCTCCTAACCACTACACCACGCTCTACCTGGTGTTGAGAACCGACGAGATTTTTTGGCAGCTTAATCACCAGGGACACCTTTTTAGTCTCGGCTTCTTCTTCCGAGTCAGGCATTACCCCGCCGGAGATTAATGTGTGACAAAATGTCATCTTAATACAGCTTGGCATCCCGAGGGATAAATATGGCCTTTTCTTGAGCTATCATGGTGATGCTCTATATGGGACTGCGGAGAGTTATGAAGGAGGCTTGGTTTTTAGCAAATGTCATGCTTTCCCAAAGACTGGTGTGCTCAGCGGGTGAGAGCGGAGCGCCGCGTTGCAATGACGAGTGAGGGGTTGTGACATTTTCCTTTCCCCCCCCCTTCCCAAACCTCCATATCTCATCCCTAATTACATTGGCGCCTTTGGGTGACATCTGATTAAGAAAGCAACGGGCAAACTGACAGGTATCTATAAACCTGATTCATTTACTCACAGTGAGTCATGCTTACTTTGAGGGAGGAAAGGTTGCTTTCGTGCTAGAGGAAGGATGTACAGCCAATATTGGTGTAGAATGGGGATGGAACCAGATCTGGCAGCGCCGGGCTTGGGTTGCCAGGTCCCTCTTCGCCATCGGTGGGAGGTTTTTGGGGCGGAGCCTGAAGAGTTTGGGGTTTGGGGAGGGGAGGGACTCCAATGCCATACAGTCCAATTGCCCAAGAGGCCATTTTCTGCAGGTGAACAGATCTCTATTGGTTGGAGGTCAGCTGTAATAGCGGGAGATCTCCAGCCACCACCTGAACGTTGGCAACCCTACCCAGGGCATAGTTTGGCCCTCTGAGTAGGGCTGCCGACTCTGGGTTGAGAAATTCCTGGAGATTTGTGGGTGGAGCCTGGGGAGGGTGGCGTTTGGCATGGGGAGAGAACTCAGCGGGGCATAATGCCATCTTGAAGAAGAAGAAGAGTTGGTTTTTATATGCCGACTTTCTCTACTAGTTAAGGGAGACTCAAACTGGCTTACAATCACCTTCCCTTCCCCTCCCCGCAACAGATACCCTGTGAGGTGGGTGGGGCTGAGAGAATGTGACTAGTTCAAGGTCACCCAGGTGGCTTCATGTGCAGGAGTGGGGAAACAAATCCAGTTCACCAGATTAGCCTCTGCCGCTCATGTGGAGGAGCGGGGAATCAAACCCGGTTCTCCAGATCAGACTCCACCGCTCCAAACCACCGCTCTTAACCACTACGCCACGCTGGCTCTCCGTCTTCTGCCCCTTCTCCCCCTACTTCAGCGAAAGACAACAACCAGAGTCAGGTTTTGTTGGACATAATTTCATAGTGATATGGCTTGCGTAGGGAATCTGCAAAATCTTCCGTCCTGGGGGTTCACTGGGCTTGCTTGTTTGTGATGTTTCAGAGCTGAATGCTATTCTTTCAGCGGTCTCCTTTCTAGGTTTGTGATCCCAAAGTGGTCCACGCTTTGGGAGAATGACCTAACGTAACATCCTCTGATCTGACTAATGCGCCGCTTTGGGCTAGGATGTGAAACGCGGGTCCTGACCACTGTTAAATTTCTCACAGCTGCTTCTCCCCCCCCCCACCCCAAGAAAGCAGGTCTCATAAATTGCAGGATCTTGGCTCCCTTCCAGTTGGGGTAATTGCCTTCAGCCTCGCTAAAAACTTGCCTCCTGCTGTTCCGCCTGGAGAACGCGCATTTCCCTCTTCCTCTCCTAACAACTGGAGTGTGTTACTGAGGCCAATGTGCCAACGCATTCCACCTGAGAGGTGGCGGGGTTCCAGGGCAAGTTAGTTGACCCTGAAAAATACACAATTATTCCTTAACCCGTGCTTTGGGATCCATTAAACTAGGGTGAACTGTTACCTTAAGTAGGCAGTCTCCACTTTAGCTGGGGGAATTAGCTGGGAAGACTTGTGGGTGGGGGGGGACGATGACCTGGGATCGATAACCTATGTATACTAGGATAGTCCTGAGTGGAAACTCTCAAATGAGCAGGCGGTTGTATAATTAAAATATGGTTTTATTAAAGAATAAAAAGAGTAAAAGAAGAAATATTTAAACAATGAACATACACAACGTTTACAAGAGCTGTCTACGAGAAAAGGGAGGAAGTTGGATAGGGTTTCAAGGATGGGTGACTAGTAAAAATGGATACTAGTCATGATGCATACCTATTCTCTCCAGGATCAGAGGAGCAGGCCTATTATGTTACGTGCTGTGGAACACAAGTAGGATAATGCTGCTGCAGGGGTCTTGCTTGTGGGTTTCCTAAAGGTACCTGGTTGGCCACTGTGGGAACAGACTGCTGGACTTGATGGGCCTTGGTCTGATCCAGCAGGGCTTTTCTTATGTTCTTATGGGTACTGGTCCTGATGCATACCTATTCTCTCCTGGATCAGAGGAGCATGGCTATTATATTAAGTGCTGTGGAACACAGGTAGGATAATGCTGCTGCAGTCGTCTTGCTTGTGGGCTTCCTAGAGGCACCTGGTTGGCCGCTGTGTGAAGAGACTACTGGACTTGATGGACCTTGGTGTGATCCAGCACAGCCTTTCTTATGTTCTCATGATAGTTACCAGTCTTGAAGGGACATCCAAGTAAAGCAGCACTGAAGAGGAAAATGACCAGCATTTCCAGGAGCAAAGGAAAGACTCCACACTCAAGTGGGGGTGGATGCACAGATCTAAGACACACGCACATTATGAATGGCAGAAGAACAAAAGGCCCATTTTGTCTGGATCAAATAGACATCATCTTGTTTTAGCATGTCCACAAAATAATATTCCATGAAATAAATATATCACTCCTTGGATAAAACCGCTAAAGACGCATTCTGAGAAGTGGATACCGCGTTAACTGCTGTCAAATAGCTCGGTCAATTGCGTGAAAGATTTGGTAACTTTTCTCTTTAAAGTGTCAAGGAAAAATTAAGTTTCATCCCCCCTTTTTAAAGTGCGAAGTGGTTGATGGATAGCCAGTGGCGGTTAAATCTAGGGAAAGGAATGGCCAAAAGACCAGTATTTATACCCCAAAATGTGTCCTGAGGCCGTATGAGGAAAGCTGGCAGGAAAACCAGAGACAAAGAATTGATTGGTTCTCTGGGGTTCCAACAATAAGATAGGAGAGGCTTCATGAGTCATCAGGACCCAAGAGGATGCCTGGGTTATTCTCCTAAATACTGACTGATTGCTGGGATGGGTGCAGATAGGGTAAGTCATGGTCTGCTTGGCACACTGATTAAATCACCTTAGAGCAGTGATACCGAACCTTTTAGAGACCGAGTGCCCAAACTGCAACCCAAAACCCACTTATTTATCGCCAAGTGCCAATACGGCAATTTAACCTGAATACTGAGGTTTTAGTTTAGAAAAAAAACAACTCATACATTCACATATTTTGTGTTAAAAGAAAAACACAACAACAGAGCTTTCAATGATACAAATAACTTTTTATTGAAAGGTAAAAGTTTGCATTTGGCACGCATCTCTCCTGGACTCGTCCTCTGCTCTGCCACCGGACATTATTGTACATAAGTAAACAATTATACTGTGCCTGAACCTCCTCAAGAAGTGCTTGAAACTGTCGACAATTCAGAGCACGAGCCATGATGTAATTTACCATTTTTGTAACATCTTTGAGGACATCGTCAAATTTTTTGAACAATTAATGTGATTTTTGCTGTTGTGTGCATGTTGATAATTTGTCTACCCTTGGCTCATACTTTGTAAGTTTGCGAGCAACACATGCAGCACTCAGGTCATCTGTTAGCCTGTTTCTGGTGTCCGATTTGATATAATTCAAAGCTGAAAACAGCTGCTCACAAGCATAAGATGATCCAAACAAAGTAAGGAAAGCAATCCCAAGTGCTTTCATTGACTTAAAATTATTTGGCAGAGAATTCCACACTTTAAGGATTTCATTTTCAGAACTAACTGTGCTGTGGCATCCCTTTTATCTTCTCAAGTGTTTCACGCAGGTCATAGAATTTATTTTTCCAGATAGAGCTTTCTTGAAATTCTATTAGCTCCATTTCCAGATTTTCTAAATCTAACCAGTGTAGGCAGGAAAGATCAAGTTCTTCAAATTTGGCTTTATCTGGAGAAGTAAGAAAACACAGGGTTGTCTCCATCTTACGGAACTGTAAAAATCTGTTACTGAAATTCACCTTTGCAGCTGCTACAATGCTAGAAAATTCCTTGTAGATTTGCTGATGGCTTGTAGGACTGTCTGCAAATGTTGTAGAATTTTCTAAATGCTTTTTTAGACAGGCGGGGCCCCAGACAAACTGGAGACGAAACAGCTCAGCTGAGAGAGAGGCAGGGCGCCAGCGCAGGCTTGGGGAGCATGGGCTTGGGGAAAAGGAGCACCGCCCTCAGCGCCCTCACCACGGCAACACGGCACAGCCTTAGGCAGACAGGACGGGTCCGTGCGTGCCCACAGAGAGGGCTTGGCGTGCCGGCTGCACCACGAGTGCCATAGGTTCGACAACACGGCCTTAGAGTGACACAATGGAGATTAGCTGGCCCCGTTGTCCAGCCAGGCCCACCTTAGGGCCAGGGAAAAAGTTCAATGGCCAACCTCCTTCCTGCCCAAGCTTGATGCACAAGATGCATCCCAGAACTCTCTGAGGGGCATCCATTTTGTGAAGAGCAGTGTCTTCCTCTTAGGCCAGTCTTTGGCCCCCGTTCTTCCATAGCAACCCTTAATGGGAGGAGGGGGTCCAACTGCTTACAGAACAACATGCAGTCCCATTGCCATAAAAACAAAAACACTTGAGATTCCCTGCGACCATCACGGCACCAATTACAGACAAACTCTTACGGCTGGCGGGTGCGATGGAAAAGAAATTTCCATTAATCTGTTCAGTGCAGCTGCGTGAAACTTTCACCATATGGTCGCCAAGCAAAATGAATGGCTTGGATGGAGGGGGAGGGGGAATGAAAGAGGCCTCGAACACCAGTCCTTTGGAATTGCAGACTGCTTTCCAGATCCTAGTCCTCACTATTGATGGGCTTAGGGATACAAGCATACCTCGGAGATATTGCGGGTTCGGTTCCAGACCACCCCAATAAAGCAGACATGGCAATAAAGCAAGTCGCAGAAATTGTTTTGATTTCCCAGTGCATATAGAAGTTCTGTTTACACTATACCAGTGGTGGCGAACCTATGGCACGGGTGCCAAAGGTGGCACTGAGAGCCCTCTCTGTGGGCACGCACGCTGTCGCCCCAGCACAGAGCTCGCCTGAGTTTGTTCCCCCAGCTGAGGAGGCTGGGGACCAGTGGTGCCTTCCTGGCTCCTCCGGGAAGCACCAGGCTCCTTCCCAGCTCCTTCTCTGCAGTCGCTGGCTGCGCGCTCCGGAAGTGAAGACAACAACGAGCCATCTGCCGAGGACTGGAAGAGGTGGAGCTGGAATGGGGCTGGACCAGAAGTGGGACGCCTGAGCAGCCATCTGCGGCAGGCTGGTTGGTGCCTGCAGTGCAGGGGATTGGCAGTGAGGGCTGAACGGGGGCCCGCCTGGCATTTGTGCTGGAGCCGAGCCCTTTGCTTAGCTCAGGTTTCCACTCTGCTCGTTCATGCAACCGAAGGTGCCTCTGAGCGTGTGCAGAGGGCTGTCCCCATCATCAGCCCCTCCACATAACAGTCTTTTAAAATTCGTATGAAGATAACAGTTGGAAAAAGAACCAAACTGAAGGGGTGGGGGCTATGCTCCAGCTTCTTTCCTTCCCCCGCTCAGCCGCCCATGCAGGGTTGCCAACCTCCAGGTAATAGCAGGAGATCTGCTATTTCAGTTCGCCTGGAGAAAATGGCCACTTTGGCAATTGGACTCTATGGCATTGACGTCCCTCCCCAAACCCCACCCTCCTCAGGCTCTGCCCCCAAAACCTCCCACAGGTGGCAAAGAGGGACCTGGCAACCCCTAGCCCCATGTGGACTTCTAGCTGTGTTGGCACTTTGCGATAAATAAGTGGGTTTTGGGTTGCAGTTTGGGCACTCGGTCTCTAAAAGGTTTGCCATCACTGCACTATACTGTAGTCTATTAAGTGTGAAATTGCATTACGCCTAAAAAACAACAATGTACTGAATAATAATGGAAAAGTTTGAAATGCTGCGAGAATTACCAAAATGTGACACAGAGACATGAAGTAAGCACAAGCTGCCGGGAAAATGGCGTCAATAGACTTGCCTGAAAACCCAGTATCTGCAGGGCGCAATAAAGCAAAGCGCGATAAAATGAGGTGTACCTGTAGAAGACTCGGTCTAGTACCAAAGAGATCGTTTCGGAGGGTAGCCATGTTGGTCTGCAGTAGAACATCTAGATTTGAGTCCACCAGCACCCTAGAGACCCAACAAGATGTTGGGGATTAACGTCAGCAGCGGCGTTTCATGGAACTCATTGGGCTACAAGAGAAAGCAGGAGACAGGAAAATTCTGTTCTGCCACTGGAAGAGTTAGTCAGGCTCCAACCTAGGGTTTCCAGCCTCCAGGTGGGGGCTAGAGATCTCATAGACTCATAGAGTTGGAAAGGACCACCAGGGTCATCTAGTCCAACCCCTTGCACAATGCAGGAAATTCACAACTACCTCCCCCCACACCCACAGTGACCCCCCTACTCAATGCCCAGAAGAGGGCCAAGGTGCCCTCCCTCTCATCACTTGCTTAAGGTCACAGAATCAGCATTGCTGACAGATGGCCATCTAACCTCTGCTTAAAAACCTCCAGAGAAGGAGCACTTAACCACCTCCTGAGGAAGCCTGTTTCACTGAGGAACCACTCTGTTAGAAAACTCTTTCTAATGTCTAGATTTAATTTCAACCTGTTGGTTCTGGTCCAACCTTCTGGGGCAACGCTAAACAACTCAGCACCATCCTCTATATGATAGCCCTTCAAGTACTTGAAGATGGTTATCATATCACCTTTCAGTCTTCTAAACATACCCAGCTCCTTCAACCTTTCCTCATAGTACTTGGTCTCCAGACCCCTCACCATCTTTGTTGCCCTCCTCTGGACATGTTCCAGCTTGTCTACATCTTTCTTAAACTGCGGTGAGGTCTAACCAGAGCAAAGACCAGAGTAAAAACCAGAGCATCTCTCACTATTATATCTGATCTCCAGGTGACACAGATCAGTTCATCTGGAGAAAATGGCTGCTTTGGAAGGTGGACTCTGTGGCATTATACCTCATTGAAGCCCTTCCTCAAACACCGCAGGCCCCACCTTTAAAATCTCTAGGTGTTTCCCAACCCAGATCTGGCAACCCTACTCCAACTCTATAACTCCAAGGCGACCCTGCGAGAACTCAAGCTTGTGATTTAATTAACACAAACATGCAGGCTTGACTTTGGTAGGCAAGGAGAGAACAAAAATGGGGAGGCCTTGGAAACTACAACGACACGCCCTACAGCTTTGACATTCCTGCCCTTGAGCAGGATCAAGGAAAACACTTTTTTTGTTCATGAAGCAGTTGGGTGGACACAGGGATGAAGGAAAGGAGGGCAAGTACAGAAAAAGCAGTGTTTGAATGGGTATGTGCAAAGTTTCCATGATCAGACCCAAATGGAGAGGCAGCCAAGCAAGGCTAGAAGAAGTTGAGGAGCCTGAAGACCAAGCCTTACAAGGAAAGGCTGAAAGACTTGGGAATGTTGCATAGCATACCTAGTCATGATGCACACCTATTCTCTCCAGGATCAGAGGAGCATGCCTATTATATTAGGTGCTGTGGAACACAGGCAGGATGGTACTGCTGCAGTCGTCTTGTTTGGGGGCTTCCTAGAGGCACCTGGTTAGCCGCAGTGTGAACAGACGGCTGGACTTGATGAACCTTGGCCTGATCCAGCATGGCCTTTCTAATGTTCTTACGTTCAGTCTGGAAAAGAGGCGGATGAGAAGATCATGATTGCTCTCTTGAAGTATTTGAAGGGCTGTCACTTAGAGGAGGGCAGGGAGCTGTTCCTGTTGACAGCGAAGGATAGGACTCACAATAATGGGTTTAAATTGGAGGAGGAAAGGTACCAGCTGGATATTAGGATTTATTTTTTACAATAAGAGTTGTACAACAGTGGAATCGGCTACTTAGGAAGGTGGTAAGCCCCTCCTCTCTGGCAGTCTTCAAGCAGCAGCTGGACAAACACTTGTCAGTGATGTTCTAGGCTGATCCTGCATTGAGCAGGGGGTTGGACTAGATGGTCTGTGTGGCCCCTTCAACTCTATGATAAGCTGCCAGCATGGCGTAGTGGTTAAAATGGTGGTTTAGAGCTGTGGACTCTGATCTGGAGAACCGGGTTTGATTCCCCACTCTTCCATATAAGCGGCAGACACTAATCTGGCGAACTGGATTTGTTTCCTGACTCCTACACATGAAGCCAGCTGGGTGACCTTGGACTAGTCACAGCTCTTAGGGCTCTCTCAGCCCCACCTACCTCACAGGGTATCTGTTGTGAGGAGGGGAAGGGAAGGTGATTGAAACCCGGTTTGAGTCTCCCTTAAGTGGTAGAGAAAGTCGGCATATAAAAACCAACTTTCTTCTTCTTCTTCTTCTTGCTCAGTTCCCCCTGCCCCCGAGCAGGATTGAAACACCATCTCTTGATTTCCTCCCCCACCCCCAACATATAACAAAGATGTATTTTTTCTTTCTTTACTTTGTATTATATGTTTTTTTCTGTTTTTTTTCATGTATTCTTTGTATGTTTTCATTATAAAAATGCAATAAAAAATTATATAAAAAAATAACAAAGATGTCGGATGACAGACAGGAAAAGTGGCACCGGCGTTCACACGCCCAGAGCATTTTGTGGTCCAGTTTCAAATATTTGGAAGGAAGCGACCCTTTTTTTTAAACACCGGAGAGCGCTGTTCAGAATTTTGTGGTCCATGCAGAGGACGGGTGGAGCATCATTGTCAGAGAAACACCTATGGTGCTGTGATCTCTTTTAAGGAATTGTGGCATTAAAAGGAAGACAGACAGACAGTTGTTCAGCACAATTTGGTGTTCTTAACCCCAAAGGTTTAAGCATACCTGATTCTGTGACTGTTGAAAATATATATAGGATGTGTGTTTAATTTCTCCTTAATTGAATTCCCTTGTGTGACCCATACTGGTATCTGTAAAGAATGTACGAGGTTAAAAAAAAAAACCCACACACGCTATCTAGGGCAAGCAAAATACCATTGCAACGAGAAATTAATTGCAAAGAATGGTTAATATGACAGCAGAGTACATAAAATCCTATTATATTTCTTTGTGATTCTCTTCTGTAGTGTATGCTACTGCTATACTCAAAGGGCAGGGCGATCTCCCAGGGTAAATTGCTACATTAGTTTGACATTTCTGGCTCCAATTAACCTTACATTTGAGCTATTTTCTGAGGGGTTTTTTTTGTTGCCTGAATTTGTGAGAAGGTTATTTTTTCCCTCTTCTGGAGTTCCAGTGGCTTTTAGGCAAACTCCAAGTGAAAGATACTTTTCTATCCTCACCCCAGGTACAGGCATTAAACGTTGCGTCGTATATATCTGAGGCCAGAATTACGGGACGTTAAACACGTAGCTGCTGGGGAAATTGGCAGCTGTGAGTTTAATTTCTCCCCCTTTTCCCTTATCATGGAAACATACCCTTGTCCTGATGTGATTGCATTATACATTTCTTTGTATGGTGCCTCTCCAGCAGCTGCTCATGAGTTGGGTAAACCCAAATACTATAGGTATACCTCAGAGATATTGCGGGTTCAGTTCCAGACAACAAAATGGTGTGACTCACTTTATTGCAATATTCGCAATAAAGCGAATATTGCAATAAAGTGAGTCACACCATTTTGTTTGTTTGTATCCCAGTGCGTATAAAAGAGAATTGGGATATTTGGCGGTATATTTGCGATGTGTCTTGGGTCCCCCTTTTGGGGGATTGGGCAAGGTGGGATTTAAATGGACGAATAAACAAATAAAAAGAACGTTGCCATCAACATTGTCCATAAAGTGAATGTTCAAGTGAATTTGAGGGAGGGGGTCCTCTTTAGGTAAAACTCCTGGTGAATGTCACATGCAATTTCCAGAGTCCACAAAAGTCAAATGGAAAGTCAAGGGATTCTTCGTTAAGCTGTCATTAGAGATGCTAAAAGATACTTTTTAAAAAGTATTTTACAAGATTGAAAACATGAAGCTGCCTTATACTGAATCAGAGCCTTGGTCCATCGAAGTCAGTATTGTCTACTCATACCGGCAGCGGCTCTCCAGGGTCTCAGACAGGAGTCTTTCACATCAGCTATTTGCCTAGTCCCTTTAACTGGATATGCCAGGGATTGAACCTGGGACCTTCTGCATGCCAAACAGATGCTCTACCACTGAGCCACAGCCCCTTCTTCTTTGTTGATGCTGGTCTAGGTGGACTGGGTAGCTGCGTTAGTCTGTCTGTAGCAGTGGAAAAGAGCAAGAGTCCAGTAGCACCTTAAAGACTAACAAATTTTCTGGCAGAGTATGAGCTTTCGTGAGCCACAGCTCACTTCTTTGGGGCTTTGTTCTTATGGCAAAGATGAAAGCTTGTACACACACAGTTTTGTGATGTTTGGGATATTCTTTCCAAATGGTATTCCACAGCTTTTGTTCAGGGGATGTGTCTACGGGGCAGCACAGTTCCTTGCAACCCAGATTTAGACAGAATCCCACGCACACCTCCTAGTCATCCAAGGAGTAGTTATGTAACTTTCCTGCACAGCACACTTCATAGACACTTTCCTGCATGCACACGGAGGTTACTGACCTATGATTTATTCAGTGGCCTCTTTGAAAATTACCTGCAGATATCAAAATGCAAAATCCGAATGCGGGAAAGAAAAAGGCACTGGGGTTTCGAAGGAGACGACAAACCTTGGGGAACGGAGTTCTACATTCATTAATACGAAACAAAGCGTTCTATCCAGCGAAAGATGAAGGAATTTCTTTTGACATAATTAAAACGCTGAAATTTTAATAGCATCATTCCTGTATAAGACTTGAGGGAAAGGGGGGGCAGGAAACACTCATCTATGAGCATTAATTGCTGACAATAATCTGTCGGTAAGCACAAGTGATCATGAAAATTTTGATGTACAAAACCGATTGCCGCACAGTTAGTCAGAGATGTTTTACGGGACGGATATTTATTTCTTTGCCTCTCCCTTCCGCTTAGGTTCTCTCAAAGGGCAAAATATCTAAGCACCGTAGCTCGGGCCCTGCTAGCAAATATTTAATGTACGAATTAAACTGGACAGGACTTTGCCAGAAGTCTTCTTCCTGTTTTATTTTGAAATCTATTTTTAACCACATTTAAGCGTTTATGTGTAAGGGGATAAAGACATCTCTGACAAACTGCATTTATTGAGCTAAATGCAATCCACGGGGAGAAGCCGCGCCATTCGGTCTGTTGGAGGATTATTTGAGAAAGGGCTTGGTGCAATTTAAGTCTCTGGCTTTGAGTCAAAAAGAGGAGCAAATATTTTGCTACAGGTGCAAAGGAGGGTAATGGAGATCTAGGGTTAAATAATAATTGTGTGCCATCAAGTCACAACTGACTCACAGCAACCCCAGGACCATAGGGTTTTCAACGCAAGAGATGAACAGAGGTGGTATGCCATTGCCTTCCTCTGCATAGCAACATCGGTCTTCCTTGGTGGTCTTTTATCACCTGGAAATAGTGGTTGTGGTAGGGTTGCCAGCCTCCAGGTGGTAGCTGGAGATCTCCTAGGATTACAAATGATCTCTATGCGACAGTGGTCAGTTCACCTGGAGAAAATGGCCACTTTGGAAGGCAGACTCAATGGCATTATACCCCATTGAAATCCCTCCCCTTCCCAAACCCCACCCTCCTCAGGTTCTACCCCCAAAATATCCAGGTATTTCCCAACCTGGAGCTGGCAACCCCAGGCTGTGGCCTGGTTACATGTCCCACACCTTCCACTGAGAACACAGACACAAAGAACTCATTTACCTTATCTGCCATCTCCCCATCTTCCTTTAGCAATCCTTTAGCTCCCATGCCCGTACCATGCCAAAAGCCGACGGATATTTGCCTCTAAAAGCAAGGCCAAAGCTAGTGTGAAATGAATGCTCAGGCTTCATTAAAGATAATTGAGTTAAGCCATATGATAAGTTCTGCAAGTAAACATTTCTATGCCTGGGATCCCAGGTTGTGAGCATCGTTTCGAAAGAGAGAGATTTACCCGCCCTGCTTAGGCTGAGCCACGTTTGAGGGCAAGGCGGGTAGGATTAACTGGCACTCCGGTTAAATGCACTAACTGCTTTTGTGCACTGACCCATTTCTGCTAGAGTGCCACACGCAAGGAGTTGCAGCCGGAGAACGATTGCCCGCAACGCAAAAGCCACGGTAAATTCCTGACTTTCAGTAACGCTGACTCCATGATGTTTCTCGCGGGCTCGAGACGGATGGGTGCTTGTCTCCCCCCGGGGGGGGGGGAAGGAAACTTTCAAGCCCTTCCGCATCAGCAGAAACAGGTTTGCTAAGCTGACTCCAAAGGCAAAGGTAGAGTCGAAGAGAGGGAATGCGAGTCGTTAGATAGTCTGGTCACCCATTTGTGAAAGGTCAACAGTTCCATTTATTGCACAAATTTGGCTCTTCCTTCTTCCAAGGAGCTCATGGCTAGGCATATGAGCATTTCCCCCATTCTGCTTTATACATTTCAAACAGTTCCAGCCCATCCTCCCTCAAAGGAGTTCAGGTTGGTGTTCATGGATCTCTTCCCCGCTTATCCTCACAACAACCCTGTGAGGTAGGTTAGGTGGTGAGAGGGTGATTGTCCAGTAAGCTTGATCACAATTTGAACTCAGGTCTTACAGATGCTACTCTGTCCCTCTAGCCATTCCCTCATACTGGTTTTATCCTCACAACGCCCTTGGGGGGACACCAGGCTGCAAAACAGAGAGAGAGAGAGAGAGAGAGAGAGAGAGAGAGAATGAGAGAATGAGAGAGTTTTCTAAGGTCACCAAGGAAGCTACATGGCTGTGCATGGATTTGAACCCAGGTGTACCCCATCCAAGCGCAACACTCTTCCCAAAGGACCACGGCATCCTAGAATCCTAGCACCTTCCACCAGGGTCATCCTGTAACTGTAATGTTTAGAAATGCACTCCATGTTCTGTGATTGTTCTGATAAGCCAAGGTCTAGAGCAGCTCCAAACCATGTTTTACTTATGACTCAGTGGGATGGATGCAATGCAACATTTCCACTTGAAAGCATGGAGCCTCGCAAACATTTGTAGCTGGCGGTGCTGAATTATTGTAGAAATTGTTGTCGTAAGAGCTGCACCGCTAGGATTATGAGATCATGTCCTAGCGAGCTGCTTGTTCAGCCCTCCCTACTTATAAGCATGTCTAGCCTGTTTGTTGCCTCCTAAGCCAAATACTACGTATAAAAGACAATAGCATGTGCCCAATGCAGTAAAGGCAGGGGTAGCCAACGGGCAACCTTAGGCTTAGCTGTGGCCCTGGAGGACATTTTCATCTGGCTCACGTTGGTCCTATGAAATTTTAATCAAGGCATAGTCGGAAAGTGGGCCCCAAGTTTTACTCAGAAGCAGAGGAAAACATCATGATGTTTTGCCTTTAAAACATCATGATGTTTTTAAGTATGCTACAACTGCAGCCAGAACGGTTTTGGCAAGAACTTGGAAACAAAATCATATCCCCGAAATAGAAAACTGGAAAGAAAAACTGTTGGAATATGCCAGCATGGCTAAGATGACTCACGAGATAAACCCAAAACCCAGCGAATCTATAGAGCAATTTGACGACAAGTGGGCGTTATTTTATATTTATATGACTTGCAACTAACTAGTTGAAATATGCTGGCATTGTATTATATAATTCTGTTTTTAAATAATTGCTAAGTTAATAATAAATTCTTATATTATAGAATAGTAATATAAATAGAATAACACAATGACATACTTTATCAATTTCCTTTTTTTATTATTATTACTATTTTTTGGCATAGAAAACGTTCTACAATATACAATTTATAATATATCATTGAGCTTACTTTTTTATATCTATATAATATCTATATTTACTGTTTTTATATTTACAATGCTTACCCCTCCCCCTTTTTTCCCCTGTACCCCTTCAATTATATAAATAAATAAAAATTTAAAAAAAAAAGAAGCAGAGGAAAAGTTTGCAAATGATACAACACACAGAGAGAGAGAGCATATTTTCTTTGAGAGCCAGCGTGGTGTAGTGGTTAAGAGCGGTGGACTTTAATCTGGAGAATCGGGTTTGTTTCCCCACTCCTCCACATAAGCGGCGGTCTCTAATCTGGTGAACTGGGGTCGATTCCCCACTCCTACACATGAAGCCAGCTGGGTGACCTTAGGCTAGTCACAGTGCTCTCTGAACTCTCTCAGCCCCACCTGCCTCACAAGGTAAGGCCACTTGGTGCCCCCATTGGGAAGAAAGGCAGTATACAAATTAATTAAATAATAATAAATATTGATTCCTAAAATGGCGGACAAGCAGAAGCTAGCAGGAGAGCTGTGGCTGGCCAGGGCATTAAAAACAAACACACACACCTGTCCGCATTTTCCTACTCTTACAGTGACCAACAATAAAGATGTTTTATCTTTCCACTGAAAACACTACATTTGCCATCCTTACATGTTGTGGTCTGTTTGGTTCCTTTCACATAGTGACAGTGAATTCCTCTGTAGATCCCCCATCCCTTTCCATTGGTCTGCCATTATTTCCTAGGAGGGATATTGGGGGTGGGCGGGGGCTAAAGTGGCTGTTTTTCAATCAAATGATACTAAAAATGCAGTGGAGTGAGTGCTGTCTGTCCTCAAAAGAACTCCCAAGTTTCAAGCAAATTAGGCTACAGCACTGGTTCCCAACCGGGGGTCCGCGAGAACTAAATTAAGGTCTGCAAAACAAAGTTATAAACCCATAATAAATTAATATTTTCAATTAAAAGTTCTCTATTATAAAAATATATATTCAAATAGTATTCAAAGTTTAATGTTTAACTAACAGTTATGATTAAAGTTTATTTTCAAATTCCCGGAATTTTTATTTTGCACCAAACAAAAAAGTCCTAGTGGTCCCTGGTCAAAAAAAGGTTGGGAACCACTGGGCTACAGGGACAAATTCTATGAGCCCCTTGCAAGGAAGGAGCACAGAGGAGCACAGAGTTCTTCTAGCCAATACGTTTTGGAGACAAGCCACAGAAAGAGAATTGCAGCTTTCTGTGGCTTGTCTCCAAAACTTATTGGCTAGAAGAACTCTGTGCTCCTCCCTTGCAAGAATCCAATTGGAAGGCAGGCATGCCATTGCTTGGGACATCAGCAGACTCAAAGAAAAACACAAACACGTGATGTAGCCAGCTAGCAACACCCGAAGATGAAAAAAACAATTGTTGCAAAGGGTGGTGGGATTGTAATACTTAAGAATTTCAGATTTGTGTTACCATTCCAGAAAATCACAGTAATGGCCTGAACCTAGGGTTGCCAACTTCCAAGTACTAGCTGGAGATCTCCTGCTATTACAACTGATCTCCAGCCGATAGAGTTCAGTTCCCCTGGAGAAAAGGGTCACTTTGGCAATTGGACTCTTTGGCACTGAAGTCCCTCCCCTTCCATTCATTCATAAACCTTTAATGGCATATAAATTGTTACAATTGATACGAACAATGGTCATAAATCTTAAAACCGATAAGATAAAATCTTAGCCAGTAACATCAGATATCAGAGGTTATACGTTTTTGGACATTTAGCACTTCTACTAAAAAATTGGCGACATCCACAGTAACCTCTGGAACTGAATCATTCATTAAAAATTGACATTTAACTTTATTAGACAGGTAAAACTTGGGATGTAACCAGTTTTTTAACCATTTTCTACGAGGTGTTTCATATAGAGGGCAATCACATAAAATATGTTGAATTGTATCCAAGGAGTCCCTCCCCTTCCCAAACCCCGCCCTCCTCAGGCTCTGCCCCAAAAACCTCCCGCCGATGGCGAAAAGGGACCTGGCAACCCTACCCGAACCAGCGATTTCTGCGTATATCTTCGATGCATTATGTGTGTGCGTGTAAAGTGCCGTCAAGTCGCAGCCGACTTGCGACGATCCCTTTTTGGGGTTCTCATGGCAAGAGACTAACCAAGAGGTGGTTTGCCAGTGCCTTCCTCTGCACAGCAACCCTAGTCTTTCTTAGTGGTCTCCCATCCAAATACTAACCAGGGCTGACCCTGCTTAGCTTCTGACATCTGACAAGATCAGGCTAGCCTGGGCCATTATACGCACCCCTAATGAGGCCTCGCTTCAAAAAATGTGAGAGACGCCAGATTAACGTCTACTCCCCCAAACCTTTTTTCAAAATGAGCTGGGAAAATACCCATTCCCCCAACCCAACCCCCCAAAAACAGCTTCAAATATGCAAAGGAGCAACAATAAAGGAACTGCAGTAGCTTCCAAATCATTTCTGGGCAAAATTCAATGTTCGGATTC